>NC_057803.1:585342222-585669601 GCF_018294505.1 Triticum aestivum | reverse complement strand
GGCGGCGCAGCTCGATCCCGCGGGCGGCGGGGCGTGGGCGCGATGGGCTCCGAGGGCCCGCCCTGGGCTCGGCGGGCCTCAGCGGCAGCGGCGGCTGCGGTGCCACTTGGCGCCTTAGGATTGGCCGGGAGGCGGCGGCGCGGGCTGTCCGGCACGGACCGGACACGTCCGGCGCGCGGAGAGACGAGGGGGACTAGGGTTAGGGTAGGAATGACCCGGGATTTTCGGGGAAGAGACCTTTTTATAGGTAGGAGGAGCTAGGAGGCTCCAAATGAAGTGCGGTTTTCGGCCACGCGATCGTGATCGACGCTCTAGATGATGGAGAAGGTTTTGGTGAGTTTTGGGCCACTTTGGAGAGGTGTTGGGCTGCAACACACACGAGGCCTTCTCGGTCCCTCGGTTAACCGTTGGAGCATCAAACGAAGTCCAAATGGTACGAAACTTGATAGGCGGTCTACCGGTAGTAAACCAAGGCCGCTTGGCAAGACTCGGTCCAATCCGGAAATGTTTAACCCCCACACACGAGAAGAAGGTAGAAAGGGCCACCGGAGGAGATAGGAGCACCAGAATGCAAAACGGACAGCGGGAAAAATGCTCGGATGCATGAGACGAACACGTATGAAAATGAAATGCACATGATGATATGATATGCAATGCATGACACGCAAGCAATGACAAGGCAACAACAGCGAATAACTGGACGACACCTGGCACATCGGTCTCGGGGCGATACAATGGTGTTATTAGACGTTGTGTACCTGAGCATGAACAGGAACAGATCCTACGCAAGTGTCACTCCGAGGCTTATGGAGGACACCACGCTGAAGACAGAACTACACATAAGGTATTACAATCCGGTTTTTATTGGCCTACTCTCTTCAAGGATGCCCGTAAGTTTGTCTTGTCTTGTGATGAATGTCAAAGAATATGTAATATTAGTAGACGTCAAGAAATGCCTATGAATTATTCACTTGTTAATGAACCATTTGATGTTTGGGGCTTTGATTATATGGGACCTTTTCCTGCCTCCAATGGATACACACATATTTTAGTTGTTGTTGATTACGTTACTAAGTGGGTAGAAGCTATTCCAACTAGTAGTGCTGGTCATAACACCTCTATCAAGATGCTTAAAGAAGTTATTTTTCCAAGGTTTGGAGTTCTAGATATTTAATGACTAATGGTGGTTCACATTTTATTCATGGTGCTTTCCGTAAAATGCTTGCTAAATATGATGTTAATCATAGAATTACATCTCCTTACCACCCACAGTCTAGTGGCCAAGTAGAATTGAGCAATAGAGAACTCAAATTAATTTTGCAAAAGACTATTAATAGATCTAGAAAGAATTGGTCCAAGAAACTTGATGATGCATTATGGGCGTATAGAACTGCATATAAAAATCCTATGGGTATGTCTTCGTATAAAATGGTTTATGGAAAAACATGTCACTTACCTCTCGAACTAGAACATAAGGCTTATTGGGCTATTAAAGAGCTCAATTATGATTTCAAACTTGCCGGTGAGAAGAGGTTATTTAACATTAGCTCACTTGATGAATGGAGAACCCAAGCCTATGAGAATGCCAAATTATTTAAAGAAAAAGTTAAAAGATGGCATGACAAAAGAATAGAAAAGCGTGAGTTTAATGTAGGTGATTATGTATTGCTATACAACTCTTGTTTAAGATTTTTTGCAGGAAAACTTCTCTCTAAATGGGAAGGTCCTTACATTATCGAGGAGGTCTATCGTTCCGGTGCCATAAAAATCAACAACTTCGAAGGCACAAATCCGAAGGTGGTGAACGGTCAAAGAATTAAACATTATATCTCAGGTAATCCTATAAATGTTGAAACCAATGTTATTGAAACCGTAACCCCGGAGGAATACATAAGGGACACTTTCTGGAATGTTTCAGACTCCGAAAAGGAATAGGTATGTGGTACGGTAAGTAATCCGACTCCAAAACAGTTCTAATGGCAATTTTCTTCCGTTTTGGAATATTTAGAAAAATAGAAAAATAAGAAGTAGTCCGGGAAGGACACGAGGGCTCCACGAGGGTGGAGGGCACGCCCTACCCTCCTGGTCGAGCCCCCCTACCTCGTGGGCACCTCGTGTGCTCTCCGGACTCCCTCAAACCATTGAGATGCATGAGGGGTTGTTGCATATCCACGATGTTGAGGGACCAAGGAAGACCGGAAGCACGGAGGCAAGGCTCGAGGCATTGGAGCAACAAGTTTTCAAGTGTCAGGAGATGGTGGAGCGTGGACTCGATTCCAATCACATTATGATCATGGAGTTCACCAACAACCACAAGATGGACATCAAGGACATTGGGGAGGCCATCTTCAAGCTTCATGAGAAAATCGAGAACCTCTAAGCCCAGATCTATGACCTACAAAATCAAAACTGTGAGTATGAATATAGATTCAAGAGGATGAGTTTGGCTGCAGATTTGAGGTTTCAGGAGACTCGATCATCCTTCTATGATGGTGAGCCTATGCCCTGGAAGAGGGACGACAAGCCTACGTCATCAACAACTCCAACTCCTTCACCGGCAAAAGAGATATAATCACATGGGTATGGGCACTCCCCTTGGGAACTGCCAAGCTTGGGGGAGTGCCCTGGTATCATATCACCATCACTTTTATCTTTACCGTTTTTCTTAGTTCGATCCTTTTGATAATATTTTCATCTAGTAGAATAAAAGTTTTAGTATGATCTAGTTGTGAGTTTTGCTTTATGATCCTTCTATGTAATCAAGTATGTGAGCTATATATAATAAATATTAGTGTTGAGTCAAGGGCTTGATTATTTTGCCATGATCTTGAGGGAATAAAATAAAAGAGAAAGAATAAAAAGAAATAAAAGAGATCATATGGATCTTATGGAGAGTAATGAGCTCACATAAAAAGAGTATGATGAATAAAAGTTGTTGAGAGTTGACAAACATAGTTTTGGCCATCGTTGCAATTAATAGGAAAGTAATAAAGAAAGAGAGGTCTTCACATATAAATATACTATCTTGGACATCTTTTATGATTGTGATCACTCATTAAAATATGACATGCTAAAGAGTTGACGTTGGACAAGGAAGACAACGTAATGGGTTATGTTTTCTTACATCTGAGATAAATTATATTGTCATGGATCATCCAACATGCTGAGCTTGTCTTTCCCTCTCATGCTAGCCAATTCTTTGCACCAAGTAGAGATACTACTTGTGCTTCCAAATATCCTTAAACCCAGTTTTGCCATGAGAGTCCACCATATCTACATATGGATTGAGTAAGATCCTTCAAGTAAGTTGTCATCGGTGCAAGCAATAAAAATTGCTCTCTAAATATGTATGACTTATTAGTGTGGGAGAAAATCAGCTTTATACGATCATGTGATATGGAAGAAATAAAAGCGACGGACTGCATAATAAAGGTCCATATCGCAAGTGGCAATATAAAGTGACGTTCTTTCGCATTAAGATTTTGTGCATCCAACCATAAAAGCGCATGGCAACCTCTACTTCCCTCTGCGAAGGGCCTATCTTTTACTTTTATCTCCTACCTTACATAATAGTCATGGTGATCTTCACCTTTCCTTTTTACATTTTATCTTTTGGCAAGCACAACATGCTGGAAAGATCCTGGTATATATGGCTAATTGGATGTGAGTTTTCATGAACTATTATTGTTGACATTACCCTTGAGGTAAAACGTTGGGAGGCAAAAGCCCCTATCTTTCTCTATGTCCGATTAAAACTCCATACCCATAAGTATTGTGTGAGTGTTAGCAATTGTGAAAGACTATATGATAGTTGAGTATGTGGACTTGCTGAAAAGCTCTTATATTGACTCTTTCCGATGTTATGATAAATTGCAATTGCTCCAATGACTGAGATTATAGTTTGTTAGTTTTCAATGAAAGTTTATGATTCATACTTGAAATTGTGATTGAATTGTTACTCTAGCATAAGAAGATCATATGACAAGAATTATATAAGTTGATGTTCTAAGAATGATCATGATGCCCTCATGTTTGTATTTTATTTTTATCGACACCTCTATCTCTAAACATGTGGACATATTTTTTGATTTCGGCTTTCCCTTGAGGACAAGCGAGGTCTAAGCTTGGGGAGTTGATACGTCCATTTTGCATCATGCTTTTATATCAATATTTATTGCATTATGGGTTGTTATTACACATTATGTCACAATACTTATGCCTATTCTCTCTTATTTTACAAAGTTTACATAAAGAGGGAGAATGCCGGCAGCTGGGATTCTGGGCTGGAAAAGGAGCAAATATTAGAGACCTATTCTGCACAGCTCCAAAAGTCCTGAAACTTCATGGAAGTCATTTTCAGAATAAAAAAATAATGAGCGCAAGAAGTTCCATAGGGGGCCACACCCTGCCCACGAGGGTGGGGGCGCACCCTGCCCACGAGGGTGGGGGCGCACCCTACCCCCTGGGCGCGCCCCCTGCCTCGTGGGCCCCCTGGTGGCCCTCCGATGCCCATCTTCTGCTATATGGAGTCTTTCGATGAGGAAAAAATCATAAGCCAACTTTCGAGACGAGACTCCGCCGCCACGAGGCGGAACCTTGGCGGAACCAATCTAGGGCCCCGGCGGAGCTGTTCTGCCGGGGAAACTTCCCTCCGGGAGGGGGAAATTATCGCCATCGTCATCACCAATGATCCTCTCATCGGGAGGGGGTCAATCTCCATCAACATCTTCACCAGCACCATCTCCTCTCAAACCCTAGTTCATCTCTTGTATCCAATTCTTGTCTCTAAGTCCGGGATTGGTACCTGTAGGTTGCTAGTAGTGTTGATTACTTTTTGTAGTTGATGCTAGTTGGTTTATTTGGTGGAAGATCATATGTTCAGACCCTATATGCATATTAATACCCCTCTGATTATGAACATGAATATGCTTTATGAGTAGTTACGCTTGTTCCTGGGGACATGGGAGAAGTCTTGCTATTAGTAGTCATGTGAATTTGGTATTCGTTCGATATTTTGATGAGATGTATGTTGTCTCTCCTCTAGTGGTGTTATGTGAACGTCGGCTACATGACACTTCACCATTATTTGGGCCTAGAGGAAGGCATTGGGAAGTGATAATTAGATGATGGGTTGCTAGAGTGACAGAAGCTTAAACCCTAGTTTATGTGTTGCTTCGTAAGGGGCTGATTTGGATCCATATGTTTCATACTATGGTTAGGTTTACCTTAATACTTTTGTTGTAGTTGCGGATGCTTGCAATAGAGGTTAATCATAAGTGGGATGCTTGTCCAAGTAAGGGCAGTACCCAAGCACCGGTCCACCCACATACCAAATTATCAAAGTACCGAACGTGAATCATATGAACGTGATGAAAACTAGCTTGACGATAATTCTCATGTGTCCTCGGGAGCGCTTTTCTCTATATAAGAATTTGTCCAGGATTGTCCTTTGCTACAAAAAGGATTGGGCCACCTTGCTGCACTTTATTTACTTTTTTACTTGTTGCTCGTTACAAATTATCTTATCACAAAACTATCTGTCACCTATAATTTCAGTACTTGCAGAGAATACCTTGCTGAAAGCCGCTTATCATTTCCTTCCACTCCTCGTTGGGTTCGACACTCTTACTTATCGAAAGGACTATGATATATCCCCTATACTTGTGGGTCATCAGCAACGGTGCATACTCAGGGAGAACACTTTTACCTTGAAATTTAGTGAGAGATCATCTTATAATGCTACCGTCAAACAAAGCAGAATAAGATGTTGATACGTCTCCGACGTATCTATAATTTTTGATTGCTCCATGCTATATTATCTACTGTTTTGGACTATATTGGGCTTTATTTTCCACTTTTATATTATTTTTGGGACTAACCTATTAACCGGGGGCCCAGCCTATAATTGTTGTTTTTTTTGCCTATTTCAGTGTTTCGGAGAAACAGAATATCAAACGGAGTCCAAACGGAATGAAACCTTCGGAAACGTGATTTTCTCATCAGATAAGATCCAGGAGACTTGGACCCTCCGTCAAGAAAGCCACGAGGCGGCCACGAGGGTGGAGGGCGCACCCCCATGCCTCGTGGGCCCCTCGAAGCTCCACCGACATACTTCTTCCTCCTATATATACCTACGTACCCCCGAACGATCGGGGACGGAGCCAAAAACCTAATTCCACCGCCGCAACTTTCTGTATCCACGAGATCCCATCCTGGGGCCTGTTCCGGAGCTCCGCCGAAGGGGGCATCGATCACGGAGGGCTTCTACATCATCATCCAAGCCCCTCCGATGAAGTGTGAGTAGTTTATTTCAGACCTACGGGTCCATAGTTAGTAGCTAGATGGCTTCTTCTCTCTTTTTGGATCTCAATACAATGTTCTCCCCCTCTCTCGTGGAGATCTATCCGATGTCATCTTCTTTTTGCGGTGTGTTTGTTGAGACCGATGAATTGTGGGTTTATGATCAAGTCTATCTATGAATAATATTTGAATCTTCTCTGAATTCTTTTATGTATGATTGGTTATCTTTGCAAGTCTCTTCGAATTATCAGTTTGGTTTGGCCTACTAGATTGGTTTTTCTTGCCATGGGAGAAGTGCTTAGCTTTGGGTTCGATCTTGCGGTGTCCTTTCCCAGTGACAGAAGGGGCAGCAAGGCACGTATTGTATTGTTGCCATCGAGGATAACAAGATGGGGGTTTTATCATATTGCATGAAACTATCCCTCTACATCATGTCATCTTGCTTAAGGCGTTACTCTGTTTTTAACTTAATACTCTAGATGCATGCTAGATAGTGGTCGATGAGTGGAGTAATAGTAGTAGATGCAGGCAGGAGTCGGTCTACTTGTCTCGGACGTGATGCCTATATAGATGATCATACCTAGATATTCTCATAACTATGCTCAATTCTGTCAATTGCTCAACAGTAATTTGTTCACCCACCGTTGAATACTTATACTCTTAACAGAAGCCACTCGTGAAACCTATGGCCCCCAGGTGTCTTTCTCATCATATCAATCTCCATCACTTTATTATTGCTTTGCTTTTACTTTTTACTTTGCATCTCTATACCAAAAATACCAAAAATATTATTTATCATCTCTATCAGATCTCACTTTCGTAAGTGACCGTGAAGGGATTGACAACCCCTAAGCGCGTTGGTTGCGTTGAGCTATTGTTTTTGTGTAGGTACGAGGGACTCAAGCGTAGCCTCCTACTGGATTGATACCTTGGTTCTCAAAAACTGAGGGAAATACTTACACTACTTTGCTGCATCATCTTCTCCTCTTCGGGGAAATCCAACGCAGTGCTCAAGAGGTAGCAGATGCATGAAGGATAAACATCACATGCAATCAATATAAGTGATATGATATGGTCATCATCATCTTGTGCCTTTGATCTCCATCTCCAAAGCACCGTCATGATCACCATCGTCACTGGTGCGACACCTTGATCTCTATCGTAGCATCGTTGTCGTCTCGCCAACTATTGCTTCTACGACTATCGCTACCGCTTAGTGATAAAGTAAAGCAATTACAGGGCGATTGCATTGCATACAATAAAGCGACAACCATATGGCTCCTGCCAGTTGCCGATAACTCCGTTACAAAACATGATCATCTCATACAATAAATATAGCATCATTTCTTGACTATATCACATCACAACATGCCCTACAAAAACAAGTTAGACGTCCTCTCCTTTGTTGTTGCAAGTTTTACGTGGCTGCAACGGGCTGAGCATGAACCGTTCTTACCTACGCATCAAAACCACAATGATAGTTCTTCAAGTTAGTGATGTTTTAACCTTCGCAAGGACCGGACGTAGCCACACTTGGTTCAACTAAAGTTGGAGAAACTGACACCTGCCAGCCACCTGTGTGCAAAGCACGTCGGTAGAACCAGCCTCGCGTAAGCTTACGCGTAATGTCGGTTCGGGCCGCTTCATCCAACAATACCGCCGAACCAAAATATGACATGTCGGTAAGCAGTATGACTTGTATCGCCCACAACTCACTTGTGTTCAACTCGTGCATATAACATCTACGCAATAACCTGGCTCGGATGCCACTGTTGGGGAACGTAGTAATTTCAAAAAATTTCCTACGCACACACAGGATCATAGTGATGCATAGCAACGAGAGAGAAGAGTGTGTCCATGTACCCTCGTAGACCGAATGCGAAAGCGTTAGCACAACGCGATTGATGTAATCGTACGTCTTCACGATCCGACCGATACAAGTACCGAACGCACGGCACCTCCGAGTTCTGCACACGTTCAACTCGATGACGTCCTGCGAGCTCCGATCCAGCAAAGCTTCACATGAGAGTTTTGTCAGCACGATGGCGTGGTGACGGTGATGATGATGCTACCGACGCAAGGCTTCGCCTAAGCACCGCTACAATATGATCGAGGTGGATTATGGTGAATGTAGCGATCCGACCTCAAACGGTCAAGTCTCTGTGCTTTAATGTCATCCCTGGATCGATAATGCTGACACACATAGTACTCGAAGGATTTATAACAGAGTATCAATTACACACTTATTACATAGAATGTCTCAAAAGAAAACTTATTACAATAAATATGGCTTAAGGCCATCTAATATGATAACAACAGAAGGCTTGGAATATAAAGTGAGTCCATCAACTTTAACGACATAGCCGAGCTGCATGGCAAACTGATTAGTTTTCTTTCAATTAGAGGGGAACATTGGATACCTTTCGGCTGGACATGATTATGATGTCAACGCCACAAGATAAGGACAGACTGGTGTCAACACACCATAAGCTCCTCCCTTGGATCCAATCAACACGCCAGTCACCGATTGCCTAGAACAGAAAACAACAAGAGGCGACTTGAGAAACTCAACAAGTAGACCAAAAAACGCATGCTATCAACGAATTTCAAGTTTACAACATGACAACCTAAACTAAGCTACCTATCTTGTTAATATAACTAGGATCGGTTCTTTAATGGTTCATGTACCACTGAATACATGGGGGTAAAAAGCACAAGGGCATAACGGAATCCATACATGTTCAACATGAAGGTGTCAGCGTGAGAAGCCTCCAACAATTCTCTAATGCTTAAATTTTTGGAAGCAAGGGAAAAAATAGCCATAAAGCAGCAAGCAAATAGACCCCATTTGTTCTGTACTAACAAAGTAAAAACTTTCATGGCATAGCCCTGGCTCTCTCTAAATAGCCAAACCCTAGCATGGCATAGCCCTGGCTCGATGGTCACAAGCTCAGACCAACCAGGGGCGAGGAGCAGAGGAAGGCGAGTTGCAAATAATCAAAAAAATATCTACTCCCTCTGTCCCATAATATAAGATCGTTTTGCAAACTGTTTTAGCTTGCAAAACAATCTTATATTATGGACAGAAGGGAGTACAAAATATAGATAAACCAAGCTTCACTTGAAACATTGAAAATTGCTCTCAAGCTTCACTATAAATTTGCTCTCTCTATCAAAAATGGTAAAAGTTACATAAGTTTGCAGGAGATCCAAGCACATCTAGTAGCCACTCTAAACATCCTAGAATAGTAAAATACTGGAGCAAACTAACATATTTTATTGAAAATCAAAGTGGAGCCCAACTGTGTGGGCGTCAAGGTAGTGGTGGAGTTAAGGCACCAAGCTTACAAAAACAATTGTTCAGATTTTATCAATAAACTCAAGGAAAAGAATGTGACAGTTCCATTGCGAGCACCACTACCACATAAATCACATACTTAGGCTTTTATCCTAGACGACTTCATCTTTATAGTTTATACACAGTTTGTACTACAAGGTTATATACATAGTTGAACACTAAGATCGAGTATAGTACCTACTATATTCTTATGCAATCGTACAAACAAATACCTTCGAAACATAGCAAAACATCATTTTATTTGATGTGACAACCATTAACTACTACAAATCCTAGCAGAGCAACCATTGCAAATTAGACAACAGCACAACATAATATAAAATCATTTTGTTCTATTTGTAAGCCATTAACAACTCCAAGCCTTAGAATACAGATCCTATAAAACTATAACTGGACAATTTCATCTACTAGAAAGATTGTGGTGGCTGGCCCACCACCATAGATCCAAACGCTAAAATAGTCGGCTTGAAGGCCAAGGGCTCACCTAAACCGAGGAAGATGAAGCGCTTCAACGGGCCACTAAAATGGTGACAGTATCAGAAAGTATTCATTTTACTATGAGATGACATAAGGCAAAAACTAGAACTGAGTGTCTGTAAAGCAGTTGAACAAAAGATCTTCAAAACACCCCAAACATAAAAAGTTTGACAATATAAGCTTGTTCTCCAGTGGCAGCACTAGAGGCCAGTCTTCACAACTTAGAGCTCAAAAACCAGTTTTGGCAGGAATTAACAAAGTCTGATTAAAATGCAGCCCTTGAGAAATATATAACCTAAGAGGTCTAGTGCGTGTGAGAAGAATCGGTACTCCAGCAAGATGTTAACGTGAAGATTGAAGTGAATGGATACAAGAATTAGTTGTATACAGTTTTAATCGAGGCAAGATTTAAAAATCCAGTTCTCACTTTTCATGCAGACAGGAAACTGAAAGAGCTATTTAAGAACATGAATTTGTCTCCTTGTTAATTCTCCCTCCTATACCATGAAATTGCGATTACTATTCTCCCTCATCAATAAAAAAAGCCAACATCTTCCTGAAAACAACTACTACCAATTTTATCCATCTCCTTTACATACATACACAGTACACCCATGCAATGCATCAGCCAACAAATAAAAGGCCTTGACCCGACGCTCAAAATGAGACAAGTTTATTTGGTACACGATGCCCAAGCATTCGCCAACCCAAGCAAATCAATGATGATCCATTCAGAAATTGATTCGTGCACTACAAATCAAGGATGAAGCTGTTTCTGAAATGCATTCGTTAATGCACACAAATTCACCATGGCTTGATGGCGGTGGGCACACAGAGTATGGGAGAGAGCAGAGGAGAGGAACCAGTAGCTTACCACATGTGACAGAGTCGAAGAAGAATCAGCTACTGGAGGGGCAGGGCGTGAGGCGTTTGAGTGGAAGATGAATCTCGCGCGTATACCATTCGGCTATCACCTACATGGGTGAGGAAACCACATGAGTTGTGAAGATCAATAAACAACAACAAGAAACATGACCCCTTTTAAGACAACTTTCAGTGATGTTACAGCCTCATAGTTTGCTAACGGATGATAACTTTGCTTCAGTGCGAAGTGCAAATGCTGAAAACAAACAGCGTTGTTATTCATAATTAATTGTAGCTCTAGCATATGCTGTTGCTTTTAACAGGATGTCCAAGACATTTCTCATACAAATGTATCCCACTATGACTAACATGCTTGACTATAGAAAACCCGACTGGCTCCTTGGAAGAAAACCCAACAACACTAGCTCCTTAGAAGGAAATCCCGTAGTAAAGATTAATCAAGCTAACCTATAACATAAATTCCATAATGCTAATTCTCAAAACCACCCGTCAAATGCCAAGTCAGCATTGCCATTTTTCTTTCAGAAATTAAAGACATGTCCCATTTCAGAAAAATAAGGGATGAAATCGAGTTCCAGCCCAAGGAGAACAATATAAATCCAGCAACACTAGCCAGGGCTGTTGATACGGCGAATCTGTACTGCAGCAAGACAAGTGTGCCTATGAAATTACAGACTCAACATGGCAGCATCATACTCATGGGCGACGCCAATGATCAGGTCAAGGACCAGGACCAGCTTACCTTGAAGGAGCAGAGCAGGTCGAAGACGAAGAGGAGCACCAGCATTCTTCGGCGCCGGTGCTAGGCACCCCCTTGCGCCTCTCCTTGGTGTCGAGCAGGACCAAGCTTCAGTTAACAAACTACTTCCAATTCCCTCTCAAGTACTAGTAAACAGAGACACCTATAAAGCATTGCCAGCTTGGAAATAAATACAACTTCGCCAATCATAATATTTTGACCAAACAACAACTAAATACAGAAGCTATCATACATACAGAGAAAGCGAAGATCCATAGACAACCATAAACCAAGCTTCATGCAAATAAAATCATGAATTGCGAAAGAAAATCATGAATTTGAAAACTAAGGCAGGAGAGACTGAACTCAATGTCACATCGGATCTTATGCTGAATCATCAAAACAAAATGCTCAACCATGAATGATTCGTTTCGATTTAATCAAACTGTATGACACTGGAACTAGTAGGAGTAGGAAGGCATCCTTGGAAATAAAAACCACTCCATAATGAGATCATGGTACGCAGACCACATATATACTGTTAGAATTTCAGGAAGGAGGCAGGCAGGTAGTGGTGATACTACATCCCGAAGCAAACAAGACCGCTCCATGTGGGTGATGGGAAACTAAGTATATACAGATGCGCATATATATTCAGGTGTGCTGTGCTGCTTAGTTGTTGAGTGCGAAGAAGTGTTTCAGACTTTTGAGTGGGATGGGAAGTTTGTATCAGGAAGACTAGTGGTAGAATGATAATTACCAAACAGACAGACCAACAAGCAAACGAGCAAAAAAAAAGAAACAGTAACATCATCACTATGCAAGGACATACTGTAGCAGCCTGACCAGACATAGAAATGGCACAATGGACATGAACGCAGATCGACCACATAGTGATGGCTCGATGGACACGACAAGCTCCGAGCAACCACCGGAGACGGGGAGTGGAGAAATGAGAGGACCATACCATGGCTGTTTTTGTAGCCGATGCCAAACAACACCGTCAGTCCGTCACATGGAAGCAGCAGCGCCGTGAAGCCTGGCACGACGAACCCCTTATTGTACCGAATCGAATCCTGCTGCACAAGAAGGACAAAAGAAATAAGAAGATAATCTTGACATCAAATCAAAAAAAAAACTAGAAATCATGGACTCGAGCTTGGACAAATCATGAGGTGACCTAGTTGAGGTAAGGTACATCAACAACAATGACCTAGTTGAGGTAATAAATAAGCATTCTATGCAAATAGGAGGCAACGAGCCACCTTTACAATAACCAACTTGTTTGTCGATACACGCGTACACAACTAGGAATGAGTGATTTTCTTTGTTCTCATAGAAGGCCATTGATCTGTCAGTGCGCAGAACATCAAAAACTGAAACTCATACAAGAAGAATTCCTTAGTAGAGATAAGAAAATCAGCTCATTTTCATATAACTAAACCCATGTACTGTAGCATATCATCATGATCTGCTAATGGGCAGAACACATTTGCAACAGAAATACACATGGTAATTTCCTGCTCACATGAGCACGACACAGCACACATGGGCTACAGATTAACACATACCACCTACATTGGAACAGAATTGCTAGTAATCATGTACTATGCCTATATGATTAGAGCAGTGGCAACCGGCTCAATTCGACATCCTAAACCCAGCAGAGCAACATAACCAACCGGATTATAGCACTAGCAACATAACCAACAATTAGCATGAACCCCAGGCACATCACAGGAACCATAGCATCCATCGACCCACAACCCCTTGCTAACCAAATTGTGACCATCTATCGGAGCAACCAGAGGCGGGGAGCAGAGGAATCAGAGGATCTCACCATAGCTATTGTGTAGCCAATGCCAAACAACACCACAGCATAGCAAAAGTCGTCGAGGTGCCTGGCACGAGAAACCCATCCAGAGGCCAAATCCTGTGCAAGTTGTAGCCGAGGCCGGACATCGCCACCGTCGTGGTTGCGGCATGGCAGGCAAAATCACTAGCATCACACGGCGTCAGGGAGAATTTGAACATACACGGCTGGCTGCACGTGTACTATGAAGAAACCACCACGGTCTGCATCCAAATCTTTTTGCTACAACAAAAAAGAATTCACAATTAGTTTGTACACCTAATCAGTGGACCAAAGAAAAATCATAAGAAACAATAAAGAGAAAGGTCTCTCCGTATATCAAGAATAGCTCTAGGACTTTGGACCCAAGTCCATCAATTACCAAATCTATAGAACCGGTACAAATCAGCCCTGTTCAACAACTAAGCAGATTACTCCAGGCATTAGAAACTACTCCCTCAGTCCGGAATTACTTATCGCTCAAACAGATGTATCTAGCACTGAAATACGTCTAGATATATCCATTTCAACAACAACTGATTCCGGACGGAGGTAATAGTAAACAGGAGGCAGGCGACGTACATATCAACAATTGTTTACAGTGTGAGCATACATGGATATCAGGTGTTTACCCATAGAAGATACGTACTAGACCATTCAATCTCAAAGAAACCAAACTGCATCACTATTTAAGCAGCTCATGCTTTTCGATTATCTGAATAAATTGCAAGAGAGTGTTATTAACTGATGTTTTTATTTTGTTGAGAAATGGAACAATTCTTTCAGTGATGAAGTCCATCATGGCGAACTTAACATGAACCCCACCACATCACAGGAACCATAGAATCCATCGACCCACAGCACCTTGCTAACCAAATTATGACAATCTATCAGAGCAACAAGAGGCGGAGAGCAGAGGAAGGAGACGAGCTCACTGTGGCAACCTACTCGTACTTATTTTTATTGTCACAAGGAAAAAACATGCCTAGTCTTTCTAGATAAAAAGGAATATACATTGGTAGATTGGGCTGCAATAGGACCACCCACAACACTATAAGTCTTCCAGAGGCTGTCAAATAAAAGGAACCTTTCCAGAGAACTTATCCACAAGATGCAGTCTGTTCTTCAAAGCAAACACACTAGGAACACAGTTTGGATTGACAGAGAGGGCTCACCTGCTGTACATACAACAGGCAGCCTGGTTCTGATGGGGCGGAGGAAGGAGGGCCTCTGTGACCCATGAGGGCAGAATACTCTACATGAACTCCAAGGGTTTGCACTCCTGCCTGCCACCCACACATGAAAAAGAAAGCACATCTTCAGTTAACAGAAAGCAGCAAACCAACAAATATTAATGGAAACTAGCAAAACAGCCCCCTTCCCTTATAGATGGTCTGCCGCACGGATAATAAACAGGACAACACACACACACACACACACATATATGTAGTTCAGAACTTAAAAAAAGGGTTTATTTTTTATCCATTCCAGCAAACCTTTTGGATGTTTGACTAGATACTACTCATACGGATCAATATAACATATGAAAATTGGCATCGAAGTATGCCATAAAAAAGTTACTCCCTCCATCCGAAAATATAAGAGCCTTTTTGACACTACACTAGTGTCAAAAACGGTCTTATATTATAGGACAGAGAACTTTGGTAATATGATACTTGTAAATTAGCTACTATATAGCAATACGTTTGCTGACGACGAACAAACATTTGAGCTTGTACAGTTGCTTCTCAAATCTCAGTTGGACTCTAACTATCTGTGTGTATAACTTGGAATTAATTCAAGAAACAGAAAGCATCGTAACTCAAGTGGAACTGAGGTCCCTGGAGCCCGGCGACCAAAGCGCATTTTGGCATGTACCGGTCCATGCTTTATTGTTACATATAGAAAGCAACACCAATTATTGGACAGACCGACCAGGGTGGCAACAGAGGAAGGAGACAAGTTGGGAGCTACAGCCATGACAGTCGACATCTGTAGCTGTTGTTTCTCAAATCTGGATTGGCTCTAACTCTCTGCATGCCTACGATTTAAATAAAACCCATTCATCAAGAAACGGAAGTGTGATGCTGGCCAGAAGAGGTCACCGGCAGACCGCAGTTTGGCAAACACACTTACGCAGAGGAGCGTTTGTTGCAGGCCATCTCATATAGAAAGCCTGCCTCGTTAAGAAATGAAATGTTGGTGTGAAGCAAGATAATTAAGCATATAGAGCTGGAGAAGGCGGTGCACCCATTATGGCTGGCCGGTCTTAAACAAGGACATAATGTGAGATCCAAAACCATGGGCATCCTTGTAATATGGAGGCCATCCTTGAATCTTTCTTGTCTTTGGGGATGAAGAGGGTGCCTTTACCTTTCCTTGAGGGGTGGCTGGGTCGTTGTTCCTGAGCGGCCGACATTGATGAAGAGAAAAGAAGAGACGGGATCCCTATTCTCCTGGTCGTTCTCCTCCTCCACGACCAACCCATCCATCCATCAGAGAAGAGAAGAACCGTGCGCCTGCCATGGAAAGGAAATCCCATGCATCAGGTCAGGTCAGGCCAGGCCAGGAAGAGGAAATCGAGAGAGAGGGGCGGACCTTGAGGATGGCGTGTGCTGCTGATTGCCCTTGAATTTGAGGAAAAGGAGGAAGAAGGAGCAGCGGGCCTTGACGAGCACTTGGGCGGCGTCCCCGGCAGAGGACTCCATGGTGGCACCTCCAACCTATAGAGAAGAGACGTGGCGAGATGTGGGTCAGAGAGAGATAGGGAGAGAGAGAGAGATAGGGAGAGAGAGAGAAGAGGAAGAAGAGGAGAAGAGGAGGAGGGATTCATACCTGTGCTGCGGCCGGTCGCCATGGCCAGAGGGCTAGGGTTCCGGGCGCGAGGATCTGATCTGACCGTGGGCTGCGCTGCTCGAGCGGATCTACGGCGAGCGAGAGGAGGGGAACGGATGGATCGCCGGCGGTGGAGTGGAGGCCGGAGTTGGAGCTGGGGTTGGGGGAGAGGACGGAGGTCGGCGGTGGCGGTTGGATCTGGAGGGGATCGAGAGAGGAGCAAGACAGAGAGAGAAGCCGCGCGGCCTGGCTGTGGTTTGGTTGCGTTTTCTTTTCTTCTTTTTTCTTTTGTGGGCCAAAGCAGTCCCTTCCCGCTCCTTGGATTGAATTTTCGTTCAAAATCAGCGCGAGCGGTCGCTCCTTGGATTGAATTTTCGTTCAAAATCAGCGCGAGCGGTCGCGTCGACCAGAGCGAAAGGCGGGAACATCCATGTTTTAAGGGATATTGGTCACAATGGCACCAAACAATAAATTTAGGCATAGAGATCATGAGTTGTAGACATGGTTATAAAAATATCTTGTACTTCAAGAGGATGTGTTCGGCAAAATAGAAGAATTTGTGTCGTATGTGGCTTATTACCACACTGACAAATATTGAATCACCAAACAAGCGTACATAGTGAACCATCGAAAGCTTGACATATTAGCCCATAGAATTCACACCACATCCAAAAGTCAAACAAGGTCCACGAGAAACAAAAAATTATCAACAATCAAAGAGCATACAGCGTCTCTGACACATGTATGTCGATGCATTTGCTCAGTGGCTA
Organism: Triticum aestivum; assembly: GCF_018294505.1. Classification (NCBI taxonomy): domain Eukaryota; kingdom Viridiplantae; phylum Streptophyta; class Magnoliopsida; order Poales; family Poaceae; genus Triticum; species Triticum aestivum. Next base: position 585,652,385 of record NC_057803.1, on the reverse strand, counting down.
CAGAATAACACATGACTATAGAAACATTTGTCAAAGTGTGATTTCCCGCTTCCCCTGCATAGCCATGTTTCTCTATGTCACATCTACTTCTCCACTCCGGCCTCCTTAAAAAATTGAATCCTTATATAACCAAAATATATGAAACTCACAGTATATATCTTTCAACAAGCATCTGACTTATTTTTCACGGTTGTGCCATTCCTTCTCCATCTGATTTCTCAATTTTTTTTCTATCTATGTAACAAAGCATCAATCATCATGAGAGAAATCAACACAGAACTGACCCACTATAAATTATCAACCAGGGGTTCCGAGCATTAAAGTGAAGGTAATAGTTAGCATTTGATGAATTATAAGAGTAGAAGAGTATAATAAAAAAGTAAGAGAAGAAAACATACTATATTTAGATTCTTTCATGATGGTGAAATTTGAAGGGTTGATTGTCTATAATAACTTTCTACAATTAGGACCATCCAAAGGGTGTAGCTAACAAGTCAAAATTATCCCAGTTAGTAATGCAATGGATGTCTTTGCCTTGCTGCTTCTAGATAGTCTTATTCGAAGACAAGTTTGTCTCTAAAATCGACCAACATAGCTTGATTGACAAGCAAGCAGCAAGCAAGCCTGGTCAATCAAAATCATACAAAAGCTTGGTAATTCAAAATTTGACCCTACCCACAACAAAGAAAATAAATGATTCATCGTCTCTTGTTATGATCTAATTTTCCTAGAAAATGATGTTGTAATAGGTAGTTCCTCAAATATTCTCATTGCTAAAAGCACAAAGATACTACTTCTTACTTGAGAAACATAACTTCAAATCTGAAAGTGCTACGACAACAGAGCAAAATCCGAGGAATGAGATTCACCTTCAAAGCAATACAACACAAAAGAACTCCTCAAGATCCTGCGAAGTATTAACTGAGGAATATAACTGAAATAACTTGAGCAGAAAAACCCACATGAAGTTAGTGCTAAGCCATACATTCAACCTTTGTGTTTGGCACAGAAAAAACTCAAAATAAATAGGTACCTTAACAAACCAATAGCACCAAATTAGAGAGAGGGGGGGGGGGATAGCAGAACATACCTAAAATTCCACCTATTTTATATAATAAAGATATAGCTGAAATTACATGGTTGTCTAGTATCCCACCCTTCAGAACTTCTTTCCGGAAGGTATTTGGGTCCAACACAGTGGGGTATATAATTGTTGCTTTGCACATCTGTACCATCAATGATCAATCAACCAATGGCTACATTTCATTATTGATCAACACTGACTAATTTAACCTGAGATTGAACTGACCCATGGTATAAACCAGTAAACAAAATATTTTGTGTCTAGAAACACCAACTCTACGTAACAGACAATAAGTGGCAAAAAATACCCCGGCTAAATATTTCTGGCTGGAGTTCACACAAAAAGAACAGGGAACACTGAATCGTCAGATGAATCAATTATGTTGCAGTATGTGTTTTCATCTGTACATATCACAAATTTGCAGCCTTAATAAAGTAATAGTGAAGAACAAAAGACCATATACACTCAAGTCAAGTTTTTGTAGAGTGGGTGAGGCAATTGTAGTACCAAAGAGCACCCAATAGCACTGATATATTCTGTATCGAGCCGAAAGAAGATGCCTCTTTTTATTAGATGTCTATGCAGTAACTCACGCCCTACAAAAGATTATCTAGATCTGCTGCTTGCGCAAACTATAACATTTTACCCGCAAATGAGGCTAGGGGTGAAACTGTAATTTAGAAAATTGAAAAAAGCAAAGTATATGATCTGCTACCATACACATGGATTAAGCTAGATCCTCTTAATCCTTATTCACGTTGCACTGGTTAAGCTAGGCGATGAATTCTCTGCTTAACAGTTCTTCAACTTCTTCTACATGTTAATTTCCTTTCTTTTTAGCCACTTCACATTTAGTGGACAACTGACCAAGCGGATGAATTATCAAAGACATATGCAGCAGTATAGCTAATGTCTTCCGGAATGGCGAGCATGTTACATACCTCACATTCATCACCTGGTAAGGAGCAACGCTGACCGCCAGCATTGTTGACTGCGGAAGCTCTAGGTCACCTTAAACAGACAAGACACATGTGCATAAGTAACATATATCTGTTTCAGGTATTATCAAATATTGTACTTAATTTTAAGCAGGACGTATGGATCTTCGTTGTCACTCTACCTGGAAAGGGTAAGAACAAACGCACTGCAAGCGCAAGAAAAGCAGTCCACATCCCATATTCACTCCTAAAATTAGGAATAGACACCATAGGATAAGTACGCCAAAAGTAAGTGTTCTTGTCTCAAAAAGAATAAACATCCAGTAGCTATAGCAAGAAAAGAGGAAAAGGTAATGATTCTTTTGGGCCAAATGGCAGAACCTTACTTGATCCATGAGATTACAGTGCTAGGTGCTTGCAGAACAAACAATGGCACGATGAAGGATTTGTGTATGCCTGTGCCTTTAGCAAGCAAGAGCACTCTGCAGGAGGGAAAAGAGTAATAAATAAATGCTCAAAAAATAGTCCAATCATTTGATGACAAAACCAAATACCCCCGCCGTTCCTAAATATAAGTCATTTAAGAGATTCCAATAAGTGACTACATATGGAACAAAATGAGTAAATCTACACTCTAAAATATGTCTATATACATCCGTATGTTGTAGTCCATTTGAAATCTCTCAAAAGACTTATATTTAGGAACGGAGGGAGTATGTTGCAGAATGAAATAAACTACATGGAGAATAGCAAGAGCCGAGTTTTTGAAGAATTATCACTTTCAGTTACACAAGATTGCCCGTCCTCAAGATAGCAATTGCAATTTGGAGTCATGGCCTGAACAGCCCCAGTAACTCATCCAAGATCTGAAGCAAGATTACCACCTTGGTGTTGACAAGTTAGTGTCGTAACATGAATGCGCTAATAACTTATGATGGATCAGAAGCATAAAGTAGATACACTACGGTTCCGCGGCAAGCTAAGCAAGTCACCAAGTGGACGGAACCTGAGCATCATGATACGAAAAGAGTACCATTCTGTAAGTTATGTTTAACAGACTGATGATGTTAACATGACTTGAATTTATACCTTGAGTAAATTTCTGCATTCGAATTATACGACATTCAAATTTTTAATACAAAAACCATGCATTGCAGTTTCCTGTGATAAAGAGTGACGCCACTGAACACAAGGTGTCATGTTAATGTGTAAACAGACTGAATATCTGGCAGTATTCGTTATCGCAGCATATGGTACTACAAGTACACTGTCTATCTAGTTCTTGTGAAGTGTGTTAATGTTGCTCCTACCTCCTAAAGATATGAACATGATGCGTTAATTCTTTTACTTGCTGTGAAAATATCAGCTCGTGGTTACTGATCAAGAAACCAACTCCATCTAACAGTTGTTGCATGATGCCCTCTGAGTAACCATCGACAGGTTACAGAATGTATGACAGGATCGTGCATCTTACAATTTGACACCAGCAGATGCGCAATTGACAGCCCTCGCAGGCAAAAGCACGAACATATTCGGAGCCCGAAAGGATTATGCGTTTCTGTATCATGAGCAAATCACATCGGAAAAGGTACCTTTGGGTATCGACGATGAGATGGGGGAGGCACTCACGCCGCGGCCGCGACGGAGACACACTGCTTCATGAGCGGGATGATGTACACCGACGCGTTGCACACGACGGCGCTCCACCGGCTCCGGCACGGCGGGACCAGCGGCAGAGTGGCGCATCCCCTGCTGGCCCTGCATAAACGGCGCACACAGAGATCACCCGACGACACGGTGGGTAGACGAAAGGCGGGCGCCGGGGTAACCCGGCGAGCAGCTTCACCTGAGCGCGCCGGTCCGCGCGGCGGGGGGAAAGCCCGCCTTCCCGGCGGGCTGAGCCGCCCGCGCCCGCGGCGTCAGCACGGGGCAGGGCGCCGCAGTGGGGGGATCGCGAGGCGCAGCTAGATAACATGCTCTCGGTCCGGTCACGGGCGGGTCCATCGACGCAGGCGAGGGCAAGGGATTCCATGGTCGTGGTAAGGCCTCAAGGGACTCCCAACCTCGTGGGACTCCCAATCAAGAGCTTGGTAGAGGATGGACCACGACCATGGGAGGGCGGGTGCTTGGTGGAGGAGGACCGAGGGGAGCCCATCGACGCAGACGCCGCAGCGGGGATCGTGAGCGGCGTGGATGGCGTGGCGATTTTTTCAGCAGGGAGATGGGATGGGGAGGAGCGAGGAGGTTGCTAGCAGATAGGGGCGTGAGACGTGTGTGCCTGGTCGTTGCTTTTCGCATGCCATGTTGTGCGGGTTACCGGATCGTGGGGTAGAGGTTCATTGAACCGGTTCGTTTGTTCTCTGGGTTTTTTCCGCGTGTATCGCACGAGATGGAGGAGTAGCTAGCGAACAAGGCGTGCGGGTGGATTGTTTTCCCAGCGATTTCCTCGGTGCGGGATCGAGGTCGAACCATCGAGAGGAGGTCGAACCATCACAACGTTCGATCCTCCTTTAATAGTAGAGATTACAGAAACCAGATTCAATATAAAAATATATAGCACGAAACTAAAAATGTTGAACGGGTTTCTTTTAACCGCAAGCAACCACTATTTCTTTTGACAGGGTAATGGCCTCGGCCACCATTGCCTCCTCCTTGGATTGGTTCCTAGGACAGGGAACATGTGTGGAGGGAAGAAGTACACCATGAGCACGAGAGAAGGCTGTCGGGTTCAACAAGGTGGCTCTACTAAGCCTGACTACATGTTGACCTAGAACGACGACGTCGACATCATGCCTTCCATCATCTACCTCAAGCCGTGCAAGCCCAAAAAGGGCAGCCACCTTGTGTTGCAGTGCATCAGGGAGTCTCGCACGTCGCCATCTTCACCCACGAGTTGCAGAAGCTTGCGTAGGTCTATAGAAGTTATGTGAGCCACCCTCCTTGCCTCATGATTTCATGTGCCATTCTTCTTCAGGCATGGCTATCTGGCGCGCGAGCGTTCCAACGCTCGTTTTCCGACAGTCTTCAATTTGAAAAGTGGCTTAACTTACGTGGATTAATTAGGGATGGTTAATTAGAGGCGGCCCCCCTAAAAATCAGGGGGGCGGTGATTAGTGTTGATTTGGGTGGGGCCGCCTCCCTCTTGCCTTGCCTAGCCTTTGCATGTGTGTGCGCTGGAAGTCTCACCCGGTGGGCCTTGATGGAAAGACTTGTCGGCTGATTAGTTGTGATAGACTAGATCGCCCGTTGTAGCGGCCAATCGCTAGGAAGTCGTTTCGTCTTCTTCATCACCAGTCCTAACGCCCTTAGTTGCAGTGGCCGGTCGTGTTGGAGAGTCAAGGAAGATAGTTTTGTTAATGAGGCATCTTTTAAACCGCGGTCATATTTCTCTAATCATTTGTGTATTTGTGCCCTAGTCCCCCTCAGTGGCTTGTTTCGTGCACTAACGAATGGGGCAAAATAAATCCCCTGAGGAGAGCTCTAGGTTGTATGTCGTGGCAACGACCACACTGTGTGCCTAAACTCGTGGTGACGATAATCTCGCCCTTCATGTCATCATCGGTCGGCGTCGTTGAGGCCAGCTGCTGCGCGCGGCGACGATGGGAGAGGAGAAGACAATCGACCCGAGAAAATATTTTTTTATCTAGAATTGCCGCGCGGGCACGTCTAGCCGTGGAAGTTCGACGGATAAATGGAGCTAGCGAGTGATGCTTGACTAATTACCGGAGTAGGAAATTATATCATCCACAACCGGACTTGACAAATCCGATCCCCTATACGTTCATCCATAGACACTGACTGGTCACCCCTTAAATTTTCATGGCCGCATCCAACACCTCATAATTGATATCTCAAATCCATACAAAGCATGCAAAAAAAATTATGTACTGCGTAGATAACCTAAGTTAGCCTACACCACTCATTGTCGGAGATGTCAACGACCTCCGCGCCGGCAGTGTCGGACGACCTTGCCTCGTGGTAGATGGCTGCCCGCCGCACCTTCGGCTCCTCATTGGACTTTATCTTGGCAAAGATCTTGTCGAGCTCTATCTCGGCGAATATCTCGTTGAGCTCCGTGTCGCGCTGACGGAGGAAGTCGTGGTTGGCCTCCACCTTCGCCTCTAACTGGATGGAGTCGAGGATGGCCTGATGTTGCGCCGCCACCTTCGCTTGGGCCACCTCGAACTCGGCCAACGCCTCAGGTATGGCGAAGCCCGCAACCGGAGGCGCCAGATCCACATTGTCTGCCTCCTCCTCCTCTAGCTCCGCATCCGCCATGACCCTATCTTGTGCTCCTCTTCCTTTGTCTCTGGCAAGTCCGTAGGTAGGCCCGTTGCGATCCGGGCTTCACATCTAGCCTGGATCTGCTCAAGGAGCTTGATCCACCACCTCCTCCTCCTTCGTCTCCGGCAAGTACGGAGGTAGGCCGTCTGTGATCTGGGCTTCACGGCTAACACAAATCTTCTCAAGGGGCCCGAGCCCCCACCTCCTCCTCCTTCGTCTCCGGCAAGTACGAAGGTAGGCCAACTGTGATCCAGGCTTCACACCTAGCCCGGATCTCCTCAAGGAGCTCAATCCACCGCTCTGACGTGAGCATCACATACGTCATGATCCGGCGCGAGGGCGTGACTAGCGGCAAATGGCGAGTGGGGTTAATTGGGAAGTGGCGGCGGCGGATGGGAGAGGAGGGAAACGGGGACGGGGTATGGTTTGGGTACCGGCATCCGGCTTGAATAGCCGGACGAGGGCCCTTGGGTGGTGCGCCATGGAAAATCAGAGGAGACACCCGCCGGACCGATGGGTTTCGGAGTGTTACCGCATGGGTCCCAACGGCCAGTCTGATACGACAGAGATGGACTTTATTCAATGCAATTGACTCGTTCGTTAACATTTATCCATGCTTCATGAACTAAGATGACCTTTCTTTTTCGTCGATTTGGCCTATGGCTAGATATGAGGGGGGGTGGCGAGCATATAGGGCCGATCTGAATAGCCTGTCTGGATCGGCTTTTTTCTTGACCGGCCACTGACCGGTCCGTCCGGCGGGGCGTGCGTGTAAGAGGGGTTCGAGGTGGCCGGATGGATGTAGATGCTCTTAGGTAGCTAATTAGGTTGATGCATGCGTCATGCATGACCCGTAGGTAGCTAGGCATGTGTGCGCGTTAAAAGGCAGAATGCATGCAGTGTAAGAGGTGGCATGTAGCTAGCGTTGGAATGCATGCAGTGTAAGTGGATTGAAGTTGTGTGTACGTGCACTACCAGGTAGCTAGCTAGCCGAGGAAGACGGCAAGCATCACCGTGCACGTCGACGGCTAGGCGGTTTGTTGGGTGGTCTGGTGAAGGAGAGACGTTTGTTTATTTATCGGTTATCGGGGAAAAGGCATGTACGTGCGTGGGTCAGGAGCTGGCATGCATGCATCTTTGGAAATGCCGATCGACGCCAGCGGCGTACTCGTACGTACGTGTTGTGTTGTTCCTCGGCGCCGGCGTCGATGACGAACCGGCCGGGGCATGTCCGCCGTCCATGCATGACCTGGAGCTAGCGCAGACGAGAGACGGTGGAGCCATATACGCCAAGAGTACGTCAAAGACGGTGGAGCTATATACGGCAAGAGTAGGTCAAACTACACCACACATGGGAAGGAGGCGAGGAAGAAGACGTCAACCATGAAGGACGGTGGCAGTCGGTTTCTTGGTTGGGTGAAGGAGCAAGACCAGAAAGGACGGTTGCGAGGACGGATCGATGCACAAATATGCCAGCTTTATCTATCTTGTGCGTTTCTCGATCGGCGAGCCGGGGCATGGTCACCGTCGACGTTGTAGGCCGGCGTGGCTCAGGCCAGGGGGAGGCTTGATGCATGCCGCATGGGTGTCCGCGGTGGTCGTCGCATTGGCAGGAGAGCTGGCATGCCTGCCGGAGTTCGGGGAAGACGGCAACCATGCCGGCGGCGGCGGGAGAGGTTAATTTGGAGGTCGGGCGACGTACGTACGGCGGAGAAGACGAAGAGAGAGAGAGAGAGAGACCGAGACCGTACTATAGAAAAGGAGGAAGGGAGGCGTCGTGGGCTTTTTTTTTTTTTTGAGGGGAGGCTTTGTTTCATGAAAGAAGTATTTACTTGATAGAGAAGAAAAGAAAAGGATTTGTTTTCTGGTCTTGACGTGCTCTACGGTCTGCTTCACAAACGCGATTTCATTTGTATTAAAAAAAGAAGGCGAGCGACGCGTGCAAGCATGCAGGCATGCGGAGTCAATCAAGGTACGACGCCTTCCTTCCTGCTTCGGTCACATCGATCCCTTCGTTTCGCATTCACAGGAAGCTGCGTCCGCGTGCCGCCGTAACCGCCTTGCCGCTCCGGCGTCGCCGAACCCACTCGTCCGGCTTCGGCGGCGCCATGGGGCCCAAGTCCAAGTCCAAGGCCCGGTCGTCTCGGCGGAAACCGCTGGCCAGACCGAGGTAACTTTCCCCCTAATTAACCTTCCCTTTTTCGGATGCGATGCGGCGCCATCAGTGACCAATCGATCCAGACCAAGCTCACCGTGTGTCCTCTATGCATGTTCCTTCCTAGTGACCCAATGCAGGAGCTTAAGTGCGCCCAGCACTACGATCGTGAGCATATGTTAGAGTTGAATCAAAAGCGGTTGCGGACCAAATATTGCGATCTTTGTTTGACGTGCGTGCTTACGGATGCGGTCAGGGATGTGTCTGCCCGCCATGGTGGCGAGGAGAAGGCGGAGAGGAAGAAGAGCAAGTCAGCAAGACGCGTTGTTGCTGCTGCCAAGGAGCCTGCAAAACCTAACAGCGGCGCTTCCTGGGTTTGCTTGGAGTGCGGTAGCTTTTTTTGTGGCGGTGCAGGATTCGAGCCGGAGGGCCATGTTAGAGCACATCACAAGGAGGAACCCGAGCATCGGTGGTTTGCCAACTCCGATAATACGGATGTACTCTACTGTTGTGAGTGTAACCAGGAGGTTCCTCTCAAGGTTTTTAAGTATCGTCCAGCGAAATCAGCAGAAGCTTCAACTGAGTTAGGGCCAAACACCAACACACTTGATCCGAAGGATGATGATGGTTTGGACAAGGAGGTGGTGACACCGCAGCAGATAGAACCGGTGGAGGTGGAGGGCAAGGGATCCAGCAGTTCGTCATCTCCTCACTCCGAGGATGATGATGGTTTGGACAAGAAGGAGGTGGTGACACCGCAGATGAAACCGGTGGAGGCGGAGGACAAGGGATCCAGCAGTCCGTCATCTCCTTACTCGGAGGACATAACCAAGGAGCTCTTTGTCGACACAAGTGCTTCAAGCAATGCAAAAGACTTCCTTGACCAAAGAAAAATGTTTACATATGTCTGCTCAAGGTGGCCCCAATTCAATACCGGCAGAATGGAGGATGCCGAAGAACTCATCCAACATTTTCTTCATGGTTTGGATGAAGAGGAAGATGAAGCACGTCAACCTTCAATGGATGCTTCAAAGAAGGTCACAATTGTTAATTCTATCTTTGCAGGCAAGGAGTCTACTACTATATCCAGCATAGAATGTGTACACGGTTCCGATGATAAACGTGAAAGCACCCTTCTATTCCGACTGCCAATTCCACATAGGAAGCACCATGTTGTAGCTTCCAGAAGCAATAAAGCTGATGCTGAGGTGCATGATGGTGATGATCCTGTATCAATTGAGGATTGCTTCTCTTTGTACACTGAGAAAGAGTTGATACCTGATTGGTTCTGTCGGTCTTGCACTGATACAGCTAATACGAACACATCTGAAACAAAACCTGTCGTGGAGTCAGGTGGTGACGAAAACCAAAATAACCAGAAACAGGAAACAACAAAAGTTTTCAGAGCTGCAAGGAAAAGACTGCTTATAACCCGAGCTCCAGATGTAATGGTGGTTAGTTTGATCAGGCAACAAAGTGCTCCTAATATTGTTGGGTATGTTAAATTGGAAGGACATGTGCGCTTCAAGGAGATTCTTGATATGCAGCCATACATGGACAAAAGGTACTGTTTTCTAATGCCTTTTGAATTATATGTTATAGAAGTGGTCTGGTCTCCCATTGATTTGCCGCTCCCACTCATTCATCCATCAACCCCTTCAGTTTTGATCCCCTTTCAGATGCAAGATTAACACATGCATGTGATTGCATCAGTAATTAAGGCACTACCCATTTTTAATAGTCTTGTTCGGATGGATAAGAAATCATTTTACCTGAATCTAAAAAATTGTTTGACCGACTATTGTAGGGAAAAACATTCCTTGACTGACTAAATATAGATCCATGCATCAACCACAGTCATAGCGCAGTGTTAGGAACTACTCCAGCTATTTGCAAGCATGAAGCATTAACTAATTAATAAATATAGCTCAAAGTTAAAACTATAATCAATAAAAACCAATCGTTTGTCCAAATTAAAAAACAGAAACTGGTATAATTGAAGTTAGCTTAGTTTAATTAGGTCCATATGCATGAAAAAGCGGGAGCAAATAGATTAGCTAGGATCCATGACATGAAAATGAACTATAATTTTTGACTTAGTATTCTTTTGTCCCTCGTCAGCGACAAACAAAGGCATGCATACTTTCTCTTCCTAGCTTTGAAAATGAACCTTTAATTAACTAACTCTATACATTCCCAGCTCCCTCCCTAACCAAAGAAGATCTTCAACCACTACCTAGCTACTAATCATCCTTGTGTAGTTCCAGACAATTATTTAGGCTGAACTGGGTGTGGATATTTTCGAATTTGGCATCCCAGTATTTGTGATGTATGAGCGGGCGATAGTTCTGTATAGCTCTATGACTGCTCTGGTCATCACTATTTCCTGTAATTTTCAGATTTGACGAGAATGACAATAACACCTACCGTCTAGTTGGTGTTGCTCAACGCATTGGAGATCGGAAAGGAGGTCATTATATTGTGTATGTAAGGGCTAGCAAGATGAATGGTCAGGAACATCAAAGCAATGACAAGTCTTGGTTTTATGCAAGCGATGAGATAATCAGAGAAGCAAGTTTGCAGGAAGTTCTTGGTTGCGAGGCCTACATTCTTTTTTATGAGAGGGTGGGAGACTAAGACTTTATTAGTTATTCTGTGCTTGTTGCCATGTTTGTTTTGTTTCAATAAACATCAATGTTCTGTTTGCAGTGTTCAACTCATGAAGCCCAATCTTCTCCTGCCAATGTCACGAGTGAGGAACCTAGACTTGACGGTATCAACCTTCTGCCAATGATGCCCAATCTTGTCGGGGATTTGATTCCTCCACCCATAGATGAATTGGTCCAATGGGATGAGCGGAGGAGCCACAACGGGGATAAAAGGAGAGAGCAGCAAGTGGACAAGAAAAATGCCACACTGCTACCTATGTTTTGGGAGTTTCTTGATCAGTATGTTTATCTCGCCTTTCTATGTTTTTTCCTAATGTTACTCAACGGGTTCCAATCGAGATAATTTTATTTTGATAGGTTCACTCTATCTGGAGAAAAGGCGCCATATTACCGTTTTCAATTGTGGGGCATGCTTGTGAGAGGTTGTGGGTCAAGGGAGTTGTACATCCTCTACTCGCATCTCTTGAGTCGGTCAAAGGACCTTGCAATGGGAGTCTGCAATGGTGACGAAAGGTATAATTTTGACAAAATTATCTTGTATGCAATTAAATAAAGCAATAGTTGTGTGCAAGATTTTAATACCGTTGTACTGAACATTGTAAAACAGGCTGAGGGTGAAGTTAACAGAAATTGCCAGGAATTATATGCTGAAACTTGTAACGAGTTTGAACATGGTGGTGACAGAATCCGCAAGGAATTTAATGCAGCAGCTCGACCTAAGATTTCTTGAAATGCCCAACAAGTAATGGCCTCAATCCCTTCTCTTTTGTTTTATTATTTATTCAAGGGGTGCATGGAAACTTGTTATCCATGTGCCTGAATCATGAGTTGGTCGCGAAATCTTATGTGTTTCACCTCTAGCTTACCCCAACTTTTTTGAGACTAAAGCTTTTGTTGTTGTTGTTGTTGTATACAAATCAGTTTTTTAATCCTAGTGTTTAAATAGATATTTTTGTATATATGTTTTCAGGCATGAAGAGTTGAAGGAGTCTTTTGGCGCTGATTTGCTTAGAAATATGGATGTCTATGGTCATATTGGGGAGCAAATTATGATACCTTTGCCTGATAAATGCGCCTTGATCCAGGGACTTACTGAATATGTGATTAGTAAGCACAGAGCTGGGTACTCATGGGAAGGCGATTTTGACATAGAAGATATGGATATCTATGACGGCAAGATAGTCATCACAAAGAGTCCCAAATTATTTGAGATATTGCCTCGAATATCGCCTGAGATGGTCACGGCGATGGAGAAAGATTTTGATAGCATTGCAACAAAAGTGCTGAAGAAATTCATCTATCGTCAAATTTACGTGCCTTACCTAACACCTTTTCATATATTCTTGAGTGGAATGGGACAATATGCTAAATGGTGGTCAGACCCAGTCATGACGAAGGATCTGCGGGAACTAATACTGCACTATCCTTTTTTCAAGCCTTCAAGGGCTAGGTTGAACTTGTTGGTAGGCATCTTTGATGCATGGAGATCGTTCGATGAAAAAGATATGAGTCCCTTATTTAAGAAAATCTTGAAGAAGACACATGGATTGGCATGGTTAGAGGACATGGAGTCGGTTCTTAATCAGATCATCCTTGCTGTCTTTCGTTACAAAGACAAGGATGCTAACTATTATGAAGCAGAAATGCATTTCTTGATTGAGTTGTTAAGGAAACTTGCAGTAGATGGTACTGCGAAGTCCTTCGATTATCAGTGTGAGGATGGCTCCCGCAAACAAATGGTGCAAACACTTGATGAACTTGAGGTTGGCGGTGCTTACTACCTTGAGAAATTTGTGGTGGCTGCTTTGACTGCTTTGTTAGAGCAATCAGCGATGAAAGATATGTATGTCTTTGTACTGGCCCACAACTGCATTTTATTTGTCTTTTCTGTTTAGTTATATTAACTGCTAAGTATTATTTGATCTGTAGGCTGGAGTCTGTTTGGGAGTGCTACAAGAACTGCAATTTCCCATCTCAAAATTAAATTAGCGATCATTCATGGAGGAGAAATATGTGGCTGAGCCAGGTACACCTTATCCTGTCCATGCAATTCATTGAGATGTGAGTTTAGTTGCTCGTGAATGAAAGAGCTTATCAGTTTTGTTGCATAATCAAGAACAAAGGAAAATATTGTTCTCAAGTCTGGTATGAGTAAATCGTACAGCTTGCTTGTTCCACCAAATGATAGCAAAATAAATTTTTATGTTCTCTTCAAGAAGTAGGCACATCACCATATTATTCAAATGGTGCCTTATCAGAGTTATAACAATTTTGTGATCTTAAAATCATCTCTTGTTTGTTCCCTTATTCTTATGCAAAATGTATTTGCTCTTTTTAATTCAAAGGTTTTCAGTGAAGCTTGTTGATATTTCAGTCAGCCATGGTATTAATTGTCTGCGATATGGTTTACAGATCGTTATATCATTCTTCGCAGTTAGGTGATGGACATGTCTCCCCTTCTATTTCGTGAGCAATTCAATGGTGCTACATATCCCTTGCAAATGGCCTCTCTACATGGAAGAGAGCTGTCAGTGGCTTGCCGACTGCACGAAGACGACGAACCACATCTGATTACAATGGCCTCTACATGGATTAGCTAGTGAAGCTAGATATGAACCTGGATTCTGTTTTGTTCTGTTTGGGTCATCAGGGTAGTCAGTGTAATGTTGCTCTTTCATTCGTACGAGTAGGTGACTGTTGTTGTATCCGGGAACCTGATGTACACTGACTTTGCAATGGAGCCATGGAGTTGCAGACTTATTATTTGTCAAAAAGATTAATTGCTGGATTTTGATTTGCAAGTTTATGTTAGTACTGAATTTTGATTTGTAGAGTTAAGTGCCCTTAGCCCTCAGGCACTGCCGGGTGCCTTCCCCTTGCAACCGCGGAAATTTCCCATGATTCAGGTCTTGAAGATGAATAACATGACGGAACTTTGATGTACATTTTGGTTTGTTTTCCATAGTGGAGCCATGTACTGTTTTCTAAAAGTTAATTACTGTTCAATGGCCCTCTCTATGAGGAACTGTTCAATGGCCCTCTCTCCAGCTGCGGCCTGGGCTATCCAGGGCTTAGTCGAGGCAGTGAACAGTATGAAGAAAGCTCATGTGCACCTTTGCTGAATATATGTACTGCTGGGACTGAAACTTACACTGTCTCATGTGCACCTTTGCTGAATTCCCATGAATCCTTGCTGAATTGCTGTGAACCTTTGCTGGATATTGAGTTTGTAGTTATATTCATCAATTCATGTGAGGTACTGGCACTTTAATTGGATGCATGAGGCGTGTGTGATGGCTGAACCATCTTCCTTATGCTAGTGATTATTTGTTTGTTTGATTACGCAGTATACCACCATAGAAAGACAGCCTCTCATCCTTTACCCGCTAGTTATTCTATTGTTGCGCTCTAGTGTTTCGCTGAGATCACCCGCGGTCTGTTTCCTCTGATCTGTTGAATCTGCGAGTATTTGGAGTAACTAGCTCAATTAAAACCATATATATGTTTTGAATGCGTGCTTCGAAGTTCTAGATCCTGTGGAGAACCGACATTCTAAATCACTATACTTGCCTTCGATCAGTGCCTCATGTGGAGGCGTGGCCATTTGTGGCGGCATTGGAAGGCTCCTGTTCTAGCCTGGCCAACGTGTTCCTTCGTTGTTGTTGGGTTCCGGGTTGGCTTTTAACGAAGATGATCTTGGTGATGTTATCATGTTTTGTGCTTTGGTTGCTATCAAGTTTCCTTAATGCCTCCCCGCAAAAACAAGTGACTACTTAATTATGCAGCAAACAAACTTCAAAAGATTCAATAGAATCCAATGAACAGTCTAATTATGAAGTGACAATTTATCATATCCCAACAAACACAACCACTGATTACATTATATGGATCCCGATCATGTGAGGCAACTTATGGGAACTTTGTATTCAATCACAAGGGAGAGAGGATGCCATCTAGCTAGTATCATGGACTCTAACGTCTGAAGGAAACTATTCACACATGGTCATGTGGCAGCAAAGTCGATGAAGATGGCTCCGATGATGGTTCAGCCTATGGTAGGGTGTCGGAACAGGCCTCACAGATTGAATCTCCCCGGAACAGGACCTTGCGGCGGCGGAAAAAATCGTGAAAAATGGTACAAAGGGTTTCAGGACTTTTACGTGAAAGAATGAGCGTAAGGCAATGGCCAGGGGCCCCACGCGGCCTTGTTGGGGAACGTTGCAGAAAACAAAAATTTTCCTACGGTTTCACCAAGATCCATCTATGAGTTCATCTAGCAACGAGGGATCGGATGCATCTACATACCTTTGTAGATCGCGAGCGGAAGCGTTCAAAGAATGGGGATGAGGTAGTCGTACACGACGTGATCCAAATCACCAGAGATCCTAGCGCCGAACGGATGGCACCTCCGCGTTCAACACACGTACGGTCAGCGTGACGTCTCCTCCTTCTTGATCCAGCAAGGGGGAAGGAGAGGTTGATGATGATCCAGCAGCACGACGGCGTGGTGGTGGATGCAGGGCGTCACAGCAGCAGGGCTTCGCCGTATACTACGAGAGGAAGAGGTGTAGCAGGGGAGAGGGAGGCGCCAAGACTCAAGGTGCGGCTGCCCCCTCCCTCCCCCTCATATATATAGGCTCCCCTAGGGGGGGCGCCGGCCCTAGGAGATGAGATCTTTTAGGGGGGGCAGCGGCCAGGGCTGGAGTGGCCCCCAAGGCAAGGTGGGCCCCCCCCCACCCCTAGGGTTTCAACCCTAGGCGCATGGGGTGGGCCTAGGGGGGCGCACCAGCCCACTATGGGCTGGTTCCCCTCCCCACTTTGGCCCATGGGGCCCTCCGGGATGGGTGGCCCCACCCGGTGGACCCCCGAGACCCTTCCGGTGGTCCCGGTACAATACCGGTGACCCCGAAACTTGTCCCGATGGCCGAAACAACACTTCCTATATATAATTCTTTACCTCCGGACTATTCCGAAACTCCTCGTAATGTCCGGGATCTCATCCGGACTCCGAACAACATTCGGGTTACTGCATATACATATCTTCACAACCCTAGCGTCACCGAACCTTAAGTGTGTAGACCCTACGGGTTCGGGAGACATGTAGACATGACCGAGACGACTCTCCAGTCAATAACCAACAACGGGATTTGGATACCCATGTTGGCTCCCACATGCTCCTCGATGATCTCATCAGATGAACCACGATGTCGAGGATTCAAGCAACCCCGTATACAATTCCCTTTGTCAATCAGTATGTTACTTGCCCGATATTCGATCGTCGGTATCCCAATACCTTGTTCAATCTCGTTACCGGCAAGTCACTTTACTCGTAGCGTAATGCATGATCCCGTGACCAGACACTTGGTCACTTTGAGCTCATAATGATGATGCATTACCGGTGGGCCCAGTGATACCTCTCCGTCATACGGAGTGACAAATCCCAGTCTTGATCCGTGTCAACCCTACAGACACTTTCGGAGATACCCGTAGTATACCTTTATGGTCACCCAGTTACGTTGTGATGTTTGGTACACCCAAAGCACTCCTACGGTATCCGGGAGTTACACGATCTCATGGTCTAAGGAAAGGATACTTGACATTGGAAAAACTCTAGCAAACGAACTATACGATCTTTATGGTATGTTTAGGATTGGGTCTTGTCCATCACATCATTCTCCTAATGATGTGATCTCGTTATCAATGACATCCAATGTCCATAGTCAGGAAACCATGACTATCTGTTGATCAACGAGCTAGTTAACTAGAGGCTTACTAGGGACATGTTGGTGTCTATTATTCACACATGTATTACGATTTCCGGATAACACAATTATAGCATGAATAAAGACAATTATCATGAACAAGGAAATATAATAATAATGCTTTTATTATTGCCTCTAGGGCATATTTCCAACAGTCTCCCACTTGCACTAGAGTCAATAATCTAGTTACATTGTGATGAATCGAACACCCATGGAATTCTGGTGTTGATCATGTTTTGCTCTAGGGAGAGGTTTAGTCAACAGATCTGCTACATTCAGGTCCGTATGTACTTTACAAATATCTATGTCTCCATCTTGAACATTTTCACGAATGGAGTTGAAGCGACGCTTGATGTGCCTTGTCTTCTTGTGAAACCTGGGCTCCTTGGCAAGTGCAATAGCTCCAGTGTTGTCACAGAAGATTTTGATTGGCCCCGACGCATTGGGTATTACTCCGAGGTCGGTGATGAACTCCTTCACCCAAATTGCTTCATGTGCTGCCTTCGAGGCTGCCATGTACTCCGCTTCACATGTAGATCCCGCCACGACGCTCTGCTTGCAACTGCACCAGCTTACTACCCCACCATTCAAAATATACACGTATCCAGTTTGTGACTTAGAGTCATCCAGATCTGTGTCGAAGCTAGCATTGACGTAACCCTTTACGACGAGCTCTTCGTCACCTCCATAAACGAGAAACATTTCCTTAGTCCTTTTCAGGTACTTCAGGATATTCTTGACCGCTGTCTAGTGTTCCTTGCCGGGAATACTTTGGTACCTTCCTACCAAACTTACGGCAAGGTTTACATCAAGTCTGGTACACAACATGGCATACATAATAGAACCTATGGCTGAGGCATAGGGGATGACACTCATCTCTTCTATATCTTCTGCCGTGGTTGGACATTGAGCTGAGCTCAATTTCACACCTTGTAACACAGGTAAGAACCCCTTCTTAGACTGATCCATATTGAACTTCTTCAATATCTTATCAAGGTATGTGCTTTATGAAAGACCTATGAGGCGTCTTGATCTATCTCTATAGATCTTGATGCCTAATATATAAGAAGCTTCTCCAAGGTCCTTCATTGAAAAACTTTTATTCAAGTAGGCCTTAATGCTGTCCAAGAGTTCTATATCATTTCCCATCAAAAGTATGTCATCTACATATAATATGAGAAATGCTACAGAGCTCCCACTCACTTTCTTGTAAACGCAGGCTTCTCCATAAGTTTGCGTAAACCCAAACGCTTTGATCATCTCATCAAAGCGAATGTTCCAACTCCGAGATGCTTGCACCAACCCATAAATCGAGCGTTGGAGCTTGCACACCTTGTCAGCATTCTTAGGATCGACAAAACCTTCCGGCTGCATCATATACAATTCTTCCTTAAGGAAACCATTAAGGAATGTTGTTTTGACGTCCATTTGCCATATCTCATAATCATAGTATGCGGCAACTGCTAACATAATTCGGACAGACTTCAGCTTCGCTACTGGTGAGAAAGTTTCATCGTAGTCAACCCCTTGAACTTGTTGATAACCCTTAGCGACAAGCCGAGCTTTATGGATGGTCACATTACCATCCGCGTCTGTCTTCTTCTTAAAGATCCATTTATTTTCTATGGCTTGCCGATCATCGGGCAAGTCAGTCAAAGTCCATACTTCGTTTTCATACATGGATCCTATCTCGGATTTCATGGCTTCTAGCCATTTGTCGGAATCCGGGCCCGCCATCGCTTCTTCATAGTTCGAAGGTTCACCGTTGTCTAACAACATGATTTCCAAGACAGGGTTGCCGTACCACTCTGGTGCGGAACGTGTCCTTGTGGACCTTCAAAGTTCAGTAGCAACTTGATCTGAAGTTTCATGATCATCATCATTAACTTCCTCTCTAGTCGGTGCAGGCACCTCAGGAACATTTTCTTGAGTTGCGCCATTTTCCGGTTCAAGAGGTAACACTTCATCAAGTTCTACTTTCCTCCCACTTACTTCTTTCGAGAGAAACTCCTTCTCTAGAAAGGATCCATTCTTGGCAACAAAGATCTTGCCTTCGGATCTGAGGTAGAAGGTATACCCAATAGTTTCTTTAGGGTATCCTATGAAGACGCATTTTTCCGACTTGGGTTCGAGCTTCTCAGGTTGTAGTTTCTTGACATAAGCATCGCATCCCCAAACTTTTAGAAACGACAACTTAGGTTTCTTCCCAAACCATAATTCATACGGTGTCGTCTCAACGGATTTCGATGGAGCCCTATTTAAAGTGAATGCGGCAGTCTCTAAAGCATACCCCCCAAAAAGATAGCGGTAAATCGGTAAGAGACATCATAGACCGCACCATATCTAATAGAGTGCGATTACGACGTTCGGACACACCGTTATGCTGAGGTGTTCCAGGCGGCGTGAGTTGTGAAACTATTCCACATTTTCTTAAGTGTGTGCCAAATTCGTGACTCAAGTATTCTCCTCCACGATCTGATCGCAAAAACTTGATTTTTCTGTCACGTTGATTTTCAACCTCACTCTGAAATTCCTTGAACTTTTCAAAGGTCTCAGACTTGTGTTTCATTAAGTAGATATACCCATATCTACTCAAGTCATCAGTGAGGGTGAGAACATAACGATAACCACCGCGAGCCTCAACACTCATTGGACCGCACACATCAATATGTATGATTTCCAATAAGTTGGTTGCTCGCTCCATTGTTCCTGAGAACGGAGTCTTGGTCATTTTACCCATGAGGCATGGTTCACATGTGTCAAATGATTCATAATCAAGAGACTCTAAAAGTCTATCTGCATGGAGCTTCTTCATGCGTTTGACACTTATGTGACCAAGGCGGCAGTGGCACAAGTATGTGGGACTATCATTATCAACCTTACATCTTTTGGTATCCACACTATGAACATGTGTAGCATTACGCTCGAGATTCATTAAGAATAAACCATTCACCATCGGAGCATGCCAATAAAACATATCTCTCATATAAATAGAACAACCATTATTCTCAGATTTAAATGAGTAGCCATCTCGAATTAAACGAGATCCCGATACAATGTTCATGCTGAAAGCTGGTACTAAATAACAATTATTGAGGTTTAAAACTAATCCCGTAGGTAAATGCAGAGGTAGCGTGCCGACGGCGATCATATTGACCTTGGAACCATTCCCGACGCGCATCGTCACCTCGTCCTTCGCCAGTCTCCGTTTATTCCGCAGCTCTTGCTTTGAGTTACAAATGTGAGCAACTGCACCGGTATATCAAATACCCAAGAGCTACTACGAGTACTGGTAAGGTACACATCAATTACATGTATATCACATATACCTTTCGTTTTGCCGGCCTTCTTGTCCGCTAAGTATTTGGGGCAGTTCCGCTTCCAGTGACCACTTCCCTTGCAATAAAAGCACTCAGTCTCAGGCTTGGGTCCATTCTTTGGCTTCTTCCTGGCAGCTTGCTTGCCAGGCACGGCAACTTCCTTGCCGTCCTTCTTGAAGTTCTTTTTACCCTTGCCCTTCTTGAACTTAGTGGTTTTATTCACCATCAACACTTGATGTTCATTTTTGACTTGTACCTCTGCTGATTTCAGCATTAAAAATAACTCAGGAATGGTCTTTTCCATCCCCTGCATATTAAAGTTCATCACAAAGCTCTTGTAGCTTGGTGGAAGTGACTGGAGGATTCTGTCAATGATCGCATCATCCAGGAGATTAACTCCCAGCTGAGTCAAGCGGTTATGCAACCCAGACATAGTGAGTATGTGCTCACTGACAGAACTATTTTCCTCCATCTTACAGCTGAAGAACTTGTCGGAGACCTCATATCTCTCGACCCGGGCATGAGCTTGGAAAACCATTTTCAGCTCTTCGAACATCTCATATGCTCCATGTCTCTCAAAACGCTTTTGGAGCCCCGGCTCTAAGCTGTAAAGCATGCCGCACTGAACAAGGGAGTAGTCATCAGCACGTGTCTGCCAAGTGTTCATAATGTCTTGGTTCTGTGGGACGGGTGGGTCACCTAGCGGTGCTAGTAGGACATAATCTTTCTTGGCGGCTATGAGGATGATCCTCAGGTTCCGGACCCAGTCCGTATGGTTGCTGCCATCGTCTTTCAGCTTGGTTTTCTCTAGGAACGCGTTGAAGTTGAGGACAACGTTGGCCATTTGATCTACAATACATATTGCAAATATTTTAGACTAAGTTCATGATAATTAAGTTCATCTAATCAAATTATTCAATGAACTCCCACTTAGATAGACATCCCTCTTCTAGTCATCTAAGTATAACATGATCCGAGTCAACTAGGCCGTGTCCGATCATCACGTGAGACGGACTAATCAACGTCGGTGAACATCTTCATGTTGATCGTATCTTCTATACGACTCATGCTCGACCTTTTGGTCTTCTGTGTTCCGAGGCCATGTCTGTACATGCTAGACTCGTCAAGTCAACCTAAGTGTTTGCATGTGTAAATCTGTCTTACACCCGTTGTATGTGAACGTTAGAATCTATCACACCCGATCATCACGTGGTGCTTCGAAACAACGAACTGTCGCAATGGTGCACAGTTAGGGGGAACACTTTCTTGAAATTATTATGAGGGATCATCTTATTTACTACCGTCGTTCTAAGTAAACAAGATGCAAAACATGATAAACATCACATGCAATCAAATAATAATAGTGACATGATATGGCCAATATCACATAGCTCCTTTGATCTCCATCTTGGGGCTCCATGATCATCTTGTCACCGGCTTGACACCATGATCTCCATCATCATGATCTCCATCATCGTGTCTCCATGAAGTTGCTCGCCAACTATTACTTCTACTACTATGGCTAACGCGTTTAGCAATAAAGCAAAATAATTTACATGGTGTTTCTCAAAGACACGTAGGTCATATAAAAAATAAAGACAACTCCTATGGCTCCTGCCGGTTGTCATACTCATCGACATGCAAGTCGTGATTCCTATTACAATAGCATGAACATCTCATACATCACATATATATCATTCATCATTCATCACAACTTTGGCCATATCATATCACAAAGCACTTGCTGCAAAAACAAGTTAGACGTCCTCTAATTGTTGTTGCAAGTTTTACGTGGCTGAAATAGGGTTCTAGCAAGAACGTTTTCTTACCTACGTGAAAGCCACAACGTGATTTGTCAACTTCTATTTACCCTTCATAAGGACCCTTTTCATCGAATCCGCTCCAAGTAAAGTGGGAGAGACAGACACCAGCCAGCCACCTTATGCAACTAGTGCATGTTAGTCGGTGAAACCGGTCTCACGTAAGCGTACGTGTAAGGTTGGTCTGGGCCGCTTCATCCCACAATATCGCTGAAGCAAGATAAGACTAGTAGCGGCAAGAAAGTTGACAACATCTACGCCCACAACAAATTGTGTTCTACTCGCGCAAGAAGAACTACGCATAGACCTAGCTCATGATGCCACTGTTGGGGAATGTTGCAGAAAACAAAAAATTTCCTACGGTTTCACCAAGATCCATCTATGAGTTCATCTAGCAACGAGTGATCGGATGCATCTACATACCTTTGTAGATCGCGAGCGGAAGCGTTCAAAGAACGGGGATGAGGTAGTCGTACACGACGTGATCCAAATCACCGGAGATCCTAGCGCCGAACGGACGGCACCTCCGCGTTCAACACACGTATGGTCAGCGTGACGTCTCCTCCTTCTTGATCCAGCAAGGGGGAAGGAGAGGTTGATGATGATCCAGCAGCACGACGGCGTGGTGGTGGATGCAGGGCGTCATAGCAGCAGGGCTTCGCCGTATACTACAAGAGGAAGAGGTGTAGCAGGGGAGAGGGAGGCGCCAAGACTCAAGGTGCGGCTGCCCCCTCCCTCCCCCTCATATATATAGGCTCCCCTGGGGGGGGCGCCAGCCCTAGGAGATGAGATCTCCTAGGGGGGGGGGCGGCCAGGGCTGGAGTGGCCCCCAAGGCAAGGTGGGCGCCCCCCCACCCCTAGGGTTTCAACCCTAGGCGCATGGGGTGGGCCTAGGGGGGCGCACCAGCCCACTATGGGCTGGTTCCCCTCCCCACTTTGGCCCATGGGGCCCTCCGGGATGGGTGGCCCCACCCGGTGGACCCCCGGGACCCTTCCGGTGGTCCCGATACAATACCGGTGACCCCGAAACTTGTCCCGATGGCAGAAACAGCACTTCCTATATATAGTTCTTTACCTCCGGACTATTCCGAAACTCCTCGTGACGTCCGGGATCTCATCCGGGACTCCGAACAACATTCGGGTTACTGCATATACATATCTTCACAACCCTAGCGTCACCGAACCTTAAGTGTGTAGACCCTACGGGTTCAGGAGACATGTAGACATGACCGAGACGATTCTCCGGTCAATAACCAACAGCGGGATCTGGATACCCATGTTGGCTCCCACATGCTCCTCGATGATCTCATCGGATGAACCACGATGTCGAGGATTCAAGCAACCCCGTATACAATTCCCTCTGTCAATCGGTATGTTACTTGCCCGAGATTCGATTGTCGGTATCCCAATACCTTGTTCAATCTCGTTACCGGCAAGTTACTTTACTCGTACCGTAATGCATGATCCCGTGACCAGACACTTGGTCACTTTGAGCTCATAATGATGATGCATTACCAAGTGGGCCCAGTGATACCTCTCCGTCATACGGAGTGACAAATCCCAGTCTTGATCCGTGTCAACCCTACAGACACTTTCGGAGATACCCGTAGTATACCTTTATGGTCACCCAGTTACGTTGTGACGTTTGGTACACCCAAAGCACTCCTACGGTATCCGGGAGTTACAAGATCTCATGGTCTAAGGAAAGGATACTTGACATTGGAAAAAACTCTAGCAAACGAACTATACGATCTTTATGCTATGTTTAGGATTGGGTCTTGTCCATCACATCATTCTCCTAATGATGTGATCTCGTTATCAATGACATCCAATGTCCATAGTCAGGAAACCATGACTATCTGTTGATCAACGAGCTAGTCAACTAGAGGCTTACTAGGGACATGTTGGTGTCTATTATTCACACATGTATTACGATTTCCGGATAACACAATTATAGAATGAATAAAGACAATTATGATGAACAAGGAAATATAATAGTAATGCTTTTATTATTGCCTCTAGGGCATATTTCCAACAGTCTCCCACTTGCACTAGAGTCAATAATCTAGTTACATTGTGATGAATCGAACACCCATGGAATTCTGGTGTTGATCATGTTTTGCTCTAGGGAGAGGTTTAGTCAATGGATCTGCTACATTCAGGTCCATATGTACTTTACAAATATCTATGTCTCCATCTTGAACATTTTCACGAATGGAGTTGAAGCGACGCTTGATGTGCCTTGTCTTCTTGTGAAACCTGGGCTCCTTGGCAAGTGCAATAGCTCCAGTGTTGTCACAGAAGAGTTTGATTGGCCCCGACGCATTGGGTATGACTCCGAGGTCGGTGATGAACTCCTTCACCCAAATTGCTTCATGTGCTGCCTCCGAGGCTGCCATGTACTCCGCTTCACATGTAGATCCCGCCACGACGCTCTGCTTGCAACTGCACCAGCTTACTACCCCACCATTCAAAATATACATGTATCCAGTTTGTGACTTAGAGTCATCCAGATCTGTGTCGAAGCTAGCGTCGACGTAACCCTTTACGACGAGCTCTTCGTCACCTCCATAAACGAGAAACATTTCCTTAGTCCTTTTCAGGTACTTCAGGATATTCTTGACCGCTGTCTAGTGTTCCTTGCCGGAATTACTTTGGTACCTTCCTACCAAACTTACGGCAAGGTTTACATCAGGTCTGGTACACAGCATGGCATACATAATAGAACCTATGGCTGAGGCATAGGGGATGACACTCATCTCTTCTATATCTTCTGTCGTGGTCGGACATTGAGCTGAGCTCAATTTCACACCTTGTAACACAGGTAAGAAGCCCTTCTTAGACTGATCCATATTGAACTTCTTCAATACCTTATCAAGGTATGTGCTTTGTGAAAGACCTATGAGGCGTCTTGATCTATCTCTATAAATCTTGATGCCTAATATATAAGAAGCTTCTCCAAGGTCCTTCATTGAAAAACTTTTATTCAAGTAGGCCTTAATGCTGTCCAAGAGTTCTGTATCATTTCCCATCAAAAGTATGTCATCTACATATAATATGAGAAATGCTACAGAGCTCCCACTCACTTTCTTGTAAACGCAGGCTTCTCCATAAGTCTGCGTAAACCCAAACGCTTTGATCATCTCATCAAAGCGAATGTTCCAACTCCGAGATGCTTGCACCAGCCCATAAATCGAGCGTTGGAGCTTGCACACCTTGTCAGCATTCTTAGGATTGACAAAACCTTCCGGCTGCATCATATACAATTCTTCCTTAAGGAAACCATTAAGGAATGCCGTTTTGACGTCCATTTGCCATATCTCATAATCATAGTATGCGGCAACTGCTAACATAATTCGGACAGACTTCAGCTTCGCTACTGGTGAGAAAGTCTCATCGTAGTCAACCCCTTGAACTTGTCGATAACCCTTAGCGACAAGCCGAGCTTTATGGATGGTCACATTACCATCCGCGTCTGTCTTCTTCTTAAAGATCCATTTATTTTCTATGGCTTGCCGATCATCGGGCAAGTCAGTCAAAGTCCATACTTCGTTTTCATACATGGATCCTATCTCGGATTTCATGGCTTCTAGCCATTTGTCGGAATCCGGGCCAACCATCGCTTCTTCATAGTTCGAAGGTTCACCGTTGTCTAACAACATGATTTCCAAGACAGGGTTGCCGTACCACTCTGGTGCGGAACGTGTCCTTGTGGACCTTCGAAGTTCAATAGCAACTTGATCTGAAGTTTCATGATCATCATCATTAACTTCCTCTCTAGTCGGTGCAGGCACCTCAGGAACATTTTCTTGAGTTGCGCCATTTTCCGGTTCAAGAGGTAACACTTCATCAAGTTCTACTTTCCTCCCACTTACTTCTTTCGAGAGAAACTCCTTCTCTAGAAAGGATCCATTCTTGGCAACAAAGATCTTGCCTTCGGATCTGAGGTAGAAGGTACACCCAATAGTTTCTTTAGGGTATCCTATGAAGACGCATTTTTCCGACTTGGGTTCGAGTTTCTCAGGTTGTAGTTTCTTGACATAAGCATCGCATCCCCAAACTTTTAGAAACGACAACTTAGGTTTCTTCCCAAACCATAATTCATACGGTGTCGTCTCAACAGATTTCGACGGAGCCCTATTTAAAGTGAATGCGGCAGTCTCTAAAGCATATCCCCAAAAAGATAGCGGTAAATCGGTAAGAGACATCATAGACCGCACCATATCTAATAGAGTGCGATTACGACGTTCGGACACACCGTTACGCTGAGGTGTTCCAGGCGGCGTGAGTTGTGAAACTATTCCACATTTTCTTAAGTGTGTGCCAAATTCGTGACTCAAGTATTCTCCTCCACAATCTGATCGCAAAAACTTGATTTTTCTGTCACGTTGATTTTCAACCTCACTCTGAAATTCCTTGAACTTTTCAAAGGTCTCAGACTTGTGTTTCATTAAGTAGATATACCCATATCTACTCAAGTCATCAGTGAGGGTGAGAACATAACGATAGCCACCGCGAGCCTCAACACTCATTGGAACGCACACATCTGTATGTATGATTTCCAATAAGTTGGTTGCTCGCTCCATTGTTCCTGAGAGCGGAGTCTTGGTCATTTTACCCATGAGGCATGGTTTGCACGTGTCAAATGATTCATAATCAAGAGACTCTAAAAGTCCATCTGCATGGAGCTTCTTCATGCGTTTGACACTTATATGACCAAGGCGGCAGTGCCACAAGTATGTGGGACTATCATTATCAACCTTACATCTTTTGGTATCCACACTATGAACATGTGTAGCATTACGCTCGAGATTCATTAAGAATAAACCATTCACCATCGGAGCATGACCATAAAACATATCTCTCATATAAATAGAACAACCATTATTCTCGGATTTAAATGAGTAGCCATCTCGAATTAAACGAGATCCCGATACAATGTTCATGCTGAAAGCTGGTACTAAATAACAATTATTGAGGTTTAAAACTAATCCCGTAGGTAAATGCAGAGGTAGCGTGCCGACGGCGATCACATCGACCTTGGAACCATTCCCGACGCGCATCGTCACCTCGTCCTTCGCCAGTCTCCGTTTATTCCGCAGCTCCTGCTTTGAGTTACAAATGTGAGCAACTGCACCGGTATCAAATACCCAAGAGCTACTACGAGTACTGATAAGGTACACATCAATTACATGTATATCACATATACCTTTCGTTTTGCCGACCTTCTTGTCCGCTAAGTATTTGGGGCAGTTCCGCTTCCAGTGACCACTTCCCTTGCAATAAAAGCACCCAGTCTCGGGTTTGGGTCCATTCTTTGGCTTCTTCCCGGCAGCTTGCTTGCCAGGCACGGCAACTTCCTTGTCGTCCTTCTTGAAGTTCTTTTTACCCTTGCCCATCTTGAACTTAGTGGTTTTATTCACCATCAACACTTGATGTTCCTTTTTGACTTCTACCTCTGCTGATTTCAGCATTGCAAATACTTCAGGAATGGTCTTTTCCATCCCCTGCATATTAAAGTTCATCACAAAGCTCTTGTAACTTGGTGGAAGCGACTGGAGGATTCTGTCAATGACCGCATCATCCGGGAGATTAACTCCCAGCTGAGTCAAGCGGTTATGCAACCCAGACATAGTGAGTATGTGCTCACTGACAGAACTATTTTCCTCCATCTTACATCTGAAGAACTTGTCGGAGACCTCATATCTCTCGACCCGGGCATGAGCTTGAAAAACCATTTTCAGCTCTTCGAACATCTCATATACTCCATGTCTCTCAAAACGCTTTTGGAGCCCCGACTCTAAGCTGTAAAGCATGCCGCACTGAACGAGGGAGTAGTCATCAGCACGTGTCTGCCAAGCGTTCATAACGTCTTGGTTCTGTGGGACGGGTGGGTCACCTAGCGGTGCTAGTAGGACATAATCTTTCTTGGCAGCTATGAGGATGATCCTCAGGTTCCGGACCCAGTCCGTATAGTTGCTGCCATCGTCTTTCAGCTTGGTTTTCTCTAGGAACGCGTTGAAGTTGAGGACAACGTTGGCCATTTGATCTACAAGACATATTGCAAATATTTTAGACTAAGTTCATGATAATTAAGTTCATCTAATCAAATTATTCAATGAACTCCCACTTAGATAGACATCCCTCTTCTAGTCATCTAAGTATAACATGATCCGAGTCAACTAGGCCGTGTCCGATCATCACGTGAGACGGACTAATCAACGTCGGTGAACATCTTCATGTTGATCGTCTCTTCTATACGACTCATGCTCGACCTTTCGGTCTTCTGTGTTTCGAGGCCATGTCTGTACATGCTAGGCTCGTCAAGTCAACCTAAGTGTTTGCATGTGTAAATCTGTCTTACACCCGTTGTATGTGAACGTTAGAATCTATCACACCCGATCATCACGTGGTGCTTCGAAACAACGAACTGTCGCAATGGTGCACAGTTAGGGGGAACACTTTCTTGAAATTATTATGAGGGATCATCTTATTTACTACCGTCGTTCTAAGTAAACAAGATGTAAAACATGATAAACATCACATGCAATCAAATAATAATAGTGACATGATATGGCCAATATCACATAGCTCCTTTGATCTCCATCTTGGGGCTCCATGATCATCTTGTCACCGGCTTGACACCATGATCTCCATCATCATGATCTCCATCATCGTGTCTCCATGAAGTTGCTCGCCAACTATTACTTCTACTACTATGGCTAACGCGTTTAGCAATAAAGTAAAGTAATTTACATGGTGTTTCTCAATGACACGCAAGTCATATAAAAAATAAAGACAACTCCTATGGCTCCTGCCGGTTGTCATACTCATCGACATGCAAGTCGTGATTCCTATTACAATAGCATGAACATCTCATACATCACATATATATATCATTCATCATTCATCACAACTTTGGCCATATCATATCACAAAGCACTTGCTGCAAAAACAAGTTAGACGTCCTCTAATTGTTGTTGCAAGTTTTACGTGGCTGAAATAGGGTTCTAGCAAGAACGTTTTCTTACCTACATGAAAGCCACAACGTGATTTGTCAACTTCTATTTACCCTTCATAAGGACCCTTTTCATCGAATCCGCTCCAACTAAAGTGGGAGAGACAGACACCCGCCAGCCACCTTATGCAACTAGTGCATGTTAGTCGGTGGAACTGGTCTCACGTAAGCGTACGTGTAAGGTTGGTTCGGGCCGCTTTATCCCACAATACCGCTGAAGCAAGATAAGACTAGTAGCGGCAAGAAAGTTGACAACATCTACGCCCACAACAAATTGTGTTCTACTCGCGCAAGAAGAACTACGCATAGACCTAGCTCATGATGCCACTGTTGGGGAACGTTGCAGAAAACAAAAATTTTCCTACGGTTTCACCAAGATTCATCTATGAGTTCATCTAGCAACGAGTGATCAGATGCATCTACATACCTTTGTAGATCGCGAGCGGAAGCGTTCAAAGAACGGGGATGAGGTAGTCGTACACGACGTGATCCAAATCACCGGAGATCCTAGCGCCGAACGGACGGCACCTCCGCGTTCAACACACGTACGGTCAGCGTGACGTCTCCTCCTTCTTGATCCAGCAAGGGGGAAGGAGAGGTTGATGATGATCCAGCAGCACGACGGCGTGGTGGTGGATGTAGGGCGTCACAACAGCAGGGCTTCGCCGTATACTACGAGAGGAAGAGGTGTAGCAGGGGAGAGGGAGGCGCCAAGACTCAAGGTGCGGCTGCCCCCTCCCTCCCCCTCATATATATAGGCTCCCCTAGGGGGGGCGCCAGCCCTAGGAGATGAGATCTCCTAGGGGGGGGGGCGGCCAGGGCTGGAGTGGCCCCCAAGGCAAGGTGGGGCGCCCCCCCACCCCTAGGGTTTCAACCCTAGGCGCATGGGGTGGGCCTAGGGGGGCGCACCAGCCCACTATGGGCTGGTTCCCCTCCCCACTTTGGCCCATGGGGCCCTCCGGGATGGGTGGCCCCACCCGGTGGACCCCCGGGACCCTTCCGGTGGTCCCGGTACAATACCGGTGACCCCAAAACTTGCCCCGATGGCCGAAATAGCACTTCCTATATATAGTTCTTTACCTCCGGACTATTTCGAAACTCCTCGTGACGTCCGGGATCTCATCCGGGACTCCGAACAACATTTGGGTTACTGCATATACATATCTTCACAACCCTAGCGTCACCGAACCTTAAGTGTGTAGACCCTACGGGTTCAGGAGACATGTAGACATGACCGAGACGACTCTCCGGTCAATAACCAACAGCGGGATCTGGATACCCATGTTGGCTCCCACATGCTCCTCGATGATCTCATCAGATGAACCACGATGTCGAGGATTCAAGCAACCCCGTTTACAATTCCCTTTGTCAATCGGTATGTTACTTGCCCGAGATTCAATCGTCGGTATCCCAATACCTTGTTCAATCTCGTTATCGGCAAGTCACTTTACTCATACCGTAATGCATGATCCCGTGACCAGACACTTGGTCACTTTGAGCTCATAATGATGATGCATTACCGAGTGGGCCCAGTGATACCTCTCCATCATACGGAGTGACAAATCCCAGTCTTGATCCGTGTCAACCCTACAGACACTTTCGGAGATACCCGTAGTATACCTTTATGGTCACCCAGTTACGTTGTGACGTTTGGTACACCCAAAGCACTCCTACGGTATCCGGGAGTTACACGATCTCATGGTCTAAGGAAAGGATACTTGACATTGGAAAAACTCTAGCAAACGAACTATACGATCTTTATGCTATGTTTAGGATTGGGTCTTTTCCATCACATCATTCTCCTAATGATGTGATCTCGTTATCAATGACATCCAATGTCCATAGTCAGGAAATCATGACTATCTGTTGATCAACGAGCTAGTCAACTAGAGGCTTACTAGGGACATGTTGGTGTCTATTATTCACACATGTATTACGATTTCCGGATAACACAATTATAGCATGAATAAAGACAATTATCATGAACAAGGAAATATAATAATAATGCTTTTATTATTGCCTCTAGGGCATATTTCCAACAGGCCTCCCTGCATGGGTGCCCCTGGCTGCATGGGGCCCTGAGGTGGCCCCATGGCCCCTCCCGACTCTTTCTGAAACCTTCATCTACCGAAACAATGTTGTAAATCCCCAAGTTACTTTGAGCTTCATAGATATTGTTTTTTAAAGAGTCAAAAACATGCAGAAAACATCAACTTCCTATGGGCAATTATCAGGTTAGTCCAAAATAATAATAACTGATATAAAAAAAAATTCAAAAATGATATTGCAATATCATAAAACAACAATAAGCTCCGGCTTTGGCCAAAGACTTATCTATAAGTTATATAATGATTGCATCGGACCGCAAATAAGTGATTCAAGATATTAAATCTAGATCCGAGGGAAAACATGCAAGCATAACGAGACAAATCATCATCACTGCAAAGGGAGTTTCAGTCATGTTCCTTCATCTTCAAAGGACGAGAGTCCAATATCAAGGCACATAGCCTTGCTTAGTTCACTCTAGACCTTACTATTCGTAGACATATGTGGCTCAATCAGCCTCCAATATTGTATGAACTCTGTGATCAATAAAGTGGAGCGAGTTTGTAGCCTTAGAAAAGATGAACCCCATTACAGGTAACAGGGTCCATTTTACATGGTGAGCAAAGAATAGGAATTACCCTATGTGTGGCCCATTATATTATAGTATGAAGTAGTAGTAATCAGGCGAAATCACTAATTAAGAAGAACTCTTTACAAAGATGATTCCCACCTCCCATGTCACGACAAGTGGCGCATTGCATATGCGTCACTTGTCGCAAACCGGGAGTTCTTCATTTTTTCATTGATTCGTTTATTCAAAATGTTTTATCTCTTAAACTATGCGTTCAAATCTTAAACCGTTTTCAGCGTTGGATTCTTCGCGTCGAGATTTTAAAAACTAAATCACATGTCAATAGATTTAGACAAACTTTTTTTTCACATCTAAAAAGCTGATAGACGCGTGCGGAAAAATAAAAGCCAAGTGACGCTCTCTCAGCCCATACCAAGTTGGAGGCTCCCGAAGTAGTAACTCAAAGCTGTTCTCCAAAAAAAAAAAACCATAGCTGACTAGCAGTAAATGAGCTAGAAAAACGGGAGGGCCCAACAACAACTATTCCGGAGGCCCGGAGTTTGGTCAGCACCCGCGACGAATTCCACAAGGAGAACGCGAGAGATAGATCCGCCGTGAAGGCCCAACGGCGGCTCACCGAAACCCGGGGCCGCCGCCGGCCAGCCAAACCCCACCCGGCGCACCACTCGCAGTCCCAGGCAGAGATGGTGGCGATCTCGATGTACCGGGGCAACCTCCACCGGGGCGGGGACGACGCCGCGCGCCGCTGGCCGGTGCCCCAGCCCACGCTCTCCGCGTCCCAGTTCCGCCGCCTCCTCCACCGCCGCTCCCTCGCCGTCTCCCGCCTCGCCGGGGCCCCCCGGCCCAACTCCCCCAACCCCCGCCCGGACGACGGCGCCGCGGGGCCCGTGGCCGTGGGGGAGGCGCGGGAGGTGGGCGGGGGTCAGCAGCAGCAGCATCAGGCCGAGCGGCAGGAGGAGGAGGGGCATGATGCGCCGATGCAGCAGCAGGGGAGGAAGAGGGACAGGGTGTGCAGCAGCCACAGGGGGAGGAAGAGGGGCAGGACGAGCAGCAGCAAGGAGAGGAGGAGGAGCAGGAGGAGGGGGCGGTGGAGGATGTGGAAATGGACGATGCGGGGGAGGTGGTCGCCGGAGACGTCGATGCCGGCGGCAATGGTGACCCCGAAGAAGGGCAAGGCGAAAGCGAAGGCTTCGACCCCAACTCGGACGTGAGGCTCGTGAAAACTCATGGCTCCTCATAGCTTCCTGTTGATCTATGTGGGATTTTAGCTGCCATCCTGCTAACAATGGCCTTCATTTGGGGACCCATGTAGATTTTTTGAGATTAGATTCATGTCATTGGTGGATGGCTACTTGTGAAGCCCCGACAGTAGATTTTTGGAATTGCTACTCGTCATGGTATTGTGGTGGTTCTTTTCTATCTTTGAATCTAGACTTTTAGCACATTGTTGGAAGTAGGATGAAATTCCTAGGTTGTCTTCCGTTTCTGGGTTGGAATAAGCCAATAAGTAATGATGCTTTTGAGTTTTATATATCCTACTCAACAATTAAGCTTCTTAGCTACAACAGCTAGCTCTTTCCTGAGAATACAATATATTATTGGTTGCTGCTGAACAACAGTTTAATTCCTGAGTTTTCACGGAGATTTTGTTGAGTGCTTTGTGATTCCTGAGTAGAATTAATTAACCACACCACACATACTGTTCTTGTTTGCAAGCTAACTACCTATGCTTGGAAACTTCGTGCATTGTGCTTGCGAGCACCAAATATGTGCTTGTTCTCTTTTTCATCTAGACCTCTGAGTCCTATTTCTGTTTTAGGTGGGTCAACCTGATGGAGTTGAAGAAAGGAAGAGAGAGTTGACTGACAAGCTGGATACCTTGAGTAAGAAAAAGCATGATCTTGTGCAGATGCTGAAGCAGGTAATTTTCTCATTGTTTTGGCTGCCGCTTATGGTTCAGAACAAGTTGCTATGTTCTTCATCCCCTGTTACGTTTCTGTCTGCATAAGTAACTGAACCTTGAATACCATCTGACCTTCGGTGGTCGACAACTTCAGGTGATAATATGTGTGGCTTTGACTGTTTTCACCATTAATCGAGTAGCCACTTGAAATACACTGGTTCGAATGAGTTTTTCTTTTATTTGAAATATATGAACCGAAAAATTGTAAACTTGCTATCCCATCTGAATGTGGAACTGATTAAATAAATGATAAACCCATAGTTTAAATTTGCACTGGTTTCTAATGAAGTACTTCAACAAATTTGAATTGTACAAAGTTCGCCACCATGGACAGGAAGGAGCGTTCTGCAAAGTAATTGGAGTTGCTTATATATGTGAACTGACATAAGAAACGGGTGGAATTTGTAATAGGCTTTCAAATTCTCCAGCTTATAATATTTTGTACTTGTTACTCTATCAAACATGTCTCTTCATCAAATATATTTTAAAAATATTAATCATGTTGCCACATATGCAATGTAACCTTGTTGTCTGTATACAGAGTTGCACAGTAAGTACAAACTTTTTGGTGGTCACATGCTCTATTTTCTTCGAATAATTATCCGGGGGGTGGTCACTAGCCAGTAGCCAGTGTACTAAGTAGGATTAATTTTGGCCGCTTGACAGATTTTAAATGCCGAAGAGGAAATCAGAACACGTAGCATGCAGGCTTCACTGCGTGCTGCCATGCCTCAGCCGCCAGAAAACACAGCTGATGGAAGTGTTCCTAGACAGGTGCCCAGAATGACCGTTGATGTCAATTTCAGCGAGTTTGCTGGGGAGTCAGATGCTGGTTCCAACCAGGGCACTCCTGGGCTCCCCTTGCATCATGTTCACAGTATTTCCCCTTCAACAGCCTCTTTTGCTAGGTCTCCATTCGGTTCTCGCAACCACAACCCTGTAAGTTTTCGCAATGGCCATGTTTCGAGCTCAAATCTATATTTTCCTGTTGGATGCTTTAATGAATCAACGTACGGTACTAGCAAAAATGAGTCTACATTAGTGAATTCGTAAATTCATTTCAGCAATAGATCATGATTTTCTTAAAGTTCTCAGGCTTCAGAATGTTGTTACATGTTTTGGATTTCCCTTTTGTATTCATCATTTTGGTGGAATTAAGCGTTTCTAGAATATGAATGATCGCTGTGATCGAACCGTGTGCTTGTCCATTTTGAGCTAAAACCACCTGTTATCTCACAGGGCAACACTCCAAGAAGTCCAGCACCTTTCTCTACAGCAAGCCCATCTCGCTTCGCAGGTACTGGGCATCAAGGACACCACCCCTCAGCATCACTACCAGCAGGCAACTTTGTAGCATCGTCGCCTTCCCCTGCTGCATCCGGTGGCTCTTCCTCTGTATTCAGGGACTATCGCCCGCCCAGTTCAACATAATTCCACAAAACCCGAACGGAGGCTACAATGTACATGAGTCGCCATGAATAGTTGAATGCTCTTTGCACTCCTCCTTGCATTGTTACTTTATTGGCAATATTATCAGATTGCAAAGGGCAATTCAGGGACACTAAGGTCATGTTGAAGCATCATTTTGTATCTCGGTGCTAGCGCTGCTAAAAGGGAGTCATGTTCTTCTCCGTGAGCTGAGGTCGAAATCTAATATCACTTTAATTAAACTAGAATACTTGGTACCTAAGTTGACGAATTCAGCTTCACTGATGGCTTGTTCATGGCAGAAAGGTTGAGCTGAAAATGGAAGACTGAAAGTATATACCATGTAGTTCTGTTTTTAGTTTCCGAGCACAAAATGTATTCCTGCTGAGAATCTCAGGACTTAGTTCTTGAGTTTTATACAGACAGGTTCACTTGTTGCGCAGCAGAATGGTTGCTGCTATTGACACACAAGGAGGGAACTTCTGCGGAGACTTTTTAAAGTTGCAACAAAATGATGTTACATGCCACTACAGAAGTGCTATTGTATTGATGCACATCATCAGTTTGGACAAAAATAACCAATAGAAATCTTTCTTAAAGATCGTGCGTCTCTCGAACAAATGTAGAGCTCAGACAGCAGCGTCGAGTACCGGTAGACATACACCGTGTGTAACAATCAACAAATGGGAGTGTAGTGCTTCAATTCCTTTATGATGCGGAAGGCTGTAAGCTACAGAAAGTAGGTAGCGTAAATTAGTCCAAGCAGCCAGAAATTAACTGATCATTAAAAGGTACACTCAATGAGAAGAACAACAATGTAAAAATCTTCTGTAATTGTAAAGCATTGACATAAGGGTGTAAAAAACCAACAATCAGCAGCTCTCCTGGGTCATTGCCAGATTCTTAGTTTGTTCCAGAGGTATTTTCCAAATTTGTCGGCACGACCTTGGGCTATTATCGGCAAGGTTTTGGATAATAAATTATATCCAGACTCGTTATTTGTCGAGAAGAGGAAATGACCAGTTTTATGCTTATTATTTTGAGGTGACAGTATAAGAAGGCATGCTACCTAAACTGAACATGCAAGGCCCTATATTAGGAGTATCAGATCAAGAATGCATAATGAGGAGACTTCCAAGAGGAAACGGAGTCCAGCAAATCTGCAAGGTTCTCTGTAGTTTGAAACAGCTAAAACAAAACAAATGCCTCTGAATATTTTTTTTGCTCAATTTAAAAATGTTTTTTCAGTCATAGCAATAGATCCATAGCCACATGCATACCCCCAGACTACGTGTGCCTCACAGAACACAGTCCACGGAAATCAAAATGCATGAACACGGATGATTGGAACATCTACATGGTTGTACTAAAGGGTGCGGGAAAAGAGAGTAAATGTCTGCATTTACCTCGTGTGATGCTGCCACAAAATTAGACCTTCTGCATCCCCTAAAATTGGGCAAACAAGTCCTGCAAGGTTCATGACAATATTTAGAAACAGGAAGTTAATGCAGTAGACAGCTACAACATTGAAACTCTGGTACCGCGATAAAGACATATTTCTGATTACTTCTTTGATGTACAAGTACAACCAACCGCATTATCTACAGGCCATGTGCAACATTTTTGAAATAAAATTAGTGCACACAAGTCAAATTCAGGAAATGATGTGACAAGAAGTGTAGCTATTTTCACGCCACTTGGATAATGATATGTCTGGTCAAAGAGAAGTGCACACACTGACCAACCCCGAATTTAAATTTGACAGAGGGTAAGTAAAGAACAAAGTAATCATATATGATTAGTATTATATGGCGGCAATTTCTTAATAGCATCACAAAGATCGTCTAGTTGGAAACGTTTCAATGCCATGTATCCCTGGGCCCTACAAACCATCCTCATATTCAACTGTTTTTCCCCAAGTTATACACACCTTTGAGATGGTACAAAGCTAATTCTCTACCAGTAATATTAACCAGTAACGCCACTGAGGATACACAGTTCAAGAATGGCACAATGCCACAAACAAATGACTGGCGTGAATGCCAACCTGCTTATTGCACTTCATTGGCATCTCTAGCAGCAATCAACCTAGCTTACTGGTTCTGTGTTACCGTATGTGTTTTCCTTTTCAAGCAAATGTGTAACACACCTCCAGATATAGGATATTCAGTTTATGACCACTCCAAAAAAGTTGCACAGGATGCAAGCACATATGCTAATCTGCAATTAAATATGTACCATCTTTCGTTTTCCATGTAAAACTTGAACACATGAGGCAACTATCAGCTTGTTTCCTGAACAACAATACACAATGCCTCAGAAATGTACAGTTAGTCAAAGCCAACTACGACTAGAGTGAACCTCTAGAATTTAACTTTGGCCGGAGGGTAAATAGCAAAATAATCATCTAGTATATGGTTGCTATTACGGTGGCATTTCTCAATACCATCGCAAATATCGTCTAGTTGGAGACATTTCACTCCCATGTATCCCTGGCCCTACAAGCTATCCTCGTATTTGAATGGCGCTTTTCAGTCTATACCAATCTTTGAGATGGTAGACAAAGCTAATTATCAATCAGTAGTATTAGCCATCAACACCATTGAGGATACACAGTTCAAGAATGGCACAACGCCACAAACAGAAGACTAACATGAATGTCAACTTGCTTATTGCACTCCATTGATATCTCTATCAGTAAATGTGTAACACATCTCAATATAGAATATATCCTGTTTATGACCACTCTACAAAAGTTGCACAGGATGCAATCACATATGCCAACCTGCAATTAATTATGTCCCTATCTTTCGTTTTCCATTTAAAATCCTATCAGCCTGTTTCCCAATCAGCAATATGCAGTACCTCAGAAATGTACAGTTAGTCCAAGCCAACTACCACTGGAATAAGCCTGACACAAGTCGTCCACAAAACTAAGAGTAATATTAACCAAGCATCCCTGGGCCCTACAACCTATCTCATATTCAAGTGGTGTTTTCCAGTCTACACATCATTGAGATGGTACCAAGCCAATTTTCTATTAGTAATATTAACCAGTAACACCATTGAAGATACACAGTTCAAAAATGGCTCTGACACGAATGTCAACCTGCTTATTGCACTTCATTGACATCTCTACCAGCAATCAACCTTGCTTACTGGTTCTGTATTACCGTATGTTTTCTCCTTTTCAAGTAAATTTGTAACACGTCTCTCAATATAGGATATCTAGTTTATGACCACTCTAGAGAAGTTGCACAGGATGCAAACACATATGCTAATCTGCAATCAAATATGTCCCATCTTTCGTTTTCCATGTAAAACTTGAACACATGAGGCAACTATCAGCCTGTTTCCCGAACAGCAATACACAGTGCCTCAGAAATGTACAGTTAGTCAAAGCCAACTACCACTGGAGTGAGCCTCCAGAAAGAACACAAGTCCTCCACAAAGCCAAAGAGTGCTACGGTGAACTGATAGGTCAATTTATGCAAACACACATGCTAATCTGCAATTAATTATGTTATCAGTCAGCTTGTTTCCCAATCAGCATTACACAGTACCTCAGAAATATACAGTTACTCCGAACCAACACGAGAGTAAGCCTCTAGAAATGTACAGTTACTCAGAACCAACTGTCACTCTAGAAAACTTGCACAGGATGAGGATGCAACAACACATGCTAATCTGCAATTAATTATGTCCCATCTATCGTTTTCCATGTAAAATCTGAACAGAGGAGGCGACTATCAGCTCGTTCCTCCTTCAGCGTTACGCAGTACCTAAGAAATGTACATCTAGTCAAAGCCAACTACCACTGGAGTAAGCCTCTGGAAAGATCACAAGTCGCCCACAAAACTAAGAGTGCTACTAAGATGAATCGATGGCTCAATTTATGATCTAATAATCGGGACTAAAATTACCAACTAAGAGTGCTAGTATCCATCCAGTAAACCAAAATTCAGCAACCCGTGGAATTCAATCAAACAGCTCAACGGAGCAGAGGGGCGGAGTGCATCGGACCTGGAACCAAGCGGCGGCGGCGGCGAGCGCGGAGGAGAGGCGGCACCGCCTCCTCCGCTTGCCGGCCTCGCAGGCGTGGACGGACTGGAAGTCGGCGGCGGGCAGCTTGCGGGTGATCCAGCCGATGTCGAGGTAGACGAAGCGCGGGGGCGGGGGCAGGTCGACCTTGACGCGGACGACGCTGAACCAGACGAGGAAGCGGCGGACCTGCACGCCCTCCAGCTGGGTGAGGGAGCCGTAGCGGAGCACGCCCGTGACGCGGGGCTCGAAGTAGGTGAGGTACTCGAAGTGGACGTAGCAGGGGCCCGCGAGGTCGACGGCGAGGCTGCCGTTGCCGGCGAGCGAGAAGGCGGTGACGTTGGCCGGGAAGACGCCCGGGGGAAGGCCGAAGAGCGGGAGGAGCTCGTAGATGGTCTTGTTCCTCCCCGGCGCGGGAGTCGGGGTCGGGGTCGGGGGCTCCGCCGGCGCCGCCGCCGCCGCCGCGCCGGCGAGGAGGAGGAGGAGGAGGGGGAGGAGGGAGATGGGCGGCATCGGGGGAGGGGGGAGGGAGAGGAAAACTCAGAAATACTGCGTTTATTTTTCGTCTCTCTCTCGAAGAGTCCGGATGGGTTTGGGTTTTATGGCCTTTGGTCAACTTGGTTGGGTTTGCTTTTCGAATTGTGGTTCTCCAATCCAAGCCGTGAAATGGCTTCAAGCAACGAAATTGGAGGCTCGGATCCGCTGGGGGATATACACCGTTTCTGCTTAAACAACGGGGGAAAGATGCTTTAGACCCTAACCACCCTTCTCCGTTCCATATTAGTTGTCTCTGAAATAAATGTATCTAGATGTACTTCGGTGCTACATACATCCGTTTGAACGACAACTAATATGAAACAGATGGAGTGGATTATAGCGACACACAACGAATGTAGATTTTTGAGCATATGCACCCTGGCCTCGCTATCCTAGCCGCTCAATGTTACTTTGAGATCTGCGCTACACAACCAACTTACTACATGTAAATTTCTAATTTTTTTTGTTTCTCACATATAAAACATGTCTTGTACTTCAAACTTTGCAGCACAACAAAGCTTTCTACCTAGAAATGTGGGATAAAACTTTCAGATTTTTTGGTCCAATGTCTCTCCCTATATATATATAATAATAAAAGGGTTATTGCTTCTGGTCGACCATCATTGAAATTGTTTCTGAAGTTACAAAATATTACCCACTATGCCACCTATAAGTTAAGAAAACGATTCGTTTTTTAAAAACACGCCAGGTTCGGTTCAGATACGCTGATACACTTATATGAAGTGAGCACCGAAACAGCGCAGTGGCTAAGGTGCTGGTCTTCTACACGGGAGAGCGGGGTTTGATCCGTGGCACTCCTCCCCTTTTTTCTTCACATCTCATACTCCCCGCACGGTAATGGCCCGGTCGTGACGCCCCTATTTTTAATTTTTTGTTTTTTCCTTTATCATTTTTGTTTTTTGTTTTCCTTTTTAAATTAATTGGGGATTTCCAAAAATCATTTTTTTAAGTTACGAGTTTTCAGTTTTTTTATCAAGAAATCATAAAATGTTCATGATTTATAAAAACTGTTCACATATTATAAAGAAATTACATGATTTTAAAAAGTGAAATAAACAATTTCTGTGAAGTAAAAAATGTTCATGATTTTTAAAAAATGATCGTGTATTCAAAACATATTCGGTAATTTGAAAAAAATGGCAATGAAATTTTGAAAATATTCACAAAAAAGTTGTGAGTTTTGAAAATTCCATGGAAAAATCATAAAATGTTCATGATTTCAAAAAACTGTTCACATATTATAATTAAATTACATGATTTCAAAAAAATGTAAGTGAAATAAACAATGCCTGTGAAATAAAAAATATACATGATTTTTAAAAAATGATCGCGTATTCAAAACATATTCGGTTATTTAAAAAATGACCATGAAATTTTTGAAAATATTCATAAAAATTAAAACAGATCCATAAACAACGAACAAAATAAACCGCCGCGTACGCAGAGGTTTTATTAGGGGATCTGTAGAGGTTGTGTTACGATTTTATTTAGTCCCCCGTGCGTCGGGTTAGAAAAAGGTTTCTGTATTCGCGCCCCAAAATATTCACACAACTTACTATGGGTTCGTTTCTATGAGCTATATAAAAATGACTAAATGTTTATTTTGCCTCCATACATAACTATGTATATTCTCGTATCACAATTTTACAGGTTATGGAAAACACCGTTACGCTAAGTCAAGGCGAGACACATTATTCATCAATCTAGCTCAGGCATGGTCCATCGAATGCAGTTTGCTCAGTCAAAAAAATATATTTCGTTGTGGCGCCTTACAAAATCAAATCGTTATGAGACCATCACATTTTCAGTTTTTAAAATGACTTTTTGAAAGTCCATTATCTCATCATGACATCATTAAGACATAGTTTGTGAAATGACATTTAAAAGTCCTTATCTCATCTTGACATTTGATTTGACTTTTTTTATCTCTACCACATCTGCATAATCTGATTGTTTTCTCACGTTGCAACCCACGGGCATATCTGCTAGTAAATACTAACAAAGATAATTTTAATCAAACATGTCTCATTTTGTATATTTATGATTGACGAAAAAATCGCAAAGTTTCATCCCACATTCTAGTTAGAAGACTTTGTTGTGCTGCAAAGTTTGAAGTTAAAAAAAAACTACTTGCACGAATCACGATGCGGAAATTGAAGGGCTAGACAGAAAGGGCCCGGACGCACATATGCTCCTGCCCCCCGAGAAGCAAGCAAGGACTCCATGCAAAAGCTCCAGCGAAACCACACCACGACGAAGTGATGCAGATCGACGAGACGAGACCATGCATGCCAGATACAGTGAGACT
Organism: Triticum aestivum; assembly: GCF_018294505.1. Classification (NCBI taxonomy): domain Eukaryota; kingdom Viridiplantae; phylum Streptophyta; class Magnoliopsida; order Poales; family Poaceae; genus Triticum; species Triticum aestivum. The sequence continues at coordinate 585,610,399 of NC_057803.1, read as the reverse complement.
TTCTTCACTTCTCCCCGGCGCTAGCCCGCGGATAGTCCACGAACTCGTCCAGGTTCTGGTCGGAGCTGCCGCCGGGCGCGACCGCGGCGCGTGCGGCCTCGCTCCACCGACGCGCGGCCTCGCGCGGGGAAGGTTCGAACTCCGTGGCACCATCGTCCATGACGGCGCACGCGAACTCCAAGAAATCCCCCAGTTTCTTGTCGGAGGCGCCGCCGGGCGCGATCACCACCCGCGCCGCGTCTCCCAGACGCCGTGCCGCCGCGCGGGCGGAAGCCGCCCTGCCGTCCTCGTCTTCCATGACGGCGCGCGCGCACTGCTCGATCTCGCCGCGCGGGAACACCCCCGCGGACGCGTCGCGGCGCGCGCGCACGCCGGCGCCCCACGCCTCCTCGATGAGCCGGGCGTTGATCGGCTGGTCGGTCCACAGCGGCAGCGCCGCCATCGGCACCCGGAAGCCGAGCGCCTCCAGCGTGGAGTTCCAGCCGCAGTGCGTGACGAAGCAGCCCACGGCGCGGTGCGCCAGGACGTCCAGCTGCGGGCTCCAGCGCACGACGAGCGCGTCGCCCGACGCCGTCGCCGCGTCCAGCAGGTGGCGCGGGAGCTGCGCCTCCTCGCCGGCCCTGACGACCCACAGGAACTGCTTGCCAGCCGCCAGGAGGCCGCGGGCCAGCTCCTCCATCTGGGAGGCGCCGATGGACGCGTTGCTGCCGAAGGAGACGTAGACGACGGAGCGCGACGACCTGGCGTCCAGCCACTTGATGCAGGTGTCCTCCGGGTCGAGCAGGTTGGCGCCGTAGGTGAAGCGGTCGACGTCCCCGGAATCATCGGCGGCCGGCAGAGGAACGCACGGCCCTATGGTTCGGACCTTGAAGTGGCGCTTCAGCCCATCCAGAACCTGACAACAGAAAGAAACACCAACCCACTTTAAGCCCAACTCATGTGACTCATTTTAAGCCCATCAAATATGTCTAAGATCCATCTCAAAAAGAAAAGAAAAAACTCAAAAGTTTCTAAAAAATGGTAAAACAAAACTCAAAAAGAAGGAAAACCCAGAATAAATAGAAAGATGGAACCTGTAGAAGTTTCTAAATTTTCATTCAAAATTTCCCCACGTGCAGTTTCGCTCTTTCCGGAAACTTTTTCAGGGTGGCTCAACTTAATATGGAGCTAGGAATGAAATCTCACAAATCGAAAGTTCAATTTTCACGGATCATGTTTCTTGATCTGAACTTCAATATGCAACTAATGAATATCTTTTTTTTTGGATAAAAACATCAGCATTTGGAACCAAAAAAGTTTCTCGATCTTACTACCTCATACTCCAACTCATCGAACGAGTTGACGAGAACCCAGTCCCCCACGTCTCGATCAGCGAACTGGGCGAGCGCGGGGGCGGTGAGCGCCGGGTACGGCGCGTCATGGAACACGAAGGACGGGAACTCCCACCTCTCCAGCCCCGGCAACCCGGCGAACGGCTCGCTCCGGACCCCCGCGTTGTCTCCCGGCGGCGGCGCGTCCAGCAGCCCGGAGTTGATGTAGTAGTACACGGTGCTCGCCGCGCACGACTGGGTGGAGAAGGGTACGGTCGGCAGACCCAGCCCCCATGCTGTGCGCGCCACCCAGTGCATGAACGAGTCGTACACCACATGCGTGAAGTGGCCTTCCTCGATGAGCGCGGCCAAGGACGCCGACCCACTGGACTCCAGCCTCTCCACATACTCGCCGACCCTTGCCGCCGACGGGAGGCCGCCCTCATCGTGGCCATCGAAGATGGACTCGACGCGCATCGGGCCGGCATCGAACCGGACAGTTCTGGCGATGAAGCGGGTGACGACGAGGGCGGCGGGCACGCCCTTGGACGCCAGCCTCTTGGCGAACTGTAGCATGGGGTTTATGTGGCTTTGGCACGGGTAGGGCACGAGCAAGACATTGGCCATGGACATGGTTGGTTCTTGGTTGCTTGCTTGCTAATGCCAAATTGACAATGTTACCGCGGATCAGATCAGATCACCCAATTATATAACATGCGACGGGTAATAACATGCATATGGTGAAAAATGGAGGAGGTTTATTGCTCTGTTCTGGCACCATTAATTCCAATAACTCCCTTCTTTTTTAGTAGAAAACACAAGGCCTGTATTGACAAAGAGTTTATCCATGCATTGGTCGGATGTATGCCATTCTGCTTATGGAAAACGTGGGAAATATGTGCAAATCAGCACGTTTCGGTTTTTTTTATGGGTGAAAAATGTATTACTCAATTCGAGAATCTACCTTCTAAGCGAGCAAACTTAGCTAAACTATCACTAACCTTATTTTAGCTACGAACGATATGAGTGATACACGATTCATGAATGCACATAAGTTATCTAATCTCCTTGATAAGCGATGCATAGATTGATCTATCCACCTCTTTTGCCTGGATCATCTTCACTGCAATAAGGGAGTCCATCTCGATTGCAACTGGAAGCTCAATTCTCTGGATAGCCAACGACAGATCCTCCATACACGCACATAGTTCAGCTTCGAGGGATTCACAACAAGAGAAAGGTTGCCTGCATGACGAGAAAATAATAGCACCTTTATCATCTCTCAAAACCACACCGGCACCTGCTGAACCATCGTCCGCAAATGAGCCATCAGTACATAAATTTACCCAGCCAACAATTGGAGCTCTCCATGTGGGTACAGTACTTATGAATGCATGCGGTCTATTGGTGCCTGTATCATATGTGATGATCGATTTTCCCTTGCTTTTATCTAAAGGGAGATCTGTCTTAATGCTAATAAGGGAGTCAAGGTAACTCACCAAGAAACGACTAGAAGCTTCCATGGGCGGTGGAGGTTTATTATGTACCACCTCATTCCGGATATGCCAAGCCCGCCATAACAACATGAGAAGCATAGAACGTTCAATTTCCGGAAGAGGTTCTAACGCACCAGTATTGAGCATCGTAGAAATACTTGGCAGTGTCCAAACTCCAGCCATTGTATCCCATAGTACACGTGAAAAGGTGCATCGGCAAAGGGTATGAAACTATCTTCAGTTTCAGTTGCACATATAGGACAAACTTCGCTAGTCTCAATTCCACGAACATATTTATTCTTCCAGGTTGGCAATGAATTAGTAGCAACTCGCCATGCAAAGTTGCGAACTGTTTGGGGAACATCCGATGACCAGATTAGTTGCCGGCAAGAACGACGCCCATCTGGTCTGTAGCGGGAGCCTGTTGCTGACCCCCTATGCGCTTCATCAAAGCCTAGTTGATAAGCACTTTTTACTGTAAATATACCGTATTTGTCAGGACCCCATGCCAAGGTGTCATCATCCAACCTGGGCGAGGCAGGCCCTAATCTTTATTATCTCTGCTACGTCCGCCGGTACAAAGTAGTTTTGCAGTAAAGCCCGATTCCACGAGCCATTATCGTTAAGTAATTCCGAGACAAAACGAATTCTGCACCTCCCTTGAGACGTGATGGGTTTATAGGAGTAGGGACGCGGAATCCAACTATCTCGCCAAACTCGAATACTTTGTCCGTTACCCACCCGCCAGATGAGTCCTGTCTTCAAAAGATCAAGACCATAACTAATGGCATGCCAGGAAGATGACGCATTGCCTGAAAAAACGGTGTCCTCAAAATTACCATCCGGGTAGTATATAGCCTTTAAAACTTGTGCACACAAACTATCCGTTTTAGAGATCAAACGCCAAGCTTGTCGAGCTAGCAAAGCTGTTGGGGAACGTAGTAATTTCAAAAAAAATCCTACGCACACGCAAGATCACGGTGATGCATAGCAACGAGAGGGGAGAGTGTTGTCCACGTACCCTCTAGACCGAAAGCGGAAGCATTAGCACAACGCGGTTGATGTAGTCGTACGTCTTCACGATCCGACCGGTCAAGTACCGAACGCACGGCACCTCCGAGTTCAGCACACGTTCAGCCCGATGACGTCCCTCGAACTCCGATCCAGCCGAGTGTTGAGGGAGAGTTTCGTCAGCACGACGGCGTGGTGACCGTGGTCACTGTGAGGAGCACCTCCTTTGTGAGGTTGCTCAGCAGGTAGCCAAGGACCTGCTGGTCGTCCCGGACCCAGATTGGGTGAAGAGGGTTGGGCGCTGAAGTCTCATTGCCTTCCTTGGTGGTGACGAGGAGCTTTGCCGGCTCCGGCTGGGTGCCGTCGACGTAGCCGAAGACCCCCGCGCCACGCAGTTGGGGTATGATCGGCGTGCGCCATAGCACGTATTTCGTGCGGGATAGCTTCTCGGTGACCTGTCCATTGAGACTAGGCAGGGAGGAAGCGCCAGAGGAGGAAGACATGGTGCGGCTTCGACACAGGTGGTTCTGGTAGCTAGATGAGTTGAAGAAGAGGGGCTCTGATTACCATGTGCGAGCGGTAAACGTCTTACCCTTGTTGAGGGCGACATGTCCATGTTATATAGTAGGGGAGCCAAAACCCTAGATGGCTTTACACATGCGGTTTGAGAGAGTGATAAGGGAGAATCTAAGATACATCTTGAGAAAGAAGAAAGAGGGAGATGGTTATAAGAATGTCTCATACAACTACCTCCTAGCCTTATCTCTAATATGTACCGAACATATATCTCGTGACACATATAATGATGTTTGACATGCGCTGGATGGATCATCAGTCAGAAAGAAAGTCTGACTCAACACAACAGGCTCGTTGATTGTCACTGACAAGCACGTTTTCGTTGTTTCGCTGGCGTCTCGTGAATTTTTAAACTGTGATGATCAGTCGTTGATTTGCTCACTGATCGATCAGGCGCGTGCTTCACTTGTAGACTAGCCAATGAGAATCCCTTCTCTTCGTGAACGTGCAATATATTATTGGCAACAAGTCATCGAGAAACGAATCAGGAAACTATTTGAAAGAGACCGGAGCCAGGTTCAGTTCAGGGTTGGTACAATCATGCTATACGCTAAACACTAATTAGCAGATCTCTCTCTCTTCAGTGAATACAGAACTAGAGATAAACCGGCGGATAAGTCAAGTTCGCGACCACCCAACGGCTGCGTTGCACGTTGCTGGTTGGGCTGGACCAATTAGCAAAGGTTGAAATAGGAAACCAACCTATGACTGTATGGTTAGGAGGGCTATATCTCAGCCCATCAAGGCTTAAATCCTAGACTTGATACTGGCGTTTGTATTTTCTTAGACTTATTTTAGGCAATCAGATAATGTGTGTTCAGTGAAAGGAGATGTTTTCGTTGACTACGATGGCTCAGTGACGACTTCGCCAATCTCAAGATGATATGCTAACTCAGTCTCACGATGGTGCTCATAGAAATAAGACATGTGTGCATGCATGCATAAAGATGAGTGTACGTATGGATGGAAGTCTATATCTCTACCGTGTTAAAAAATAAACAAAGGTTGAAATAGCAACACACATCGCACTCGCTTGTCCAAGCCCAACGGTGGATAGCATCCTACGAGTTCCTGTCCGAGCCTCGTCGGTTGCAGCATCCACTAGTGCAGAACCGGGCAATAGCACCGGTTCGTAAGGCCCTTTAGTGCCGGTTTAGGAACCGGCACTAAAGTTTCGGCACTAAAGCCCCCCCCCCCTTTAGTACCGGTTCAGCACGAACCGGTGCTAAAGGGCAACCACGTGGCACGAGCCAGCTCCGGGGGCCGGGAGCCCTTTAGTACCGGTTGGTAACACCAACCGGTACTAAAATGTTTGCGGGGTTTTTGGTTTTATGATTTCTTTTTCATTTAATTTTGTGTTTTTCATTTTAATTCTTTTTCGTTTGCTAGTATTTTACGGTACTACACATTGTACATGTTATGCATATATATATATATATATATATATATATATATATATATATATATATATAGAATTTCTAGTAGAACCAATCATATATATATCATCAATGTCTCACAAACCATATTAATTCACACATACAGACATGTATAGCTATATACAATTTCTCCTACATATGCATGTTGCCTTCGGAGCCAGTGGCATTAACCTAATTGGTGCCTTCGGAGCACGATGACAATTGAAAGTGGTTCATGACCTGGTCGATGGGGGCGGTAGCGGGTAATAGTATTCTCCCTTCGGATTTATGACCTGGTCGAGCAAAAATCCCGCTATTTCCTCTTGAAGTGTTTCTACGCGCTCCGTTTGTAGGAGTTTGTCCCACACCTCTTTGAACTGTTAAGAAGGAGATCAATATGCATGTGTATTAGTTGTGTGACTAGATATCGATAATGGTGTAAAAATTGTGAATAGTGTTCTGACAAGCGTACTCATTCCTGTCTTTGAGATCTGCTTCTTTCGGACGCCATCATGCGAATGTTCTCGCAAATGCAGAATGCACACAAATCAGTCCCCTGCGCCTGCTTCAGGGCCTTTATTACGAGAATGGAATTTAATTTGATCAGATAATAATTAATCAAGCATGATAATTAAAGAGATGGCAGCTAGCTAGCTAGTACTACTTAATTACTTACCTTGGGTCGAAACCATTTCAGCTGTGGTTTCCATTCGCCTTCCGTGACGCTGATGAACCTTGCCCAAGCCCAGCTCGCCGATAAAGAAAATGAATAAAGAGGTTATTAAATAGTTCATATCATGAAATGACGAACTAAATAGGCCGAGATATATAGTTAATAATGATTGAAATTACCTGTTGACTATTCCAAACAAGATGTTATAGTCACTATTTGCTTTGAGTAGCGAGTCCAGTATTTCAACTGTTCCGGCGTCAACTTTAATGATACACAAGATCCAGTGAAATCTGCATGCACACACGTTTGCATGTCTTAATTAAGCGGGCATATGTAAGCAAAAACATGTAGCTAGCTAGTAGGCAAAAACAGAGAATTTGTAGTACAAGAAAGTGTGACTCACTGGAAGTTGTAAGGAAGTAGTATATATTCATTGTATTTGAGGTGCTTCAAGAACTCTAGCATGCTGTCCTGTACCTCTTTTTCATGATGCTTGTTTATTTTCCATGTGTATTCATTAACGGTGTTTGGGTCAATGAACCCAATGCCATAGCGTCCACCTTTTCCCATTTCATACATCTTCATCCTGCATAATACCACAAAAAAGAATATAGTGAGGCTAATTACAGGTAATGATTGATCAAAAGGATCAATACAGCTAGCTTGAGACTTAAATTACAGAAAGAAATCATTTACAGACAATAGCAACTGACGATAGATTTGTCGAGTGTGTCTTGATTGTATAACTGAAACAGTTCAGAATACTCAACGGCCACAGCTTTCTCATGGTAGTAATCATCCTTCTTGACATACACCATGATGGACTCTCGATTGGATCTCTTGGTAATGTCCATGTACCATTGATGCAATTCATACATTCTCGTTGGGAGCTTGTTGACATCTTCTGGCTCGACCAAAGGTTGGCCCCGAACATATTTCCGTTTTATTTCCTCCTCTGTAATCCCAGGCATGTCCTCAATCTCGAGGAGTTGTCCAACAGTGATCTTGAGTTCTTCAGCCTGCATTATATGCTCCTGGGTTATTACCACATCGCCCACCTCGGGAACGTAAACTGTTTGGCCACAATAATATTGGGCGTGCGTACTGTCACGTGTTGTTGGCGACACAACAAGCGGGGGGATCGATTGCGCCGCCTGTTTTCTCAGCTGGGCAACGGTTTTCCCGCATTTTTTGACAGCTGCTTGTTGTTTGCTCGAGCTCGAGCTCGCCTCCTTCTGTAGATGTCGTCGATGTAACTTCCTGATGTGGCGCTCATAGTCTGTGTCAACAGGCTTAGGAGCTGGTGGTTGAGCCATACGAATGAAGTGGTTAACTACTTCCACAGACACTTTCTCCCTTGGCGGCGGTGGCGGTTTCGGTCCAAAATGGGCGTCAACTTCTGCCCGCACTATGGCATTGGTTTGCTCCTCGGTCCTGTCGTAAGCCCTCACAGGAAGAGGAGTAGTGAGGTTTGGACCATATTTATATCGCTTGCCTCCGCCTGTACTTCCTGTACTATGACCTCGACTCGTACCGCTACGCACCATAGCTACGGGGTGTCTCTTCTGCGATTGCTGAGGCGGCGGAGACAGCTGACGGGGCTGAGTTGGACGAGGAGGAGTGGCCTGAAGCTGTGCCGGACTTGAAGGAGGAGTGGCCTGAGGTTGTACCGGACTTGGAGGAGGAGTGGACGTCTGACGCTATGTCGGACTTGGAGGAGGAGTGGCCTGACACTTTGCCGGACTTGGAGGAGGAGGAGTGGCCTCACGCGTTGGTGGACTTGGAGCGGGAGTCTGCTGACTCGGTGGCGGACTTCGACGAGGAGTCGGGTGACGCGGTGTCGGTGGCCTTTGAAAGATGATGCAATCCTTTCTCCATAGGATGACATGATGTATGGCCTCTCCCAATGTGTGCTCGTCGTCACCTCCAGGAATGTCAAGCTGTAGCTCCGAATATGGGTCCACCACCTCATCAACCAAGACACGAGCATAGCCCGCTGGAATCGGGTTGCAACGGAAGGTTGCCTCGGGGGAATTTGAAAAAGCAACGGCGTCCGCCACCTTCATGGATATGTTCTTCATTTTGAAGTGTAGCTCGCAGTTAGTGTTCTCCGTGATGTCATCCACGGGGTATCTATCCAGCACTGCGTCGCCCGGGGCGGAACCCACGCTGCTTCTCGGCATGGATGGGGCGGTGCTATCCAATGCTGGATCATCCGCTAGCTGCTGCAGATGCTGAGACCCCCTTTGCTGGCTAAGTGAGTCGATCTGCTCCTGCTGCCGCTGGAATTTAACTGCCAATTCCGCTTGACTTGCTTCTAGGCCTTGAAGGCGTTCATAGTCCCGCTTCCTCTGCTCCTCCTCCATCTTCCTCTTCTTCTCCTCCGCAATCTTCTTTCTCGCACGCCCTCTGTCGTCGGCGTTCCAGTCCGAAAACCCCTCCTACCACGGACTAGCGCCCTTGCCTCGTGTTCTTCCCGGGTGTTCAGGATTTCCCAGGGCACGCGTAAGCTCGTCGTTCTCTCTGTTGGGCTGGAACACCCCCGATCGAGCCTCTTCTATTACAACAAGTAGCGCATCGTCGGCTCCGTTCAAACATGCCTTCGTCGAAACATTGCCTGTCTTCGGGTCCAACTCCCCTCCATGCGCATAGAACCAAGTTCTCCACCTGGGGGGCCAGCTCTTAGTAACCAGAGTGACACTTGCATCCTCCATTTCTTTCTCAGACTTATCCCACTTAGGCATTGCCACCGCGTAGCCACCTGGCCCCAGCTTATGGAACTTATCCTTTTTTTCGGCATTCTTCTTGTTTATTCTCGACCGTTCCTTAGCTAATTCCAAATCCTTGAATCTCACGAAATCGTCCCAATGAGCACTTTGATTCTCTAGTATCCCCTCGGATACTGGAGTCTTCCTTCCTCCCTTGGCGTACTTCTCCCACGTCGTTCTCTTGTGGTTCTTGAATGCAACCGCCATCTTCCTAAAAGCAGCGTCCTTGACTTTCTGCACATCTGCTTCTGTGAAATGATCTGGTTTCCATGAGAGTATCCCAAAGCAGTTTTTTTTGATTCTCGTCGACAAAAGTAACATTTGGACGTGGCTTTGCTGGCTTTCTCCATTCTTGAAGGGAGATCGGGAGTTGGTCCTTCACAAGAACTCCGCACTGACGAACGAACTTGTCCGCAATCTTCTTAGGCGCTAATGGTTTGCCATTAGGTTTGAATGCCTCGATATTGTACTTTACGCCCTCCTTCAACTTTTTGTTCGGGCCTCGTTTCGTCCTTTTGCCTGAAGATTTGCTCGATCCGGATGGCTGAAAGAAGAAAGATCGATTCGTTAATATATCTTCAACTCATTTAAAACATGCGATGATCACCAGATTCCTGCTTATATAAATATATATACCTCGCCGGTGTTTGTTGTTTCAGGATCAACATGTTCTTTGTCGTAGTTCATGACTTCATCTTCTCGGTCGTCGCGATCGAATATCATATCACCCTCTCCGGTGTCGTTTAAAAATTCGGAGCCGTCAAAATCTTCTTCATTCTGATCATCATCTGGCCCGCGTATGATATCGAACATGGTCTGTTCTCTCTCTCTGTCGGTATTGTCCGCCATAGCTTTTATTTAACTATGCCAAAAGAAATATAAAACAATTTAGTATAATCTCGAATAATAGATATAATCTCGAATACATCGTCTCGAATAATAGATATAATCTCGAATATATCGTTTCGAATAATAGATATAATCTCGAATACATCGTCTCGAATAATAGATATAATCTCGAATACATCGTCTCGAATAATAGATTTAATCTCGAATACATCATCTCGAATAATATATAATATTGAATAGTACATCACTGGCTAGGCGGTGGACACCCAAAGAGAAGGAACCCTCACAGGATCATAGCTGAAGTGAGATCCCTGAAGAAACTGTCAGTTATTGGAGAACCTGCCGCCCTCTAACGCAACCATGGGACACGACGACGTACCACCTCCGGCGGGGCCGGCTCCCTCCGCATCGAAACTGGCCCACGCGAACGCCACCAAACGAGATCAGGGTCGACGACGGGACCCGGGGCCGGGTTCCTCATCAAGCGGCGCCCCCCTCCAGGCAGCACCTCCCAGTGCCAGCCCGGCGGAGCCCAGTCCCGGACATGGGTCAGCTGGACGTCGTCGCGGACGTGTCGACGGCGAGGATGCGGGCCGGGCATCGTCGACAACAAATACTAGCTATATGCCCGCAAAAAGTAACATTTTTTTAATGATTGGATTTTGATAACTAAAATTTCTAACATTTCTATATAACACTAATTATGCTATCATTGCATATGTCAAAATTCTATATGCTATTTCATACTAATTAAGCATCTAACACTAAAAACAGAAAACACAACTTTTATACATCCATTAAAAAACTGAAAAACAACATTATATAAAAAAATTTACATACTAATTAAACACTAATTATATCCATCTAACATGCATTCATACATATATACTAATGAAAAAATAATAATCTAAAAAATCTAAACTAATTAAACATACAAAATACGTATATACTAATATATACATGCATTAATTCATACATATGTACGTGTGTGTGTGTGTGTGTGTGTTCATCATGCTTGTGTGTGTGTGTATGGGCTCGGGGAGGGGCGGCGCCCATGGTGGCCGCTGGGGGCGAGGGAGAGGGGTTAGAGGGGGAGAGCTCACAACGGGGTGACGGCGACGGGCCGGGGCGTGACGCGGGGGCGGCGACGCGGGGACGGCGCGACGGGGACGGGCCCGGGGCGGCGACGGAGACGAGGGCGGCGACGGGGACGGTGGCGGCGACGGGGACGGCGTCGATCGATCGGGGCGCGCGGGCGGTGCTTCAATGGGAAAACAGAGGAAGAAACAGAGGAAGAATGAAATTTTCGTAAGTGTTGTATATATAGAAGGCACCTTTAGTACCGGTTGGTGGCTCCAACCGGTACTAAACCTTTAGTACCGGTTGGAGCCACCAACCGGTACTAAAGGGTGTGCGCTGCCAGGCGAGGGGCACAAAAGTTTAGTCCCACCTCGCTAGCCGAGGGGCACTCGCACCTGCTTATAAGCCCCGCCGTCGCTGCTATCTCGAGCTCCTCTCTTAAGCAGGCCTTCTGGGCCTACCTCGTCTGCGATGCCTTGTTGGGCCTACTGGGCTAGCGGGCCTGCATCCTGGCCCAACTTGAATTTGGGTTTCTAGTCGTATGCAGGCCGCTGTGGCCCAGTAGGCGGGCTTTTTTTTCTTATTTTTTTGCTTTATTTATTTTTGTGAATAACTTAACTTTGAAAATAGATTTTTCAGTGATTTTTTTCTTATGTTTAATATTAGTGTGTTTTATCATTATATTCAATTTGGTAATGCTTAGGTTATTTAAAAAATGAAATGCCTTTGTAACGGATGAGTTTTCGTCCGAAACCCTGATACTTCGAAATAGATTGTCCATTTTGCGCATCCAGTTTTTGCGGTAACCCTCTCTACTTTTTTGCACATGCTATGTGGGTGAAATTATGATACCATGCCAACTTTCATCCTTTTCTGAGTTTATTTGAAATGCTTTTCAATTTCAGGGTCATTTAGCTGAAAAAAATCAGTAAATGCATGAAAGAATTTGCTTGCACATAAAATTTCTTCGCGTTTCAAATGCCAAAACACATAACTAGCTACCCTAACTATTACAGAGATTTCCTCCTGGGTGTGAAACACAGAAGAAAGTGATGATAGTTAAGCCGATCACATCCCAGATCTTTGGGTGTGAAACTTTTTCTTCGCGTGTGTCCCTTTGCGTCGTAGCCATGGAAAATCTTCATCATTTAACGGGATGCTCGGGTCAATATTCACTGTGAATGGAGCAATTTCATCAAACTTTTCATAATCTTCTGACTTGTCTGTCTTGTCATCCACTCCCACAATGTTTCTCTTCCCAGAAAGAACTATGTGCCGCTTTGGCTCATCGTACGATGCATTCGCTTCCTTATCTTTTCTTTTTCTTGGCTTGATAGACATGTCCTTCACATAGAAAACCTGTGCCACATCATTGGCTAGGACGAATGGTTCGTCTGCATACGCAAGATTGTTGAGATCCACTGTTGTCATTCCGTACCGCGGGTCTTCCGTTACCCCGCCTCGTGTCATATTGACCCATTTGCACCGAAACAAAGGGACCTTCAAACCACGTCGATAGTCAAGTTCCCATATGTCCTGTATATAACCATAATATGTTTCCTTTCCCGTCTTGGTTTCTGCATCAAAGCGGACACCACTGTTTTGGTTGGTGCTCTTCTTATCTTGGGCGATCGTGTAAAATGTATTACCATTTATCTCGTACCCTTTGAAAGTCATTATATTCGAAGATGGTAACTGGAACAGCAAGTACATGTCATCTTCAATAGAGGTGTCATGCATGGTACGTGCTTGCAACCAGCTGGCGAAACTCCTGGTTTGTTCACGTGTAATCCAGTCATCAGACCGCTCCGGGTGTTTGGAGCGTAGCAAATTCTTGTGTTCATCCATATACGGAGCCACCAAGGCGGAATTCTGTAGAACTGTGTAGTGTGCTTCAGTGAGAGAATGTCCGTCCATACATATTATTTGTTCCCCTCCTAGCGTGCCTTTTCCATCCAGTCTGCCCTTATGCCGCGATTCAGGAACACCAATCGGCTTAAAGTCAGGAATAAAGTCAATACAAAACTCAATGACCTCCTCATTTTGACGGTCCTTGAAGATGCTTCCTTCTGGTCTAGCACGGTTATGAACATATTTCTTTAAGACTCCCATGAACCTCTCAAAGGGGAACATATTGTGTAGAAATACAGGACCCAAAACGTTAATCTCTTCGCATAGGTGAACTAGGACGTGCATCATGATGTTGAAGAAGGATGGTGGGAACACCAACTCGAAACTGATAAGACATTGCACCAAATCATTCTGTAACCTTGATATGATTTCTGGATCGATTACCTTCTGAGAGATTGCATTGAGAAATGCACATAGCTTCACAATGGCTAATCAAACGTTTTCCGGTAGAAGCCCCCTCAATGCAACCGGAAGCAGTTGCATCATAATCACGTGGCAGTCATGAGACTTTAGGTTCTGGAACTTTTTCTCTGCCATGTTTATTATTCCCTTTATATTCGACGAGAAGCCAGACGGTACCTTAATACTGAGCAGGCATTCATAGAAGATTTCCTTCTCTTCTTTGGTAAGAGCGTAGCTTGCATGACCCTGATGTATGCCGTCTTTTCCGTGCATACGTTGCTGGTCCTCCCGTGCCTCAGGTGTATCTTTTGTCTTCCCATACACGCCCAAGAAGCCAAGCAGGGTCACACAAAGATTCTTCGTCACGTGCATCACGTCGATTGCGGAGCGAACCTCGAGGTCTTTCCAATAGGGCAGGTCCCAAAATATAGATTTCTTCTTTCACATGGGTGCGCGTTCATAGCGTCATTCGGAACAGGTTGTCCACCAGGACCCTTTCAAAAGACCACCTTCAAATCCTTGACCATATCATGTACATCAGCACCAGTACGGTGGCGAGGCTTCGTCTGGTGATCCGCCTCACCTTTGAAATGCTTGCCTTTCTTTCTTACGGGATGCCTGCTCGGAAGAAATCGACGATGTCCCAGGTACACATTCTTATTAGCCAAATATATACTGTCAGTATCGTCCAAACAGTGCGTGCATGCGCGGTATCCCTTGTTTGTCTGTCCTAAAAGGTTACTGAGAGCAGGCCAATCATTGATGGTCACGAACAACAACGCCTTTAGGTCAAATTCTTCCCCCATGTGCTCATCCCATGCACGTACACCTATTCCATTCCACAGTTGTAAGAGTTCTTCAACTAATGGCCTTAGGTACACATTAATGTTGTTGCCGGGTTGCTTAGGGCCTTGGATGAGCACTGGCATCATAATAAACTTCTGCTTCATGCACAACCAAGGAGGAAGGTTATACAAACATAGAGTCACAGGCCAGGTGCTATGGTTGCTGCTCTGCTCCCCAAAAGGATTAATTCCATCTGCGCTTAGACCAAACCATACGCTCCTTGCGTCATCTGCAAACTCCTTCCCATACTTTCTTTCAATTTTTTTCCACTGCGACCCGTCAGCGGGTACTCTCAACTTTCCGTCTTTCTTACGGTCTTCTTTGTGCCATCGCATCGCCTTGGCATGCTCTTTGTTTTGGAACAAACGTTTCAACCGTGGTGTTATAGGAGCATACCACATCACCTTGGCAGGAATCTTCTTCCTGGGGCGCCGGCCCTCGACATCACCAGGGTCATCGCGGCTGATCTTATAGCGCAATGCACCACATACCGGGCAAGCGTTCAAATCCTCGTACTCACCGCGGTAGAGGATGCAATCATTAGGGCATGCATGTATCTTCTGCACCTCTAACCCTAGAGGGAAGATAGCCTTCTTTGCTTCGTACGTACTCTCGGGCAATTCGTTGTCCTTTGGAAGCATATCCTTTATCATTACCAGTAACTTTCCAAATCCCTTGTCAGATACACCATTCTCTGCCTTCCATTGCAGTAATTCCAGTGTGGTGCCCAGCCTTTTCTTGTCACCTACGCAATTCGGGTACAACAATTTTTTGTGATCCTCTAACATGCGCTGCAACTTCTTCTTCTCCACATCACTTGTGCAGTTTCTCTTTGCATCGACAATGGCCCGACCTAGATCATCAACGGGCTCATCTGATGCCTCTTCTTCAGCTTCTTCCCGCATTGCCGACTCAGCTTCTTCCCGCATTACCGGCTCAGCTTCTTCCCCCATTATTGTATCATCGTATTCAGGGAACCCATGGCCAGGATAGCTGTCGTCGTCCTCTTCTTCTTCATTGTCTTCCATCATAACCCCTTTTTCTCCGTGCTTGGTCCAAATATTATAATGGGGCATGAAACCGGACTTAAACAGGTGGACGTAAATGGTTCTTGACGTAGAGTAATTGTGACCATTCTTACAGCGAGCACACGGACAAGGCATAAAACCATCCGCCCGCTTGTTTGCCTCAGCCGCAAGCAGAAAAGTAAGCACACCCTCAACGAACTAGGGAGAGCATCGGTCATCGTACATCCATTGCCGGCTCATCTTCATTACACAACACCGAATAGACCAAATTAATACAAGTTCATACATAAAGTTCATACAACACTTAAATGCAACAAACAAATAACTCTCTAGCTAAAGCATTTAAATGCAACAACAAATACAATCAAGATCGCAACTAAGGTAACAATGGATCCAACAGCATAATGATACCAAGCCTCACTATCGATGTCATATTTTCTAATCTTTCTAATCTTCAAGCGCATTTTCTCCATCTTGATCTTGTGATCATCGACGACATCGGCAACATGCAACTCCAATTCCATCTTCTCCCCCTCAATTCTTTTCAATTTTTCCTTCAAATCCTCGTTTTCTCTTTCAACTAAATTTAACCTCTCGACAATAGGGTCGGTTGGAATTTCCGGTTCAACTACCTCCTACATACAAATATCTATGTCAACTTGATGGGCATAATTTGTCATAAACACGAAATGCAACTAGTTTTAAAAGAGAATATATATACCACATCCGAATCATAACAAGGACGAGGGCCGACGGGGACGGATATCAAAACCATGGCACTATATGTATAACAAACAACGTACGAGTAAGATAATTATACGAGTAACTATATATCCAAATCAGACAAACATCAATTTTTATATAAAATTTCATGAACAAGAGGCTCACCACAAGGTGGTGCCGGCGACGGGACGGTGCGGGCGATCGACGGTGGTTACGACGGAGATTTAGAAGGCACTAAGTAAACCACACCTACATATGCAAACTAAGTGTTATTTTTGACCTCAAATTGCATATAAATCAAATACTAGCACATATATATATCCTCCCAAATTACTAAACTCACAAATTAATCACTATATAAAGCATTGCAAGAGCTAATCTAGCAATGAGAGATGAAAGGACAAAGTTGCTAACCTTTGTGATCATTTGAATGGATGGGGGCCTTCAAATCTTGACAAATTTTGGGCAAAATGTGTGATGAGCTCGAGAGGAAGAGGGGAAGAACAGAGAGGAGAGGGGAAAGGGGAAGAACAGAGCGAGCTCGGGTGGACGAAGGGTTTATGTAGGACGGCCTTTAGTACCGGTTTGTACCAAGAACCGGTACTAAAAGGGCTGGAGGGGCTCCAGTCTGACAACATTCTGCCACCACTCTCATTAGTACCAGTTCGTGGCACGAACCGGTGCTAAAGGTTCGCCACGAACCGGTACTAATGAAAGCGGCCCGGCTAGCCGTTGGAACCGGCACTAATGTATACATTAGTGCCGGCTCAAATACAAACCGGCACTAATGTGCTTCACGTTTGACCCTTTTTCTACTAGTGATCCACTCCTCCGGGCTTCGTCGAATCTGACCGGCGATTAGTATGAGAAAAATGCAGTGATCCTTTGTGCCTCATTGAACTCACGTCGCACTGAAACAATAGATGTCCTATTCAAAGTCGCCACAAGGCTTGATGATCCCCTAAACAAACCAAACGCCTCCTGCACCGCAAGGAGCTCATTAGGTAAAGGTTTGATAAACATAGCCATGTCATTAGCGAAAAGTGATAACATATGCCGAGCACACCATTGCACCAAAGTTCCCAATATGCTGCTTCTCTCAAATTTCAACACCATGGCATTCGTGACATCCATAATTAGAAGAAATAGAAGCGGCGATTATGGATCGCCATACCTGAACCCACGTGCATGCCAAATTCTACTGCCCTGGTATCCATTGATCAAAACTCTCATACCGGCTAAAGAAAGCATAAGCGAAATCCAAGAGCACCACCTAGCCCCAGTGGCGGATCTAGAAATAAAATGGAGGGTGTGCACACTTTAACAAAGTTGAAGTCTATTTCAATTAGCTTGCATGGGCCTTAAAAATAAGCTAATTTTTATATAGTCAAAAAATGTTTTCCAAAAATCTGGGTGTGCCATGGCACACCTGGCACCCCCCTGAGTATGCACTGCTTGGCCCCAAAGCCGCAATCAGCATCTGTGCAGCAAGAATGGCTATGTAACAACGTCGAAAGCCCTCACAACATCGGGCTTCAGGGATAGCATAGGAATCTTCCTCTGATGGAATTACTTGATAGATTTGCTAACCAACATGAAATTACCTTCGATGTCTTTGATTATTATCAGCGATGAGATGATCCAACATAGGGCCCAGAGAAAGTGCAAGGGCCTTGGAAAATATCTTAGGGATCCCATGAAGTAGACTAATGGGATGGAAATCTGCAATATTGGCCACTCCATCTTTCTTAGGGAGGAGAGAAATGTAGGCCTAATTGCGGGAATGAAAATTCCTACCATTATCACGAGCAATCTGCTGGATCACCGCCATAAGAGCATCCTTGATAATAGATCGACAAATCTGATAAAAGCACGCCAAAAAGCCCTCTGGCCCCAGTTCCTTGTTCGAGAAATTGGGATTTTTCACTATGAAACAATAAAAGGAAGAGGTGGATGCATTTACTTTTTGGGTTGTTGTTAAAATTTATCTTCTTTCAAAGTGTTGCATTACGTTTTTACTCTCGTTCAGAAGTGTATCATAATGGTTTGTTGTGTATCGCCATTTATCAACAAATCTAATCTAAAACAAGTGTATTTTATTATTGGTACATACTGAGATAGGATGATACACTGAAACAAGAAAAAGAAGCCCGAATCATTATGACACAAGATCAATTTGACAACAACCAAAAAAGTAGCCTGAATCTCAAAGCAACAACGGATGATGGATCCATATATATGGGATACCCTGTGCATGGTAGAAAAAACCCACTACATTGTCTAGATTGCTACAATGCATTGAACCGACACATTTTACATTTTGACAATATATTTCCGTAACTTGAGAACATGTTATATAAATTGTTTGAAGATTGTGCACCACGCCGTGGCGACGTAAACTTGAGAGGATGTTTGACTTATAAAAGGGCAACATGACAAAATTGCAAAAAAAGATAATTATATATTTTGCTCAATGAAAAGAACAAATACCACAATAAAAAGTAGTACATTTCAATTCCTCGTATCGGTTCTGAAGGCTGAACTGCGAGGCTAACTTATTCAATTTTATTACAACTGCATGGAGCTTAACCAGAAGCTTGAATACATGTCTTCTGTGGAGAATTATTAAATTTCGCTAGCATGCATATATGGAATTATGTATTGATCATTTCAGGGCTGGCTCCCAGGAATTAAGACCCGCTAGCGAACTTGGACTTGAGAAGTTCGACGACCCCGGCCTCCACCCGAAGCGCCTTGGTGAGCACCGGCGTGGGGATTGGTGGGTTGGAGCCAAAGAGCGTGAGTGGCACGAAGACAATGCCCGGGTTCTGGCTGTTGAAGGATACGACCATGGAGGCCTCCGTCTTGCCGACGTTGAACTGGAAGTGCATGAGCCCGCGTGGGATGAGGAATGTCTCTCCAGCGCGCACCACTCTGGAGTAGAGCTTGTTCCCGGAGTCGAGACTGCCAAGGATACCAACGAGGAGCTCACCTTTCATCACGATGCCGATCTCGGTGGCGCGCGGGTGTATGTGTGGCGGGTTGGTGCCTCCAGGCGCAAAGTCCACACGGTTCATGGACACGCCCAGCGTGTTCGTACCGGGCCACTCAGCCACGTCGAGCTCCGTCACAGCGGAGCCGTTCGGGGTGGACGTGTTGCCGGCCTTGGCCAGCTTGGAAGAGAAGAGGAAGTCGTCGCCGGCCTCCGACATGGGCTTGCATGGGTGGCCGTTCACTGAGACCGTCTTGCCGTCAAGGTCGGCCATACAAAAGTCCTGGAGAGGGTCAGGGTCGGTGGCCAGGACAGCCGGAGCAAGGAGGAGCATAGTGAACATGCCAGCTATGAGTTTGGAGCACCCCATTGCTTGCTAGGGAACAAGCTTAGGTAGGACTGATCAGCTAGAGTCTGTTGATCGAGAGTGTCCAAGGCACTGGTGGTTGCAACTAAGCTGTGGTGGATGAGTTAGCAATGAGGCATATGGAGTCCTTTATATAGGGCCTGGATGCATGTGCATGTGTATGCATGGTGCTCGCTATGCATGTCTTCACCGCCTGCATGTGCCGCATGGGGGAACACTGGAAGCAGAGTTATTTTGCTGAGGTTATTGATATTATTGGCGTCGAGATCTCAACTTGTGATGAAAATGGAGATGGCCCAAGGTCAGAAGTCAAGGCCATACCGGCTGCTAAGGAAAATGGGACCTACGAACAGAGCAACGAGGAGGTGTATTTGAATGGAGCATTGCGCTTGGAAACAGTTGTTCACAAGATTCGTGTACACCTCTACTCATCAATCATCTTGATTTCGTCTAGAATTTCGAAATTCAGGCAAAAATGGCTACGTAGAAGGATAAGCACAACTATTAGTAACCACCAGTTCACCACAAGTACTCGTGAAAGAATATCATATTATTACTCATACAAAAATGTCACATCAGTACCCACAACTATTCATACTCCCTTCGTTTCAAAATATCGAAGATAATTTATTTTTAAGAAAGATTAAGAAGTTTGACTTTTAGAAAAAACAATACACATCATTATATTTTGTTAACTTTTCAAAAGATTAATACACCTTTTAGAAAAGGGCACTGCTACGCGTCGGCAGGCGGATCTTTTTAAAAGATCCGCCACCTCGCGAGACGTCAGATATGGTGGATTGAGCGGCGAGCATCACCCTCTACCACTGCAACAAAGGTTGTGTTGCAGTAATTTTTTGCAACACGAGTCAGGTTGTAGAAATTTCTTGAAAACATATGTCAGGTTGCAAATTTATTTTTGCCATAAAGATCTTGTTACAGTTATTTTGTAACAGAGGTCGTGCTACAATTTTTTTTGCAATAGATATCTTGTTATATATTTTTTGCAATAGGGGCCTTGTTGCAATTTAATTGCTTTTGTAACAGAGGTCTTGTTGCATTTTTTTCTTTGCAACAGAGGCGTTATTGCAGAAAGCAGAGATCATGGGGACGGTTCACCACGTCATGTGGGACGCGTGGCGTTCAATGAAGGCGGCAGACACAAGCTTGTTAATCCGCCGGCTGACCGATAGTGTTTTCCTTTAGAAAATAACAAAATATTTTTTTCAAAGATTAAGAAGTTTGAGTTTTCAAAAGCCCAATATACTTGTACTTTGGAAACGGAGGGATTCACGCAAAAATATCAGTTCGAGCAATCTTTGTGCAGATATTATAAATATTGGTTAGTGTTTTATGAGGATTAAGAGAGGTGGGCAATATGTTCTGAAAATGCCAAGGTGGGAAGGATGAGTGAGCATGTAAGCGTGCAACGATTCTAGTCTACTTACGACTAGAATCGTGGAGCTTCAAGAATGGCGAAGTCAGCAAGGACTTCGCTATCGACGCAGTCACTGGTGGAATAGAAATACAACCACATGTTGGTTCCAAGGTGTAAGAAGATTTTGAGATAGCTTGACGGACCAGGGCGCGAGTCAGTTCTGTTTTAAGAATGAGAACTAAATCGGGGGTGGCCATTGGCAGTGACGGAGACAGGCCTGGGGCAGTTAGGGTTATAGCCCTAAGCCTAGTAACAATTTCCCTTGGATTTTCTTCATACAAAATTTAGAAAAAACAGAGAAGTTTATCATTCAACGTAGCACAGTTCCAGACGTAACGTCCTTCTAGCTTCGCCACTAGCCATTGGTGTTTGAAAAAATAGCAATGTGTAGCCTAAAATTTGTAAACAGGAAACCATGTTCTAAATTTTGGATGTGTAAAAGCCATGGGCAATGGAGGTGTAAAGTTTAGTTTTTAGCGATTTTGCGAGTAAAATGCAGTCTAGCCTACATGACATATACTCCCTTGATCATGGTTTGTAAGGCATCATACTATTTTGGATCGAACTTTGGCTAATAAAACAAAGTATTCCATACGTCCCAGTCCCACCATAATATAAGAGCGTTTTAGTGTAAAAAAAACACTCTTATATTATAGGACGAAGGGAGCGTTTTAGTGTGAAAAAAACACTCTTATATTATAGGACGAAGGGGGTACAAATCAATTGTGTAAGAGCATAAAGAAAATATTTGTTTTGAACACAAATTTAACACTCTCTTTGATTCGAATTAATTGACACAGTCTCTATACAATGTCCACATATGCTAATAAAATATGAGGGTGCCTTGCAACACTCGGTAGAAATGCTGCTCCTTTCGAGTTGACACGATCGAGACATGGAGAGAAGCGGAAGGCCTCGATCGTGATGCATGATTGATGGGTCGGTGACATGCTGGGACGTGAACTGGGGGAGGGGCCAGCCGGCCGGCTACTCAGGAGACTTGGAGAAAGGGAGAGGCGGGCCGGTGCGCTGGCTGGATCGCGGTCAGAAGAGAAACTCTGACTCTTGGACACAACAGGTTCGTTGATAGTCACTCTGACAAGCATGTTTTCGCTGTTTGGCTGGCGTCTGGCGAATATTTAAGCTGTGTGGAGATATCGATATGCATGCCATTGATTTGCTCACGTAGCCAATGAGAATCCGTTCTCTGCTCGAACGTGCTATTATTGGCAAGTCGTCGATCGATCGCAGCCACAAAGAAGAGAAACAAAACAAGAAACTATTTGAGGCCGGAGAAGCTTCCCACCTCTGACCATCATGCTACACGCTAGCTAAACGTTAGCATGGAGACGTCCCTTCAGCGAGTACACAACCGCAGATAAACCGGCGACCACCCTATTAGATCGATCGGAAGCGTTCCTACTCTCCTGGAGGAGAGCCGCGGCTGTTTATTTATATGTTGGCAAAAACACCTTGCCGTGAGTTACAAGAGAAGGATTAGGAATCCTGTTTGAATACAAGAAGGAATAGAACCGGGAGAGGAAGGAAGAGATAGTTGAGATTAAACTACAACTACTACTCAAACTCTAACACCCTCCCTTAATCTAAACTATCCTATGTTGAGATTTCTCTTGAACTCTTCAAAGAGCTTAACTGGCAAAGCTTTAGTGAATCCATCTGCCACTTGATCCTTGGATGGAATGAACCTTATGTCCAACTTCTTCTCTGCCACTCTTTCCCGCACAAAATGAAAATCAATTTCAATATGTTTAGTCCTTCCATGAAAAACTGGATTAGCAGATAGATAGGTGGCTTCCAAATTATCACACCACAAACATGGAATACGGTGTTGCTTAATCCCTAATTCATCAAGCAACGATTCCACCCAAATGATTTCAGCAGTGGCATTTGCTAATGATTTGTACTCAGCCTCTGTACTTGACCTTGACACTGTAGCTTGTTTCCTAGCACTCCAGGAAATAAGGTTTGGACCAAAAAATACCGCAAATCCTCCAGTTGACTTTCTATCATCGATACATCCTGCCCAGTTAGCATCTGAGAAAGCACTAACAAGTGAAGAACTAGAACGTCTGAATTGAAGTCCCAAACTCACAGTGTGCTTAACATATCGTACAATCCTCTTGACAGCTGACCAATGAGTGGAGGTAGGAGCATGTAGATATTGACAAACCTTGTTTACAGCAAATGATATGTCTGGTCTTGTCAAAGTCAAGTACTGTAAAGCTCCAACAGTGCTTCTATATTTGGTGCTTTCCTCTTCCTTAAGTATTTCTCCTTCATGTGCTGAAAGTTGTTCTGAAGAAGACAATGGAGTAGGTGAAGGCTTGCAATCCTTCATTCCCATACGAGTTAGAAGTTCAGTAGCATATTTTTCTTGACTCAACACTATGCCATCTTGAACTTTCTTAACTTCAATGCCTAGGAAGAAGTGTAAATCACCAAGATCCTTCAAGGCAAATTCTGAACTTAAATCATGCAAGAGAGCATTAGTGGCATTTTGTGAAGAGCTTGCAACTATGATATCATCAACATAAATTAGCACAAACATGACAGTATTTGCTTTGCTATAAATGAAGAGAGACGTGTCAGCCTTGGATGCAACAAAACCAAGATGCTTCAATTGTAAGCTCAACCTTGAGAACCATGCTCTAGGAGACTGTTTCAGACCATAAAGAGCTTTGTCAAGTTTGCAAACATAGTGCGGTGCTTGTTGATTTTCATACCCTGGTGGTTGCCTCATATAGACCTCCTCTTCCAGAACACCATGCAAAAACGCATTCTGAACGTCTAGCTGTCTAAGACTCCATCCCCTGGAAACAGCAATGGCTAGCACAAGTCTTATGGTAGCAGCTTTCACAACAGGACTAAAAGTATCCTCATAATCAATACCATAACGTTGCTTAAATCCTTTTGCAACTAGACGTGCCTTGTACCTATCAATAGAGCCATCTGCTTTTCTCTTAATTCTATAAACCCACTTGCAATCAATGATATTTTTACCTCTTTGGTTGGGGACCAAATGCCATGTTTTATTCTTCATAAGAGCACCATATTCTTCATCCATAGCCTTTTTCCACTTGGGATCTTTAAGCGCATCACTTAATTTTGCTGGTTCACCTGAAATACACAACATGCCATATGGTACAGTGCCATCCTTCCTTATTTTTGGATTTCGAATACCTTTCTGTAAACGGGTCATAACCCTTGATGAAGTGGCAAGTTGTTGCTGCGGTTGCACAGAAAAAGGCACAATCTGACTGTCCACAGAAGATCCAGATGAGTCTTCCACATGTGCAGACTCGGCAGACGCAGAAGATCCTGTGGTCATCGGTGTGGCAGATCCTGAGGCGAGGGTGTCCTGGGCTGCAGTATTCGTCCGCAGCGGATCCCGGTGAATGCATGCGCGCAGAGGCGCTCATTGGCTGCATGCGCTCGATTCCTGAGCCGCGCGTGGGCCGCGTACTGCCCGCGGTTCGGCCGCGCTCGACCGCTGGCTGGCCTGTCGCTGTCACGCGCGTGGCCCGCGGTTCGTCCGCTGATTGGGCTGCTGGGGATCCTGTCGCTGTTCCCTGGTCGGACTGTCTGCCGCTGCCGCTGCTACCGGGCGAGCGATCCCAGGTGGATCCGCGCGAGTGATCCGAGGCTGCCAGGCGCACAGGTGTAGCAGGCGCCGCCATATCATCCTCGTGAACTGCGCCAGCCTCTTCTACATGAAATAACGCCTGATTTTCATGATTTTGATCATTTTGAACCAAATTTTCTTCAGGTACCTGCACAGGCATAACAGCAGGAGTAGAGGCAGGAGTATTTTCATCAGTTTGGTTAGCACAATTGTTATCACCCCCTTGATCAAAATCTGGTAGAAGCAATATTTCTTTGCGAAGGAGAGCGCCGGCATTTGGATGAAGAGATTCGAACGGGAAAACAGATTCATCAAAGATGACATCTCTCGAGATATAGACCCTACCAGTAGAGACATCAAGACACTTAACCCCTTTGTGCATGGGACTGTATCCTAAAAAGACACATTTTTTTGAACGAAACGCAAGTTTGCGTGTATTATAGGGTCTAAGATTAGGCCAACAAGCACAACCAAAAATACGAAGAGATGTGTAATCGGGAGTGATACCAAAAAGACGTGTGATAGGATTCTCAAATTTGATGACTTTGCTAGGACGAATATTGATAAGATATGTGGCAGTAAGAAAAGCTTCATCCCAAAATTTAAGAGGCATAGATGCATGAGCTAACAATGCAAGTCCTACTTCAACAACATGACGGTGTTTTCGTTCAGCAGAACCGTTTTGTTGGTGAGCATGGGGACAAGAGACATGATGTGAAATTCCAATTTTTTGAAAAAAGGAATTGAGTTTTTCATACTCACCACCCCAATCCGTTTGCATAGCAAGGATTTTGGAGTTTAATTGACGTTCAACAAGATTTTGAAAATTGGTAAAGACTTGGAATACATCGGATCTTTTCTTTAGCAAATAAATCCAAGTAAATTTACTATAATCATCAATAAAGCTTACATAGTATGAGAATCTACCGACGGATGTAGGGGCTGGTCCCCAAACATCTGAAAAAATAAGTTGCAAAGGAGCAGTAGATACACTAGTAGAGATAGGATATGGTAACTGATGACTCTTAGCTTGTTGACACGCATCACAAACTGACTCAACACTAGACTCATAAGGAAGTTTATTTCTACTAAGAACATGCTGAACGATAGTTGAAGAAGGATGACCCAAGCGACGATGCCACTTTGCTGAAGATGGTTTGGTAACACTCCATGCTTGTTTATTGGACCCTGATGAAGAGATGGATGATATAAGTGGGTAGAGACCTCCCTCACACTTTCCTCTAAGAATGACTCTCCTCGTTGCCAAGTCCTTAACCACAAAAGAATAAGGATAAAATATTATGAGAACTTGGTTATCAAGAGTAAATCGATGAACTGAGACAAGATTTTTTGATGCATGAGGGACGTGTAAGACATTATTAAGATGCAAATTTTTCTTGGGGGTTTTAACAATTGAGTTACCAATATGAGAAATTTCCATACCCGATCCACTTGCTGTGTGAATTTGGTCACCTCCGTGGTATCTTTCTCGCATTGTCAGTTTGTCAAGCTCCCCTGTTATGTGCTCGGTAGCTCCGGAATCTGCGTACCAATTTGTATCAATCCCGTAGGAGTTAGTGACGAGGTTGGCCTTCTTCCTCTCTTCATGATCATCATCATACCGATGCCAGCAGGCCCTTGCACCTCCGGGATGGAACTTATAACAGATCTGGCACTCTGGATAGTCCCCTTCATGTTGCTGCTGCTGTTGTTGTGGAGGTTGTTGCTGGCGTTGCTGGTAGTTGCCGCCACCTCCGCGAGCAGAAGAAGAAGGGGCGCGATTGCCACGGCCGCGCCCTCTGTTCCCTCTCCCGCGACTTCCTCTGTTGCGGTACTGCCCACGACCTCTGTACATGGTATTTGCAGACGAACGAAAACCTGAAGGCCCGTCGCCCAACATCTCCATCCTCTGGTCGAAGGCTGCGATCTGTGAGAAAAGATCATCCACGGTGATTGAATTTTTGATTGCACCGACTGCAGCAACTATGGGATCGTAGTCCCGATCAAGGCCGGCGAGGATATAGTCAACCATCTCGCCATCGGTCACTGGACGACCGGCGGCTGCAAGCTCATCCCCGAGACTCTTCATCTTGGCGATGAAGGAGTTGCTTGACATATTGCCCTTCTTGGTGTTGGAGATGGCAATTCTCAAATTTGTTATCCTGGATTGGGACTGCGCAGCAAACAGTGTGGTAAGAGCAATCCATAGATCATGAGTACTCTCCTTACCAATGACCTGCGCCAGGATTTCAGGGGTGAGCGAGTTCAACAGGTAGCTCAGAACCTGTTGATCTTTCGCCAGCCACGGTCCATATAGAGGGTTTGGTTCGATGGCCGTGGTCTTGTCTGCCTTCGTGACCTCCACCGATCTTGGCGGTGCGGCATCTGAGCCGTCGAGGAGGCCGGTTACTTGTGCGCCTCGCAGTGCCGGCATTACCTGCGCTTTCCAAAGGAGAAAATTTCCCCTTGTGAGCTTCTCTGTTGGCGGAGCTCCGAGGTTGAGGCCGACGCTACTGGAACCGGCCATGGCGATTGGGTTTCTGGCAATAGCTGGTTTTTCTGGTTTCTGTATCGATAGATGTGGGGATCGCTAGACGTGGGAAGAGACTAGGCTCTGATACCATATTAGATCGATCGGAAGCGTTCCTACTCTCCTGGAGGAGAGCCGCGGCTGTTTATTTATATGTTGGCAAAAACACCTTGCCGTGAGTTACAAGAGAAGGATTAGGAATCCTGTTTGAATACAAGAAGGAATAGAACCGGGAGAGGAAGGAAGAGATAGTTGAGATTAAACTACAACTACTACTCAAACTCTAACACACCCAACGGCTGCCTTGACGATCCAATAGCTTGCAGCGCGGTTGAAATTAATGGCAACACACGTTGCAGTCGTCCAAGCCCAACGACAGAGAAAAATGGGTGGATACAGCCTATCGAGAAATGCAAAATTAACCTACGTGTATGTACTTGCAGAATAAAATGCTCGCACCATGGTCGCTTGTTCGCTGAGAAGTACTCCCTTCGTAAATTAATATAAGAGCATTTAGATCACTAAGTAATGATTTAAACGCTTTTATATTAATTTACGGATGGAGTACTAACTTTGTGCTAAACCAGCGACAGGTAGTATGGATCTGAGGGACCGAAGGAGTACCAAAAGGCCTTCAACAGCATAATGGTGGATTGATCATCACATCAACGGAGCAAAGGACTTAGTGCTTGAAGACACTGGCATTTCACCATCAGCACGCCGGCCCCTGAACTTCATAAGCCTAGACGAAATCCATATGATTGACAAGTAGAGGTGTGCACGAATATTATGAACCCGCCGTTTCCAAGCGCAATACTCCATCGAGAAACACCTCCTGGTTTATCTGTACGTTGGTCCCATTTCCTTAGCAGCCGGCAGTGGCCTTGACTCTGACCTTGCCCCGTCTCCATTTTCATCACAAGCTACCTCATCCCGACGCTGACCCTGAGCATCTCCATTTTCATCACAAGGTGAGATCTCCACGCAAGTAACACTACTATATGTTTAATAAACTCTTGCCTCATGTGTCCATTTGCACATGCATGCGGTGACGACATGCATAGCTTAATAATTAGCTCCATGCATTCGTTGCGTGAACCGATCCCCTATATAAAGGGCTCCATATGCCTCACTACTCACTCATCCACCACAGCTTAGCAGCAACCACCAGTGCCTTACACACTATCCATCAACAAACTCTAGCTGATCAGTTGCATAGCAAGCAATGGGGTGCTCTAAAACCCTAGTAGCTGCCCTCTTCGCCATGCTGTTCCTAGCTTCGACCGTCCTAGCCACCGACCCTGATCCTCTCCAGGACTTCTGCGTCGCCGACCTCGACGGCAAGGCGGTCTCGGTGAACGGGCACACGTGCAAGCCCATGTCGGAGGCCGGCGACGACTTCCTCTTCTCATCCAAGCTGGCCAAGGCCGGCAACACGTCCACTCCGAACGGCTCGGCTGTGACGGAGCTGGACGTGGCTGAGTGGCCCGGTACCAACACACTGGGTGTGTCCATGAACCGCGTGGACTTCGCGCCAGGGGGCACCAACCCGCCGCACATCCACCCGCGTGCCACCGAGATCGGCATCGTGATGAAAGGTGAGCTCCTCGTTGGAATCCTCGGCAGCCTTGACTCCGGGAACAAGCTCTACTCGAGGGTGGTGCGCGCCGGAGAGACGTTCCTCATCCCACGGGGCCTTATGCACTTCCAGTTCAATGTCGGTAAGACCGAGGCCTCCATGGTCGTCTCCTTCAACAGCCAGAACCCCGGAATCGTCTTCGTGCCCCTCACGCTCTTCGGCTCCAACCCGCCCATCCCAACGCCGGTGCTCACCAAGGCACTCCGGGTGGAGGCCGGGGTCGTGGAACTTCTCAAGTCCAAGTTCGCCGCTGGGTTTTAATTTCTGGGAGCCTTCCCTGAAATGATCAATATATAATTCCATATATGCATGCTAGCAAAATTTAATAATTCTCACCAGAAGACATGTATTCAAGTTTCAGGTTAATCTCGCATGCAGTTGTAATAAGATTGAATAAGTTAGCCTCATGGTGTAGCCTTCGATCAGAACCAATATGAGGAATTGAATGTACTACTTTTTACTGTCGTCTTTGTTCTTTTCACTGAACGGAATATATAATAAGCATTTTCATATATTTGTCCGATTACCTTTTATAAGTCAAACATATTCTATAGTTTACGTCACGGCGGCATATGTTGAGCGATCTCGAAATCATTCAGAAAGAATTCTCTCAAAATTATGTGAATACATTGTTAGAATGCAAAATGTGCCACGCATTGTAGCAATCTCCAGAACGTGCATAAAACTTGAGAGTGTTTTTTCTAGCATGCACGGAATATCCCGTACATGGATCCACCGTCCGTTGTTGCTTGAGATTCATGCTATTTCTTTTTGTTATAAAAATTATCTTGTTTCAAAGTATTTCATTCTTTTTTTCTTCTCTTGTGACGAAGTGTATCATCATCTTTCAGTCAAGTGGCTCACGGTCACGGCGTATCCAGAAATAAGAGAAGCATGGATGCACAAGCCTCCTCAGCGATCGCGATTCTGGGCCGTTGGATCGGTTCCCTTGATGCGTTTTTGTCCGTTGGATCGAGAGGTGGGAGGATCTGGGCCGTCGGATCTGGAAGAAACACTGCTGGAATGAATAGTAATGGCAACAAAATGTAAATACTATGCCCCCACCAGGGCATTTCAGTCATTTCACGTGGTGGGGGTATAAAAGGGCCGGCCGCCCCTGTGACGTAGACCTAGCCGCCTCCTCCTCTCTCCCTCCCTCCTGCAGCCGCCTCCCTCCCTCCCCTCCCGCGCGCCTCCTCTCCTCCCACCCACATCGCCGCCGCCGTCGCCGCCACCCACCTCCCCGCACCGTCGGCGGCCAGATCCACCGCAGCAAAGCCCCCCCTCCCCAACGACGATGAGCAACAGCGGAGGGAGGACGAGGAGCACGACGGCGGCGGCAGCGGGGAGGAGCAGCAACAGGGCAATGGAGGGTGGTGGGTGTGTGGCCTCCCTTATCCTACGCCGCCGCCTGCCTCTTCTCCTCCCCTCTTCATTTCGATTCGTTTCGGTGCTCTCTCTCCTCTCCGTCATCCTGCTCCTGGTCCGCGAGTCGTCGCTAGGGTTTCTCGCCTATGGTCTCCGATGGCGTCGCGCCGCGGTGACGCCGGTCAAGGTGGTTCTCCTTGTGCTTCTTTCCTCTTTTCTGCGTTCGATTTGTCATGGCTGACCAGTTTTGGATCTTGGGTGGTTCCCGTGGTTGCTTTTGCTTTCTCTCAATTCGATTGGTCATGGCTTGGCTGATTGATTTCGGATGTCTTCTGCCTGCAGATTCATTGTTCTTGCCGTCGTTGGGCCAGATCCAATCGAGCGCTCGTCGATCTGTGGGTAAGCATTTCTTTTGACCCGGTTTTCGTTGTGTGCTTCAGCTGAGTCGAGATCTTGACATTTTCTGTGCTGCGAACTGGTCCATTAATCTTTGTAGGTGCTCCTTCTTTGGGTCGACCCCCTCATCATTGGATCTATGGCAGCCTTCGCGTCTTCGTCCAGGAACCTGCAGGTTGACCCCTCTTCTCCTTCTTCTCTGTGCTGATGTTCCTTTGCATATCTAGGCTGCTGCTCGTGCGCCGGTGTATATTTTCTATTGAGCTCAGTGTACTGTGCTTGTCGTTCGTGTGGGTGTGCACGCTAGCAAACATCCCCTGGTTGGATTTTAGTGGGTTTATTTCCTGCCTTGTTTGTTTGCTGGTGTGTGCTTTTTCATCCTTGGCCGAATCCTGCTAGGGATGGTATTTTGTTCTTATCTGCACATGGGTGCAGGGTGCTTGGTGCTTTTGTTCTTGTTGTCCAATTGGCATGGCCTGCTGATGTGTGTGCTGGTCTTTCGTGTCCTATGTTACGAGGCATCGTCGATTTGTGAGGATTGTTTGATAGAATATGCTCATCATAGTGTGCTATCAGGAAGGTGTGGATGCAACAAGACATGTGCCCTTTAGTTTAGTCTGGTACATTTGAATTAGTCTGCTTGGTCCGTGTCCACTTAGTCTTATGTTTTTGGTTGGCACCTTCAGAGTTGTTTGTCCACTCACACATGAAAAAAATAGGGTCGGATTTGTTTGTGTTGGATTGAGGGAAGGATAGGCTGTTGTTCATTGGCTTGTATTGTTGGATTTGGTCTCCCTAGGTTATTATGATGGTGTCCTTGCCTAGATGTATGAGTTTTTAACTTATTAACTTCATCAAATAATGTGTATATACCACATAATGTGAGACTGGTTGGGTGTCTCATATCATTGTTAAATTGGAAGTTTTGATGGCATGTGCTGCATCATTATCTTTGCTATGTGGACTGATGGCATGACATGTACCTTTGAAGATTCTGAATTAGGTAAGAAAAAGATGACAGTCACTTCGTTTCAGTACATCAGTTTACTGAATATTTCTAAGCTTTGAACTGCATGACCACTGACAATATAACTAAATAATGGAAGAAACTTAAGGCTAGACACCACATGAATTTTTTATTTGAATTTACAATCAGACACTTGAATTTAGCTTCATCCATATCATATGATACCTTGGAATCAGTGTCCATGACAGAATCTCATTGTAGAATTTACCTTCTGTTTTCGAATGCCCATGTATTATGTTGCTCTCTGATTCAACTTATACGCATTTAGCAGTTTAACTTTATCATGTTATACTGTTCTTACCATACCATGTCTATGATAATGGAGGCAGCGACAAGCACAAATATGCCCTAGCTTTGAGGTACAAATATGTTCTAAACTTGCATTAGAGCTTCACGTATCATTATGTCGCGAGTCACCAAAAAAACTGCATTGCAAAACTGTACGCTTTTGTTTCGACCGTATGACATCTTAATCCTTTTAGGTTGGCATCAAACTCTACGAGTGGATTTTTATTATTGTGTTGAGACATGCTTTGATTTCTATTAATTGGCCAATATTTGATGTCATATTTTCTTTAGATGCATCACTTACAGTTATCCTCTGATTTCTATTAATTGGCCAATATTTTTTCTGGAGTCATAATTTTGTTATAGCATCTCCTTGCCTTTTTGCTTTGGAAAACACCGTTGATCATAAGCTGATTGCAGCAGTAGGGTTGTGAACTTTAAGCATACCTAGGATATTTATATTTTAGTTGGCAAATAGTTATGCCAATTTTGTGATTTATCTATTATCTATTTCTTTCACCTTTGAATACTTTGAATATACTAGCCCATATTGTTCATTACTTTGTAAGGATAACTTTTGTAGGAACACTGATTTGCAAGGTTAACTTTCTAGCAGTTTGGTGTGTTCCATTTTATGGAGATCTCTCTCGGAAACTTACTAGAAATTCTTGCATACATCCTAGACAAGTAAATACCTGCATGCATTTAAATTAATCAGTTCTGAAGAAAGAAATATTTTATGCTATTTTGTTTGTGATGCGTTGCTCTTGAAGTCATAAACATACTGATGTAAGATGAAGTTTTTAGAGATAGACATATTAAATATGGGTGAAAGAAGTACATCACAGGTGAAATATCACGATGGCATTGTTATCATGCACTCCCTTCGTTCCTAAATACAAGTCTTCTTAGAGATTCCTTTTAGTTTTTTTAATTGGTGGTTTGCTAATTAGGCAAAAACAAGATACTAAATCACGCCAAACAAAAGAGGCAACCATTTAATCAGCAACGTTTTCACAACAAGATACTAAATCGGTGGCTTGCTAATCGGTGGCTTTCTTGCATGATGATAAGTTTTGACCACAAGAATGTTCTAACAAATCTTATAATTGATTGCAGCTAAAAGAGAACTGACTAGGCCCCAGTCATCTCCACCCCTGATGGTGCTCCTAGACGTGCTACACATCGCCTCCTCGCCTCCTTGGCTGCTTCGGTGCCGGTGGCGTTCGTGCTCGTCGGCGGGATGGTGCAAGGCGCAACTCTGACGTGGTTCCTTGCCGGTTGGACGGTGTTCAGGTGTAACCCCGGCGCCCACTGACTACTGCCTCGGCTACAAGCTCCCTCTGTGAGCTCCATCTTCCCCTGCTCTGCTTCGGCTACTATATGGGGCATGGCCAGGGCTATGATGATCAGTTATGGCTGATATAGGCATGCTCTCGAGAAATCAAGGCACTTGTGGGTACTAATTTGGATCCTCCCTCATTTCTTTGAGCTGTTTTGATCACGTTCTTATTTTAGTGGCTCTGTCCTTGGATGGTCATTTCTGATGAGTGATAACCAGGGCAGTTTCACCCTCCTAAGAACATATGGATCCAGAAATAAGAGAAGGATGTTCCTACAAGCCTCCTCAGGGGTCAGGCACCTTCGGCCATCGGGTTGATTTCCTGATGCAATCCTGGCCGTCGGATCTCGCTCCGGATTGATCTTGCCCGTTGGATCGAGCCCGAACTCCTGTAGTAATGAATAGTTACTCCCACGGTGAGATATCTCATGCCACCGTGTTTGAATCACGTGCCCCATCGGTTGGAAGCCATTCTTGCTTGGGCGATGATGATTAGCTGTGGCTGAAACAAGTGTGCCTTTGAGCAACCAATGCACCTGTGGGTATCAAGTTGGATCCTCCCTCTTGTCTCTAGAATCCTTTTTGATCCTGTGATACTTATTGTTCTGTCCTTGGATGGTCATTCTTATTGAGTGATAACCAGGGCAGCTCCACTGTATAAACAGGTTGATCTGGTGATAAGAGATGATGGGGGTAGATTATATGATCGAGAAAAGGCAAATCTGAGCCCACTATGCATTGAACCTTGAACCCTTTTTATTTGTGTTTAAAGGTGTTGTTTATTTATGCTCCAGTGTTTATAGCCATCTTATGTAAAGATTTCTTCTCTCTCATACCTTTATTGCATATAAGTTGTTCTTGATCTTTTAGTGTTTGTTGTTGGTCCTTGATCTAATCTGGTTAAGAGTAAGTTGCACTTTGTTATTCTGGGATAAGCGATGGTTCGACAATGCTATTGGTTCTTCATGAGGAGTTCAGAGAAGGATTTCTGATATTGCAGATCTGATTCATGTGATACCCGCCATAACGAAGCGAGCGTCAGCAACGGCCTATATGGCTTCCTGCAGGTAATAGTTGTTCCTGTTGTGATAGGATGCATAAATGAAATGAAGGCACCAGTTCCTATTACTTCTACCATTAACTAAATTCGTTTTTCGTTTGTTTGCCAATTCAAGCGTCAATTACTGATCAGGATAGTCAACTTCAATTGGCTGGTCCTAAAGAACAAATGGTAGGATGATATATCTACTCCTTGATGATTAGCTTAATCCACTTCCTGCATATAGAAATTTCAAACTTGAATGTTGTTTCTTATGTTGTGTTCAGGATAAAATGGAATACAATATATGCTCTGTAATTGTTTTTGTTCTAGACTGCACCCTATTTTTTATAATATTATTAGGATTTTTTGTTCCATTAGGATATAAATCCCCAAAACCAGCTTTGCTTTTTTTTTGGTAAAATAGATACCATGTTTTATATTTGGAAGATGTTGATTGCTTTGTTTTAGCTTTAGAGTTTGGCATGATCCATGTTGATGGCGTTTAGTAATAGACTGGTCAAGATTTTGTTGTGGTGCTTTGCATGGTTCCAACTACCAACTAATTATATAATATTTATTGTTGGTTTCTTATTCCTTGTAGTTCTTATTCTATAAAAGTGATGGTAGGGGTTCCCCTTGCTGGTCCCTTCTTCCTTGCACTCGGGATGCGTTGATGGCGTGTTGTGCCTCCCTCTTTCTCAGTGCTTCTCCAATGCTCATCTAATAATTACCGAATTATTTTCTTTCTCAGTGTTCTCTAGTGATGGAAGGGGTTCTAATGATTTTCCGGTTAAGAGGAAAGTAAACTTCCAAAAATGTGAGACCGTGATCTGCTTGTAACAAATCTCCCTTATTTGCTCCTTATTGGGAATATTTTTTCTATTTGGAGCACTGGACCAAGAGCACATGGAGGGAGCTCTTCTCCACCGTGCCGGCGACAGGAACAAGGAAAATCCATTCCATGGTGCCAGCAATGAACAAGGTAAACACAAGCTATCGGCAACTTATAGATTCCATATTTCTGTAGTGTTGATCTAGGGTTTATGTGAGTGAATCTTACTGTTCTTTGGGCTGTATATAAAAATACTGCTCAGTTGACAGTAGTTGCTATTGTTTTATTGTTGTGAAAGTCTCATGGTCCAGTAGAACGCCCTTTTCAGAGAGAATACTCCACATCTATTGATTGCGATTTAGTTTTTGGTATTGATTTTTATTTGGTATGACTAGATAAAGATAGTGAGATCATTTATGTTTTGGTACTGAGATAGTTAAGTTTTTTTATCTATGAAAAGAAAATACACTTGTACATGGTTGTTGTATTGCATGATATCCTATAGTACTGCTGTTCAGTGATATTAAACACAATTTGCAAGAACAAAGATAATTGTGGTACTCCGTATTTTGATAATAATAGGGACTCACTAATTACTAGGAAAAAAGGATCAAGTGCAGGCTTAATTTCCTCTTATGTGACAGGCCAGTTTTGGGCATTCATTTCATGCCCCAAGTCTTGCGAGTTATACCCATGTCGAGATTTGCTATGGTTTATTATGTCTTTGTTTCATGTTTATTTCAGGTTTGCTTTGTGGCCTCAAATCCAATGTATCCTTGATTCTGTATTTATTAAATAAATGCCTGCATTCTGCGCTGAGTTCTGTAACATAGAAGTTTGGCGTGCTCCTTTTCATCTCCAGCTAACTGGTCCACTATTTCACTGGTTTATAAAAAGGAAAATATTGTTCTTTTCGTAGCTCAGTGGTAATTATTGCCCTACTGGATGCTGATTCTTAAATTGCCTAATTAACAAGCAACGGTTAAATGTAGATGGTTATCCTTTGCCACTCTTTAGTAATATATCTGATTTAATTTTCCATATCCTGTTAATGACAAAGATGTGTATGTGTGTGGACGTGTGTGTGTGTGCGACTGGATTAGGATTTAAAGGTTGGGTCTCCTCTGATTTAGTTACATGCATATCTTCCACTATGTGATCTTCCCCCGTCCTACGGACCATATAGAATGTGTGCTCGCCCTCTATGAAAGATCAAACATTTACTTCCTCCTCCTATTCTAATGCCGACGCTTTGCTTTTGTTATTGCAGAATCGACTCGCAATGTTGAGCAGATCACCATGTTAAAATACGAGCATTTAGAGAAGTGTGTGCTCGCCAAGGACCCAATTGGTTTCTGAAGAGTTGGCTGCATATCGTTGCTGTCCGATGCACAAACAAGTATACATGAGGTCTGCCCCTGGTTTTACCTTGGTCTTGTAGTTAGCAAATCAAAAGTTTTTGGACTGTTCGATTTTAATTACATTTAGTTAGTCTTTCATCCATACATGTCTTTGGGATACCATGATGTTAGGAGCCCCTTAATTTCCACATCCTTTTGGGTGTGAGCATCGTTGATTGCTAATAGCAAAGAAATTCGAAAAATATGAAGAATATAGAAGTAACTTATTTTTTTTGACATGGCTTGATTTAATTTTTTGTGTACATGTTCTGTGATGAGATAGTCATGTCTACCAGGTCCAGTATTATATTTTTTTAACTCAGCACCAACAATCCCAATTTAAATGAAATATAGATACACACAATATTTGTAAGCTACGTTATTTAGACAACGGGATAATTAGAGGTGGTCATAGATATCTTGGTCAAACCAGATAGATAAAGAACACACATGAATCCAGGCTTGTGCTCTGTTTTGTATTTCTCATCTACGACCAGAGTCTGTATATATGTTGTAAGCTAGAACAGATTTGTGTGTACGACCAGAGTCTGTGTGTATGTGTCGTAAGCTAGAACGGTTTTTACCTACCAAAACCTATCTGTGTGTACGACGGCGGCGGGGCATGGAGGCGGGCATGGGTTAGTTTTTGGAGGGAGAGAGAGAGAGAGAGGCGAGGCAGGAGGAAGAGGAGAGGGGGCGGTGGGAGTCTAGGAGGAGTTGGCGGCTAAGTAGACAGATGATATGAAATGCATCAATAGAATTTCCTACTAACCTAAACCATGTTTACTACTAACTGATCATTACCTGTTTGACCACATAGTTGGGACCGGCATCCCCACATAGTTGTTCAAGGAATTACTACTTCATTTCTGCCCTTGGCTTTCTTTTTCTTGGATATTGTAGCCTCACTAGGATGGATTAAGAGTGTCATTTGCTCCCTTTCCCTAATCAAATAGGACTTCCAAAATAATGAGACTTGCACTCATTTTTATTTGTTTATCTCTTTAGTTTCTGATTACAACTTATGTTTCACAAATATATGCAGGTTTCTACTCTGTTTTAGTGGTCCTTAGTTGATCTCTTTGATTTCTGATTACAACCTATCTCTGTGATTATAAGTGATTTTGGTGTTGTTTGTAGTTGGCACTTCTCATTTCAGACATCAGTAGTGATCCTGGTATTCAACCATGAGAGTTTAGTGAGAACAACCAAAGGAGGAATGAGCTCAAGACATGTTTAACAGCTTCTACTAAGTAAGTCCCCCTAAACCTTCAAATCCAAATAAAACAAAATTTCAAGAGTATGTTCTCCACATATGAAATTGATAAATGCTGACATGCTTGCTGCATCTCATCAGATTGCGGGTCCAGAAGTTAAAGGACACGCTTGTGGATCATGGACAACCTCGGCCTGGTACGGGGGCTCGAGTTTGAGCTCTTTATTGGCTTTAGGTGCAAACATGGAACTTCAGTTCACCTAGAACGAATCGGATCCTTGTGTCAATTATTGTAGCGATTGGAGGCCCATTGCGTGTGACCATGATGTAGGCATTCACTCTAGGATCTGAGAATAATTTGTTGATCCTGTTTGGAAGATAGTGGTTAAATAGTGATTTTAACCACTTATTTATATTCTTTTTCTTTTGTTGTGTTATGTATGGAGATGCAGATAGTGGTTTTAGTTTTGGTAGTTTGAACTGCTATTGATTATGTTATTGCAAGTGGTCCTTGCTCAGCACGGTGACCTCAAGGATGCCTCTTGAAAATTAGCATCCTTATTATGATATTGAGGCGATGTAAACTTGAATTCTGAATCAACTTTGTGCTCTTGGCGAAATGTGTACCGAGTTTATTTCTTCTGGATTTGGTGGTTTGGATCAAGGCTCTTGTATTTTATAGGGCAATGCATTATATCATTGATGTTTTGCATATATGATTGCAACCTGTGCTAAACTTGCCTTTCTACTACCGCTTGGCCAAGTCGTTGGGACCGGCACCCTCGCGCCAAGGCGCGCTGCCGTTCTAGTAGTTATATGGTGGACCTCCATGCTCACCCACAGTGGGGGGGATTGTGTTGTTCAGGTCGATTTTAAATTGATGTTCGATTTTTTTTCATACATTTCTCGGATAACATCTCCCAAGGTACTTCATAACTTAAATATGATTTCTTTTCACTTTTAAATTGCAGGCACTTTTAAATATACTTGCAGTTCCAGTTTGAATTATATCCCTTCAATATTTATAACTTCATCTTAATGCCTAAAAATAGCAAACCAATCCAGAGCGACGCTTAATTTTGATATGGACTTTTAAAATTTGTATTTTCATTTTTACAAAAAAATCAGGAGCCTTCTATTTTCTATACATATGTACTTTGTATATGGTGCCTTAACTCCCTATTTCAAAAAAAAAAACTCGGAGTATTACATAACAAGATCCAAAATGAACGCATATAAGTATATAATAGTGAGAATGGCGTTTTGGAGGCCGAGCTCCATGGAGCCCTTTATTAAAAAAAAACAAATTCAAATTTTTATGTTTCAAAAAATTCTGAAAAAAATATGCGTATATGTAAGGATGTAACCCACATGTGTATAAAAGTTCATGATGAAATACCTTAAATTGCGACCTGTACAAAAAAGACAAATTCATGGCCTGAGAGAATGAATAGTATCATGTGTTAAACAGCCTCAGATTTGTCTTTTTTGCACAGCCCTCATTTCAACGTATTTTGTCCTGAAAATTTACACACATGTGTGTTATGCCTTCATGTATATTGTGTTTTTTTCAGAATTTTTTGAAACATAAAAATATGAATTTTGATGAAATTTTAATTTTGAATTTGGAGGCCTCATTGGAGCTCGGTCACCAAAAGGAATTTCCGTATAATAGTATAATATCAAGTTGGAATACAAATTTAAGTTGAAATGATGAAGCCATAGTGAGTTTGACTTCAAACCTCATAATTCCACTTTGAAACATATGATGCTTACCCGGAGATGCTTCGGTTGCTCGACAATGTACAACCCAAGTTTTGTGAAATTGATTCCAATTTTAAACACAACCCCTTGAGGTCATATCATGGTGCCATGCCAAATTTCATTTTTCGTATTCATTCACCTTTCTAGAATTAAATAAAACAAATAAGTGCAACTAAGAGTTAGAATTTTACCAACTAAAACTTTTGAATTTTCCATACATCTCTTGGATTACACCTACGGTACTTAAGAATTTGAATATTACCTTTCTTCCAAATTGTAGGCATTGTTTTAATATACTTGTAGTTCAAATTTTAATTATATATCAACCATAAAAATCACTCAATGCCTAAAA
Source organism: Triticum aestivum (assembly GCF_018294505.1). Classification (NCBI taxonomy): domain Eukaryota; kingdom Viridiplantae; phylum Streptophyta; class Magnoliopsida; order Poales; family Poaceae; genus Triticum; species Triticum aestivum. The sequence continues at coordinate 585,570,675 of NC_057803.1, read as the reverse complement.
ATTAGCAAACCAATGCAAAAAATGCATTATTTTGACATGAACTCCTTCTGTGTCAATTTTTCAAAAAAGAAGGACCTTAAGCCTAGCTCAAACACTAAAATCTAAGAAGTTCTACGAGTGAGCGGTATGTGGTGCTTGTCTTTTTTTTTTGAGAAGTATGTGGTGCTTGGCACTGGTAAAGATTTACCAATGACGAGTTACGCTTGTTATATACTGCCCGCACGGGACTTGATTTTTTTCCCAAATCACTTGTCCTAATCCCCAATCGAGCATGCTGACTTTGGTGCCGCCTACCGCCTACCGCCACCAGCACCGCACACCATATCTGCCTCCGCGTGCCCCCCGCACATGGCATGGTCTCCATGCTCACTACTGAATCATGTGTCCCTCTCCCTCCTTGGTCTCCACCCCCGTTGTCACTGCTCACCTCCGACGTCGGTTGATGCCTCGTCCCCAAGTCCAACCCGCCTTTGCCTCCTCGACCTCTTCTACTCCAACTTTGCCTCCTATTTCTCATGTCGGATGACACCACACTTCTTTGCCTCGTCAACGGACGCTCTCAGTGAGCGTTCCTCATCTACTTCTCATGCTTGCCGTGCTTAGGAGGTTCATGCATAGGTGCTTGTGTTGTGACATCATCGTGGATGAATGAGTAACATATCTGATATATTTATGTGTTTTTATGAATAACACCAGAATTGAGATGAATAATTGTGCGGCATCATGGATTAATATGCTTGTGGTATTGATATGTTTTAAATGAACCCATAAGATTATTAGCTTTCATGATTTAATATAACTAAATAAGTAAGTATGTGTAGTTTTATGATTTATTTGGACTAAAAAATTGATGAAGTGCCAAGTGTTAGTTGTTGTTTTGTGTTTTTGGCTTCAGGAAAAACAAAAGTTTAAAATAGCGAGCTATGCCAAAGGCATCAAACTCAAAATAAGTTAAATAGCGCTAGAACTCCGCTAAATGGCACTATATCCAACTAAAACAACTTAATTATACATAGGTGACATTTAGCGGGGCCTTGCAAAACACTACAAAGTTGCTATAGCTTACTATTTGAAAATTTAGGAAAAAATGGGTATTTTCCCTTCAAGTGAAAAATCCTCAAATAATGCGAGAGAAGTTTGTACATAAAAAGATAACTGAAGCTAGAAGAGAAAACCTAGTGGGGTTCACAGCTCTTAGGCGGCGCTGTGGGGCATCAGGTCTCCTCTCCGGTGCTCTTGAACTCGTCCTAATAGTATACCTTTTGCGAGATATAACTTAACTTTTGCAAATAAATTCGTAGTCAAACTTTGATTCAAAATAAGAGGGTGTCTTGCATTGCAAGTTTGCAATGTTGTAATTTGGAGGGGAAAACGTGGAGTGGTGGTGTAATTGCTATTTTTTATGTGTGATGGAGGTGCGAGCAACCGAGAGATTTCTATGGTTGTCGAATTGAGTATTTTTTAACACAGTGCAGACAAATATGCTCATACATACATAGACATGTAGACGCTATCCCCATGAGCATCTCCAAGAGACCGAGTCGACACATCATCTTGTGATTGACGAAGTCGACATAGATGTTTTCTTAATCTATGGAAATGTCCCCTCCAACTGAACGCACATTACCCAAATCCAGAAAAATGGGACCACCAATGTCAAGTTTAAGACATAAACCTTGGTGGGCCGGCAACACCATTATTTTCCTAACCATTCAACCATAGGTTGAAATTCATTATTGAGCGAAGGATGTGGAACAGAGCTTACATAATATGACGCGGTAGCTTAGGGTTCATAACACATGTGACCCACTGGTGAGATAATTAGATAGGATTTGAACGTACCTATTGACACAAAATTATACACATGCCCTACTCATGATTAATCGGATAGGATTTGGATACTTCCCATAGCATGAAAATGTGCCCATACCCAATCGATGTGGGTCAGGTTTAAATATATCCATGTCTATGGATAAAATTGACATCCTTATATGGAAATGTGGCTCTGAGTGCAGTAAAAGGCGGCGCAGCTCGCGGCAACAATCGGTAGAAATGTTCTTCCTTCTGAGCTGAGTTGACACGGGGAAAGTGAGAAGCGAAATGCCTCGACCGATGACGATCGTTGATTCGGTGACAAGTGACCATGCAGGTGCGCGCGGGGGACGGCAACCGGGGGTTAGAGCATCTCCAGCCGCGCCCCCAACAGCCCCCCCCCCCGGCGACTTTTTCGGACCCAGCGCCGAAAAAACGCCCCAGTCGCGCCCCCAGGACGCTGAAATCCGCCAGCTCGGCCCGTTTTTGGGCCTGGCGATCACAGGCAGAACCCGACGCACTGGGGAGGGGGGCGCTCGGGGGCTCCGGCGCAAGGGAAAAACATGTCTGGCCCACACCGTCAGGAGAAAAGTCAAGTCTTTCTTCCATATTCGCCTCCCACCCCCCGTGCGCTCGGCCGCCAACCGGCTGATCCCGGCGCCGCCCACCGCACGCCACCGCTAGATAGCACGTCCCCGCCGGAAAAAGAGCAGAGGTTTTGCCGAGGCAGCCCCTCCACCACCAGTTAGGCGATTTTTCCGGCGTTTTCGGTCGCGGAGGGGCAGTGTTGCTGCGGGTACGCGCCCACCGCGCCTGCAAGGTGTTCGGCGATTTGCCTGCCTCGACAATGGACTCGGACCACGAGGAAGCGTTCGCCGCGCTGCTGGAGGCGGAAGCCGAGGCCGACGTCCAGGAAGAGGAACATCTCATGGTCCTCGCCGCCCTCGCCGGCCTGCTGGCGAGCAATGAAAAGCCGCGATGAGGTGGGCGGATGAAAGCAAAGAATCGGTATCGTCTCGAAGGCTACTGCATGGCGACAAACATTTCGGCGCCGTTATCGGATGAGCCGAAAGCTTTTCCTCAGGATTGTGAATTTCATCTGGGAGTTCGACAACTACTTCAGGTGCAAGAAGGATTGCATCGACAAACTTGGATTCACCTCAATCCAGAAGTGCACGACAACGATGAGGGTGCTTGCATACGTAGCTCCTGGTGATTCACTCGACGATTATGGGTGCATGGCTGAGTCTACCACCATTGAGTGTTTCTACAAGTTCTGACGGGCAGTGGTGGCAGTGTTTGGACCGTAATACTTGCGAACACCCAATCCGGAAGACACTGCTCGGATCCTAGCACAGAATGCAGCAAGAGGATTTCCTGGGATGCTTGGAAGCATCGACTACATGCATTGGAAATGGAAGAAGTGCCCATTTGCTTGGCAGGGGATGTACAAAGGTGCCAAAGGCTGTTGCAGTGCGGTACTTGAGGCGGTGGCCACACATGACCTCTGGATTTGGCACTCCTTCTTTGGTATGCCAGGAACTCACAATGACATCAACGTGCTGCAGTGCTCCCCTGTCTTTGCCAAGCTTGTTGATGGTCATTCTCCTTTGATGAACTTCGAGGTCAATGTGCGGCACTACAACAAGGGGTACTACCTAGCTGGTGGCATCTATCCGAGATGGTCTACATTTGTGAAGATTATGTTAAACGTTGTGTCAGGAGGCAAGAAGTCCCACTTTACCAAGGTGCAGGAGGCTTGCAGGAAGGTTGTTGAGCGGGCATTTGGTGTGCTCCAATCTCAATTTGCTGTTGTCCGGTACCCTGCTCAGACCTGGTCGAAAGATCAATTGTGGGAGATCATGACTTGCTGTGTCATCTTGCACGACATGATCATCGAGAGCGAGCAGGAAGAGCCAGTGTTTGACACTGAACCATACTACAGGTAGGGTCCTCTAGCCGAAGTTGATCACCAGCTACCGGCAACCTGGACTGCCTACCTCAATATGCGTCAGGAGCTCTGAGACCCACAGGTGCATCAGCAACTGCAGCAGGATCTGGTGGAGCACCTATGGAGGATCAAGGGCGACGCCTAGCTCGACGTGTGATGACATATGAGTTTTTATTTGTTGAACTATATATGATTTGTATTGAACTATTTGTTGTTGCACTATTTTGTTGAATTATTTGATTTTCTGTGATGAACTATGGGATAAAAAAATTATTTATGATGAAAATTCAACGCCGAACCACACCGAATATGGGCCGTTTCTCGCCGATATCGAGCCATTTTTTTATTTATCTGGGCTGAAAAGCGGCCGCGGCCGATATCGCCGCCTGGGGGCGATCTGATGGCGACAAATGGATGCCCAACCGTCCCTGGCATCGATTATATCGCCGGCTCGCTTCCAGATGGCGATTTTTATGCCTCCTGGGAGGCTTTGTTTTTCGAAAAGGGGGGTCTCCCCGGCCTCTGCATCAGAGCGATGCATACGGCCATCTTATTAAACAAATAATCAAAAGTGCCAACAAGGTTCCACAGTTTCCAGCTAAACAAAAAGAAAAAGAAAAATGCAGCTCACACAGAGCGACAGACGGCTAGATACACAAACTAGCCCGAAAAAGATGCCACAACCGGCTGGCTAACAATAGATAGGGAAACTAATTGCCTATCCTATTACATGACCGCCATCCAAACCGGTTGAAGATATCCCGAGCTACCATCTCCCAACGGATAGATCCAGTAACCAAATGTTCCCTGGCCTCCATCGAAGTGAGTAGCGACCACGAACGGATCAGTGCCGTAGCTCGGAAAATAACCTGCAGAAAATGAATCCGTAACGTTCTGTTAAAAATCAAATCATTTCTGCAATTCCAGATAATCCATAACAAAACGCAAACTCTACCTCCTGGGAGGCTAACGGTTGGAGATGCTCTTACTCCGGAGACTGGAGACAGGGATGGATCAGGGTCAGAAAGTCTGACTCGCAACAACCCCCTGTTGATTGCCACTGACAACCATGTTTTTGTTGTTTCGCTGGCGCCATATCTTCCGCAATCGAATATTTAAAGTGCAAGGAGACAGGCCGGGCCCAATATCTGCACTTGATTTGCTCACTGATCGATCAGTACAGTAGCCAATGAGAATCCCTTCTCTGTGCCAACGTGCTATTATTGGCAACAAGTCGTCGATCGAGAAGAGAAACGAAACAAAAGGAGAACTATTTGAGAGAGACCGGAGCCAGGGTAGGTACACCGCGGTCAGAAGCTTCCCTTTTCTGACGATGAATCATGCTATGCGCTAGCAAACGTTAGTAGCAGATGTCTCTTCAGCGAGTACAGAAGTACAGATAAACCGGCGGCCACCCAACGGCTGCGTTGCAGATCGAGGAGAATCAGCAAGTTCGGTTGAAATGACAACACACCTCGCAGTCGCCCAAGCCCAACCATGCGGTGTGCACGCCCGGAACTTCATATGATTGACGACTAGAGGTGTGCACGAATATTATGAACGCGCCGTTTCCAAGCGCAATACTCCATCGAGATACACCTCCCCATTGTCTCTGTTCGTCGGTCCCATTTCCTTAGCAGCCAGCAGTGGCCTTGACTCTGACCTTGCTCCCATCTCCATTTTCATCACAAGCTAGCTCATCCCGACGCAAGTAATACACTATATGTTTAATAAACTCTCTGCCTTGCCTCGTGTGTCCATTTGCATATGCATGCAATGACGACATGCATAACTTAATTAGATCCATGCCTGCGTCCGTGATGCCCTATATAAAGGACTGCATATGCCTCACTACTCACTCATCCATCACAGCTTAGCAGCAATCACCAGTGCCTTAGACACTCTCGATCAGCAAACTCTAGCTCATCAGCCCTAGCTAAGCTTGTTGCATTTGTTGCCTAGCAAGCAATGGAGTACGCAAAAACCATAGCTGGCCTGTTCGCCATGCTGCTCCTTGGTCCGGCTCTGGCCACCGACTCTGACCCTCTCCAGGACTTTTGTGTCGCTGACCTGGACGGCAAGGCGGTCTCGGTGAACGGGCACCCATGCAAGCCCATGTCGGAGGCCGGCGACGACTTCCTCTTCTCGTCCAAGCTGGCCAAGGCCGGCAACACGTCCACCCCGAACGGCTCGGCCGTGACGGAGCTTGACGTGGCTGAGTGGCCCGGTACCAACACGCTGGGCGTGTCGATGAACCGTGTGGACTTCGCGCCGGGGGGCACCAACCCGCCACACATCCACCCCCGTGCCACCGAGATCGGCATCATGATGAAAGGTGAGCTCCTCGTTGGAATCCTTGGCAGCCTTGACTCGGGGAACAAGCTCTACTCCAGGGTGGTGCGCGCTGGGGAGACGTTCCTCATCCCGCGCGGCCTCATGCACTTCCAGTTCAACGTCGGTAAGACCGATGCTTCCATGGTCGTCTCCTTCAACAGCCAAAACCCCGGCATCGTCTTTGTGCCGCTCACGCTTTTCGGCTCCAACCCGCCCATCCCAACGCCGGTGCTCACCAAGGCACTCCGGGTGGAGGCCAGGGTCGTGGAACTTCTCAAGTCCAAGTTCTCCGCTGGGTTTTAATTCCTGGGAGCCTTCCCTGAAATGATCAAAATATAATTCAATGTATATGTTTGCTAGCAAAATTTAATTATTCTCAGCAGAAGACGTGCATTCAAGCTTCTGGTTAATCTCACATGCAGTTCTAATAATATTGAATAAGTTAGTCTCATGGTTTAGCCTTCAGATCCAGTATGGGGAATTGTATGTACTACTTTTTATTGTCATCTTTGTTCTTTTCATTGAATGGAATATATGATTAGCGTTTTCGTATATTTGTCCCATTACCTTCATAAGTCAAACATGTTCTAAAGTTTACGTCATGATGGCATGGTGAGCAATCTCGAAATCATTCAGAAAATATGCTCTCAAAATTACGTGAATACATTGTGAGAATGCAAAATGTTCCATGTATTGTAGCAATCTCAAGAATGTGCAAAACAACATGAGTGGTTTTTCTACCATGCACAGAATATCCTGTACATGGATCCACCGTCCGTAGTTGCTTTAAGATTTATGCTATTTTTTTGTTGTACTAAAAAATCATCTTGTTTCATTCATTTTTTCCTTGTTGCGAAGTGTATCATCATATTTCGGTCAAGTGGCTCGCCACTTAGTTGTATGGTGGACCTCCATGCTCACCCGCAAAGGGGGGATTGTGCTGTTCAAGGCGGTTCTCTCGGCCATGACTATTTATGACATGCTTTCTCTATATGGATCTGCTGCAATATGCAATGGGTCTTCTAGTGTCAACAAAATCATTAGAGCGTTACTTTTGCGTGGATCTGAAGAAGCCAAGGGCAGCCATCCCCGTGGTCTGGGAGCAAGTGTGTCGACTGACCGAGTTTGGCGGGGTCAGTATACACAATCTTCAGTTGCTTAATCGTGCTCTTCGTCCCTGATGGCTCTGGATGGAGGGAGTGGGTTCGGTCAGATCTTGATCCGAGGTGAATGTAACTACTTCAGTGCAAACTCGTGACTTGTTTCTCGCTGCTACGCGATGTGAATTTGGCAATGGGCAGAGGTCCAGTTTCTGGCACGATAGGTGGCTACTTGGCCGCAACTCGGCATCTATGGCTCCTCATATGCGATTGTTGGTCCATGCACGAGGGTCCAAATCCAAAACTATGGCGAAGGCGAGACTGGATAATAGATGGGTTCGTGACATTCATGGAACTTTGTCCGTGTAGGCAATTGTGGAATATCTCAGCCAGTGGGCCGCAATTCAGAACATGTCGACATTTACTTCAGAGGTGGATAAATTCTCATGCCATCTCACTGTGGATGGATGATAGTTGCTGAGCTTAGCATACATGGGCTTTGTTTTTGGTTCTCTAATCACTATAGGCAGACAATGCAAATTCCCTGTGCAAGAACATCGCTCCACCCAAGGAGAAATGCTTTTGTTGGTTGGTCATGCATGACAGATTTTGCCCTGCAGACGGGCTGGCAAAGAGAGTCTACTCTTTGCGGCCAAGCCATGAGACTAGAGCTCAGTTGCTCATTGTTGTCCTTTTTCTCACGAGGTTTGGTTTAGGCTTCTGGGTTTTAGGGCCATCGGGTCTTTCATCTCTTCTACTCTTGACTTGGTCTGTGCATGGTGGTCCTCTGTTTTTGACATAGAAAGTAAATTGTGGCAGTTTCTATTGCGGGCATGAGGAAAATCTGGCCTGAAAGGAGCTCTAGAGTCTTTGATAGCATTACCTCCTCTGCTTCTAGAGTTGCCGATCTGGACATTGAGGAGATGAAGGGCCTGTTCGGAAACACTCCGGCTCCCAACTCCGTGGAGCTGAAGTGGCGGAGCGGAGCGGAGCGCAGTTCATTTTGGTGGAGCTGCCATTCTGCCGCTTCGCATTCCAGCGCCGAGCGGAGCGGAGTAGCTGGAGTGGTCCGTTGCCGAACAGGCACAAAATTGTGGGAAATGCCTAGACTCAAGGCAGGTAGGGGAGGAGCAGTTTTTGGTGGTCGGTATTCGAGTTCATTCAATTCCTATTCTTGTAAATCATGCTGCTTTCAAATATTAATGAAAATGAGGGGCATTTTAGGTTGCCCGTTCATAAATTTTTTTAACAAGGTGTACTATTTTGAAGTCGCCAAACCAACGAGTCAATCGTATGTATACATAATTAGAGCAATTCCAACATGGTCCTCAGCACAGTAAAGTAATATAAGACTTCTCCAACTACAAACTTTTTAGTTTTCCATACATATCTTAGATAACACCTACCATGCAAGGTACTTTAGAATTTAAATATGATTTTCTTCCAAATTGTAGGCATTGTTTTAATATACTAGTTGTTCAAATTTAAATCATATCCATTAAATACCCTAATAATCATTTACTGCCTAAAAATTAACAAATGAATTGCGAGAAATGCATAATTTCGTAATGTTGGAAGTTAAATTTAGAAAAAGGTTTGGAGCCTTCGGTATCGATGTAGAAAAAATTGGACCTTAACCATAGCTCAAACCCTAAAATCTAAAATGTTATACCATTGGGCAGCATACGTGCTTGTCTTTTTTTTACAAGAAGTATATGTGGTGCTTGTCACTGGTAAACACTTATCATGATGAGTAGCCTAAAATCAGGCCGACTGGTGGGCTAAACGTGCCAGTGGGCTGACCCGTTTCCTTGTTGTGCCGTGCCTGGGCCAGGAGTGCGGCACGAGTGACGGCCCGTGTATTAGGCGTACCTGGGCCATGGCGCGCCGGCCTGTCTGGCCAGGTTTCTCATTTCAATGGGCCTTTCTGATCGCACGTGGCCTTCTCCCTGTCTCTAAAAAAAAGCTCTTCCATTCCCAGTCGTCAGATACAGTGTGCCGGCGCGTGGCGAGTGGCCGACGTACGCGTCGTCGCCTCCTTCCACATCCGCGGCGAGCCGCCAACAAGGTACCGCTCTTCCCGCCGCACAGCTCTTGCTTCTCGTTTGATGTCTGATCTGTTATGTATGTGTTTCTATGTGTGTGCCGAATCTTGCCCTAGAGTACTGATGAAATTGTTAGTCGGACCTTCTCTGATGCGTTTACTGTTGACTAAAGCTGATTCTAAAGCCCTAGATGAATTTTTATCACTGTCGCGTCCTTCTTGATTGATCTAGTTTCCAATCTGAGTATAAACTTTCTCCGACGGTCTCTACTCTAAACATTGGACTGAAAACTTAATCTGTGAGAATGTACTCTGCGAGTTGTATACAAGAACACTGATTCATCACATATTTTTATATGAAGTAAATATGACACTCAAAATGCGACTACTATTTTTTGTTTACTTGCAAGTGAAGATGTCTCGTTGTGCTTCAGGTGGCATCAAGCAACGGCAATTCAGTTATTCATGGGAGTCATTAACCAGTGATGACTATCATTTATACTTGTTGAACTGAAACATCAAATTTAGCTTTTGGTTTCTGGATTCCCATAATGTCTATTCACCAGAGTTTCTAGCACCCGGCCCAACTTGTATTTCAGAAACTTGTGCGTCCCTTCATTTCGCATTTAGCATTGTTGCATTTCAGGATTCACAGAGTTAATACATCGTTTTCTATTTGCTGCATATGTTCATGTTTCAGTGATCCACGACCCATTTTAGATAGGACTCATTTTATCTCAGGGTCATCCTGGATTTATTTCAGTGGCCCCCGTATAGTAATCTTGTTTGGAACATAATTCGAGATTAAACTTCCTTGTTTCAGGAAAACAAAAAAAGGATGGAATTGAAATTTGATGCACCGCGGAAAAGCGAGTTACTTGCCCTGAGCAAATATAACGTTAATGGTAAGGATAAAGCAATTATAGTAAGAAATGATTATCCGAAGCCCCCTGTCCCTTGTTTTGAAATCACTGAGGATTTTGATTTGGCAAAGGTTGAGGAGGTATGATAACTATCCATCTGTGTGATATTCCTCTCGCCTTATTTTTTCTTTTCCAGTGCTGAGTCCTGACATTCTCTCTTTCAGCTTATGCTAGAAAGGGATATTAAGATCGCCAAGTCCATGGCAAATGACATAATCATCCCAGACCCTGCTCCCAAGGTTTGTGTTACCTTCATTTACATAATTTGATTGATGACTCATTCCATTACATTAGTTATTTTGTTTAACCCTGTAATATTATAGGGTACTTAAGTCTACTGAAACAATATGTTTGTTGTTGTCATATATATGAACCTTGGATAGGAACATGTGGATTCGCATGCCTGAACCATGCTAGCTTTAGATCCCCTTACTTTTCCTTCTCTCCTTGTTGGTGCCTCATGTTTGGTTTTATCTTCAGTGTACACCAACTTGCTTGCGTTACACGGTTTTGTTGTTTCAATTGTTGTCAGCACCTCCATAGACCAAAAGACAGTTTATTTTGTGGCGTTTTTAGTTGGATAACTGACGCCTTTCACCTTTTTCAATTGTGACAGACTCATCTAGTGGGTGGGTGATGCCTTCTTGGACATATATGCCAAATTGGAGCACATCCTTGTAAAGGATAGTGTCCAGTGCTTCCTCCGATTTTTCGAGAACTGTGAAGGTCAGGGCATGTCATCTTATCTTACCATCACCGCACAAACCTTAACCTTCATTGTCAGTTTCAATGCCCTGCGATGTGCAAAAGTCGTATTGGAGGGCATGGCACCTGAGCTCTATGGGATGCACGCCAATCCCAACTGCATAAACAAATATGGATACTTCGTGCTCCATGAAGCTGCTGAAAGGTTCTCTGTTGACATGATCAAGTTGCTTTTACGCCATGGTGCATCAGCCAATGTGCGCACAGTTGGCAATGATGTCATTGAGAATCTACTCCCGCTCCATGTCGCAGTTGAGAATACTTGTCTGCATAAGTATCTAGAGGACAATCTGGAGTACAATCTTTCTTGCAGCCAGAATCATCTGGATTATGTCTACAAGCTTATTCATCTACTGTGTCTACCTGAAATGGTCTGTTTCACTTCCCTCCCAATACGAATCACTACTTTTGCAGCATGACGTAAAGAGTAACTATGGTCATACCATAGACCCCTGATAGGTTATAATGAAATTAGTGATACAAAGTACCGAGCACTCTTTCATCTCAACTTGTCAAAGAAAGTAAAGTTTTCATTTGTTAATCCTTTTTCTCTTACTTCATGTGCAGTGTATGTTCTTATAGTAAAAGATAAATTTTCATCAATAAAATATACAAAAACTGTTGCTAGTAATTACTTTGATAGGAGGAAAAATAGTGATATATAGAATGATTATTCAACATTACTTGCTTCATATGAATGCTAAATGGACTTAGGTTTTTGTTCCTTGTTGTTTTACAGAAGATCTTCTTGGACACAACTAGACTGCTTGCAGAGAAAACAAATAATGTATTTCAAGAGCTCTGCAATTACATTGAGGATGGAAAAATCATCCAGTCTGCTGTTCTACTACTGGCTGCTCAAGAGCAGATCCGTGGGGGCAGTTCTTCCAAGATAAATGGCAGTAGTAAGAAAAATGGGTTTGACCTTGTCAGTAACTGTATAATGAGGCTTTCATTTTCCTTGAGATGGGAGAAAGGTTCACATGGAATGGCACCGGAGCTTCTGGAGGAAAGGAAGGCACTTACTGATTGCGCATGGCTGCTTGTTGATGTAATTTCCTATGCCGGTGAAAATCTGTCTGCATACATTCAAGCACATTCTGAGGTAAGCATTTTTGTATATTGCGGCTGCAGTGACTCAGATGCCTTTTACTTAATAGTTGTATTTTTACTATTGTCAGTTACGTTGTTTAAAAAAATACATGCCCTAGTCTTTCTTTTCGTGGAAGCACATTCTGATACTATGTGTGAGAATGCTTTAGTTTGTGAATATTTTTTCAAGAAGCGTATTTCTTTTCTCTTGCTCGATGCTATATATCAATTTAACATTTTCTCTAATATTTTTATCACTAAATTATGTTCTTGTTAATTGAAAAAAAATCTCAAACCCAAGATGCTACTTAGATTCAGAAAGTTTCCATCCACTTCACATCGGTTTGTTGCTTGAATAGCTGAGTCTTGCTCTAATGTTTAGCCTGTCATATAATGCAATGAGATTCAAACCCCTCTTATTTATAAACACTCGGGAAAAGTGATGGCAGAGATAATGAAACAAGAGAAAACAACTGATAGGAGTAAAGCCATTGTCATAGTTATTTTTATGAAATGTTCTATGTCAAAAGTATTAGTAACAAACCAGCCTGTTATTAGCTATCCATATACTCATCCACATCAAATCCCCTGTTTGGCTACTTCTTTCCTTTAATCTTCACCATAAAACAGACAAAAAAACTGTAAGAACACCTTTTGTGCTTTATCTTCTAAGACAGTGCTTCATATTATTATATTGCAAAGGAGATTGCTATACGAGTTCATGATAGATACAATTATTGATGATTTCTGCATTGAATTCACACACTACAACTGGAAGGAGCATGTTAGTTCCTTTTCCAGTACCATATGCATTTTTGTCATGGAAATGCGAATCTTACAATGAATACTTAATGCATGCATAAATAGTGAAAACATTGGTGACAGAAACACTCGATTTCCATATTAATATTACCTGACATGAGCATAGTATATTTTCTTGGCTTCACTTATGTCTATTTTCTGGTTTTGTCACTGCCTTGTACTGTATCATTTTAGCAGCCATATCAACATCAAGTGTTTGGTTAATGTTGTTGCATGGTGCATGGATATAGAACATGTGCTTGTGTTATTTCTCTTTGTTTATTTTCTGGATGCATGTTAGATGAATTGGCAGAAATGAGCATTTTCATATTCTTATGGTGGCAGTTGTGTGGCATGATTCCCAGCTCCAAAAATTCTAGGTGCTGGAGCTGGGGTATATTAAGGTCATTGACATGAGCCTTCCTTATTCATGTTAGACTGAAAATTTATGCTTAAGGTACTTTATTTAGCCTACAAACTCCAGGTCCTCCAAGAAACAGGGAGTTGGAGCTCATTACAGTAACTTGTCTGTGGCCTCGGAGGACAGTTCAATGTAGTTCAACAAACAATTCCATATTCTTATGGTGTATGCAATTTATGACTAACCTCTTTAAGTTTGTCTGAACTTCATTTGGATCATATAGCCTGAAGAAATTGACACCTTTCTCTTTGGGAAACCAAAACAAAACAATTAAAGTGATTTGAAATAGTTGGAATTTGAATAACTGTGATGTGTAGTTAAATATACCGAAGGGCGATGCAGTTCTTGACTCTTACATTTGAAGCGCCTAGATCATAACATGTACTCCCTCCGTCCTAAAATTCTTGTCTTAGATTAGCCTAGATACGGATGTATCTAATACTAAAACGTGACTTGATACATCCATATTTAGACAAATCTAAGACAAGAATTTTGGGACTAGGGAGTAGTTAAATACACAGAACTTGTGGAAGCAAACAAATTATGCTTTAAGCTAAATAATATACATTAATCTAGATGAATCTGAATATGTATATCATGTATGCAGTTCATAAAACCTAGTGAATTGAATGCGATATCTCTTTCTGCACACTTATTGCCATCCAACTCATATTGCACAATTGCAGTTTTCTCCTCCAAACTATTCTTTCCATCATCTCGCTGCTTACAATTGGTTATATAGTCGCTACATTGTATATACAGTAGATCTATGTTAGCGATGTATTGCCTTATACAGCAGCTTGTATGTCATGTAGGTGCCCAATGTGGAGGTCTTTCAACACGTTTCATCTATCCTCAAGGAGTATGGATTTTGCCCCACTGGAGATCCCATGGACGCTGTAAACCTGTACTACTCTGTGTATTGCTTCACACAATAATTTACTATGTGAATAAATGGTTATTTTGCTGATTATTTTATTTTGTCTTCCACTTTTTGAAGCTAGCCTTATGACTGCAGAAAGTCAAACGGAGAGTCATGCAAAGGTGTGTCGGGCTCAAGTGATTATTTTTACATTTAACAAACTGAGTCTTAATCTCTCCCCTTCTTTTTAAAATGTATAATAGGGCTTACAGATGCAAACATGGCAGTTATGGAATCGGCCAATCTGGATGCTGCAAAGGAGAAGGTAAAGATAATCAAAACTGGGATTGATCTTGTTTTGGATAGACTGATGGTGTTCAACAACGAATGATACTGTGGCAGCAAAAAGAAACAAAGCTATAAGAATATCCCTTTCCTTGTTCTTTTTATTTTACTTTACATCAACTTCTTTAAGAATATGTAAAGAAGTAAAAATTTCCTAAATCGACAAATCCCATGAACGCTGTCAGATACATAATAGAATCTTCATTAGCCATGTTTTCTTGATTTCTGACTGTACTCATCTTTCCCTAATCTTGAGCTCAGGTCACAACTGTTGGAATTGACAGTCTCTCCCTTACGGCACGGCAGCACACCAAACAAACACAGGTAACCCATTATACCTTAATACTGATTTTGGTTTAGCAGTACCAAGCAGCTTTGCCTACACAAATGGGTTATTAACTAGAGCACAAAGTGATGGTTTTGGTGCTGCAAAGCTGGGCAGCTTTGTAGTAGCGAATTCAGCCATATTCATAGAGTACAAGCATTCGTGTTCTAATGTACTTTGGCTACTGAACCTGGACAGGTTTAAGCTGCTTCTATTGCCTTATTAAATGAGCTACAAAACATCTAAATTCTGGCCTAGAATACCTAGTGTGTTTTCACACACATGTATAGAAACTAGGAGTACATGTGTAGAACTAAATTCTAGCTTTGAGTTGGCTCCAAATACACATCACCTATTGCAATGGCACGGCATTCCAACTATTCATCTCTGCATCCTAATGTGTTTCCCATTAGTTTTTTTTACCAAAGAATAGGGGGTAAATGCAATAAAAAGTAGTCTTAATTAGCTTAATAAAATAGCTGAAATGTGTAGGTTCCAAGTAACATCAACATTGGGACTTCACCAAGGGGGCTTGCACGCACATTATAGTTATTTCCAGATCTGTTGCATCTGAAATTTATTTGGTGCCTGTGAGAAAAGATTCTGATAGAAGAAGATGCAGTGTAATATGATTGTTGGAGGCAGTAACAAAGCATGCTTCAGTTGCGAGTTTGTGCCATGCATTGTGCTGGTTCAACAGCTTGTTATGTTGCTTAAGCATGCTACTTAATTACTACACTGCAGTAACATCATTCATATCTAATGAAACACCAATGTTGTGTATTAGTCAACATAATACTCCCTCCGTAAACTAATATAAGAGCGTTTAGATCACTAAAATATTGATCTAAACACTCTTATATTAGTTTATAGAGGGAGTACTCAAGCGAGAGGTGCTGGCTGGAAGTATGGATGTTTCTATTTATTTTTTATGATGTACCTATAATGAACTATGTGACAGGCTGTGAGAAAGAAAGCAGGCGGAGGATGGGATCCCACATATACAAAGAGAAGTTTCTTCCCATACTGGAGATTAGTGTTACAAGATCGGGTTCCTTTGAAGGTGTATCCAGCCTATGCAAGCTCAGGTCTATCACTGAGTAACTCAATAGTCAATGGATCTACTCAAACTCCAAATCATAAACTTGGTCCAGTCCGGAGAATCTCGCCACTTACAAGCAATAATCAACCGAGAAGGTGCTTTATAACGGCTGCTAGTGGTGCAATCAGGCTCTTGAAAGTGCTAAAGTAGAGTAGAAAGGTATGTCAGGAGTTTTGTCTCCCTCTCCCAAGTTTTCTGAACATGCCCTACATAAACACATGGGAAGAAAGAATTTTCATGATGCACCTTTAACTAGTAAGATTATTTGTTGCTAGTCCATTAAGGATTTGGTTATTTGCTCGATGGGGTTAGGTATTCTATTATTGTGTCTTTTTCCCCGCTGTTGTAAGTTTCTAGTCTCCAGGTTCTTCTACTTCATGGGCTACACCAAGCTTGGGTATGTTTGCTTGCTTAGCAATGAGCAACCCTACTGTTATTTATTTCCCCCAAGCGGTCCATGTGCAGATAATTATTTAGATGATAGTGACATCTAAATCCTTGTGGAGAAGCAATATATGTCCACATGATTTCTTGTACAGTACGTATGTTTTTGTTTTCTTAGGGAATTCTCAACCCTGTGAAATATACAACACATTTGATCCTATGGATATGATGGTATTGATCAACCAAACACCCAACACTTGTTAATGCAGTGGGTAGTTCGTTAGTGCTTAACGTGGTGCTGCTCCCTTTACTAAACCATGTTAAAGCTGCACTCGTAACAAGCAGCTTCTATTGATGCTCATAGGCATGGAGTTCTTTTTATGATCATTTTTTTACATGGAGTTAGTTGTGTTGAAGTGCTTCTTTAATCTCCTGCACACATAAACATGCATTTGTCTTTAGTTATCTCTACTATTACATGGGATTCTGCTGTCATTCTAATGGTTGCTTCAACTCCCTCATTCCCCTCCCGCAAACATGGAGTTTTTTTTACAATCATTTTTTTTGACATGGAGTTAGTAGTGTTGAAGTGCTTCTTCAATCTCCCGCACACATAAACTGGTAGGACTAGGGTTCCTACCAGGCCTCCGATGCAGATTGTATGGGCAAGGAGGAGGGGGACGAGGGCTGGAGCGGGCGCGCCGGCGGACAGGCGCCATCACGGCTAGGGTTAGAGGCAGCGGCGGCTAGGGTTCCGGCTCCTCAGGGAGCCGGGCAACAGAAGATTATAATATCTTTATTGCTTCATTTCAACGATGTCTTACAACTAGTATTTATAACTTTAGCCTAAGATAACTTGCCTAAGATAACTTGTGGGCCAAGCCCCTAATACTAATGCCTGGTGGGCCTCTTCCTAGTATAGACCAAGCCGGTCATAACATCTCTCCCCGCCTGCGCAAACAGCTCGTCCTCGAGCTGAAAGTCTGGATAGTGTTGGCGAAAATCCTCACGCTGCTCACTACAAGAAATATGTCAACTTATGACCTTCTGTCAGTGACCCTCGAAGAATTGGTCATAAATTTATGACCATTTTAGATCAATTGGTCAAAATCTGTTCAGGGGGCTCCAAACCCTAAACCATTGCGACCATTTTGGTCAGAAAGGTCGTAATTTCCTTACACGAAATGGTCACAAAGCAAACAGTGCTAGTCCGCTGCCTTATTTCTAGTTGTTAATGACGAATATAGATGGTCATAGCCTTGTAGATTGTGGTGGATTGTGATGACTAGGCGCCATCTCATCAGTTTTGCCTATGTGTCATGTCCATGTGGCAGTTTTTGCCCTAGGTTGTGAAGCAACCTATATTTCTATCATTCCCAAAATTCCCAAAAGAATCTCATAAATTCTTTGGGGCATATCTTCATCAAATATGTAAAAATCCTTCCTTGCCTAGTTCAAAACTAATTCAACAATATTCATTTTCCTATTCTGTTCACAACAACACTTTATGAAGGAAGTGCTATTTATATATTCTTGATTGCCCTCGGAATTTTTGGGCACTCTTTCCTATCCAAATCATTACCGCATGACAAAATTCAGCTCCATTTGCCTAGCAAATCTTCCTCGGCAAATTTCCAAAGTTTTTGTCCACCTAGAAGCATTGTGAAGGAAGTACCTTTTTTATATCTCTAAATGACATGAAATTTATACAGTTCCTTCATATGCCCAAATTATCATCCTCCTCCAAATTGCAGCTCAGTCAAATCATCTATGTGAGCCCAGGTTCAATTTATATTTTATGGCCAAATTGGCACGTTGCAAAGCAAGTGTTATATAGACCCCTCCTATTACCCTCAAACTTTTCGGGCACTCTTCCATACCCAAATCATTGCCACATGATAATATTCAGCTCAATTTTCCTAGTAAATCTTTCTCAGGAAATTTCCAAAGTTTCTACCTCAAGAGAAGCTTTGTGAAGTAAGTACTAGCTAGGCTTACCCAAATGATCTGAAAATTTACCAGCGCATGCCCATACCTATGTAACTTACCTACACCAATTTTTAGCTCATTTCATTCATCCAATCTCTCTCACTAGTTTTCCCAAGTTTTTGTCCATAGAAGAGCATTGTGAAGGAAGTACTACTTTGGCATGTCAAAATGATATCAATTTTCTAAAATGCTTTCCTATGCCCAAATAACCATCCTCCACCAAATTTCAGCTCAATCCATTCATTATTTCGAGCTCAACTTCAACATTCATATTTTTGTCCAGTGTGGTACTTTGCAAAGCAAGTACCACCTAGGATCCTCCTTTTGAGCTGAAAATTTATGAATACATTCTCCTTAGTAGATGATCATCCTCGGCCAAAACTCACGCCCATTGGCCATATGCATTTCCCGTACCGCTAATCAAACACTTGGCTGCTTATTCATGTTTGAGCATCGATCGGTCTCCCCGTGAGAATCTTATGTTGTGATTTTCTTCCTAGCACCTACCTAGGGAGTTCCCAACCCACTAGACATTCCTAGGCCGCCCAGAACACATGGCAACACCACGGCCACGCGGTGACCATGCGGCGGGCATGCGAGTTTACGCGCTCTAGAGTTGGGGGCCTCGGCCACTGCCCAAACCTAGACGTATCGCCACCAAACCATGTATTTATGATTAAATAGGTACTTATGTAACTAGAAATGATTTTTGGAAAAAATAAATAGCAAACTATGAGGCAGCTGCAGTTCAAATTTGACCCGCTTCCTACTGAATCGGCGGGAATTTATCTTTTTCACCAGAGGTGGATCAAAACTTTTGACACCCAACCATTTTGTAAACTGTGCATTAAATATGGCCTAGTATTTTATAAAATTGATTAGGTCCAATTTTGCAACAAATATATGGTAGGTCCTTCACAAAAAAATCATTTTGGGCACTCGGAAAATGGAAAATGAATTTTTCATGCAAAGAAAATGAAAACTTCCTTAGGCAACATTGTTTGGAATTCCAAGACGCACCCTTGTGCACAATATGAGATCATTTGAACAAACTATGCCACGAATGTGGCCATAAGATTGATCATTTGGCTTGAAAGTCATTGATCTCCACACATGATAGCTCGTTTCTGAGAACACTTTTTTATAATAATTGCCGTATTACAAGTTTGTTATTTTTCCTGGGAACTTGGCCACATATGATGACACAATGCGAAGGTTTCCCAATTTTTTGATTTTTTTGAATTTTTTATGCCCGTTTCAAAATGTGGTCAAAACGGTGGGAATGACCGTTCCTAGCTAGTGGTTGAATCTTGGAATTTTATTGGTGTTTCTCTGATTAAATAGATACTTATGTACCTAGAAATGATTTTTGGAAAAAAATAAATAGCAAACTATGAGACAGCTGCAGTTCAAATTTGACCCGCTTCCAACTGAATCGGCGAAAATTTGTCTTTTTCACCAGAGGTGGATCAAAACTTTATACACCCAACCATTTTGTCAATTGTGCATTAAATATGGCCTAGTATTTTAGAAAAATGATTTGGTCCAATTTTGCAACAATTATTTGGGAGGTCCTTCACAAAAAAACCTCCTTTTGGGCACTCGAAAAATGGAAAATGGTTTTTTCGTCCAAAGAAAATGAAAACTTTCTTAGGCAACATTGTTTACCATTCCAATATGCACCCTTGTGCACAATATCAGATCATTTGAACAAACTATGCCATGAATGTGGCCATAAGATTGATCATTTGGCTTGAAAGCCATGAATCTTCACGCATGATAGCTCGTTTCTGAGAACACTTTTTAAAATAATTGCTTTATTACAAGTTTGTTATTTTTCCTGGGAACTTGGCCACATATAATGACACAATGCGAAAGTTTCCCAATTTTTTGATTTTTTTTGAATTTTTTATGCCCGTTTCAAAATACGGTCAAAACGACGGGAATGACCGTTCCTAGCTAGTGGTTGAATCTTGGAATTTTTTTGGTATTTTTCTGATTAAATAGATACTTATGTACCTAGAAATGATTTTTGGAAAAAATAAAAAGCAAACTATGAGGCAGCCGCAGTTCAAATTTGACCCGCTTCCTGCTGAATCGGCGGGAATTTGTCTTTTTCACCAGAGGTGGATCAAAACTTTTGACACCCAACCATTTTATCAATTGTGCATTAAATATGACCTACTCCCTTTGTTCGGAATTACTTGTCTCGGATATGGATGTATCTAGAACTAAAATACATCTAGATACATCCATTTCTACGACAAGTAATTCCGAACGAAGGGAGTAGTATTTTAGAAAAATGATTTTGTGCCATTTTGCAACAAATGTATGGTAGTTCCTTCACAAAAAAACACATTTTGGTCACTCAGTAAATGGTTCTTTTGAGCAAAGAAAATGAAAACCTCCCAAATCAACATTGTTTGTCATCCCTAAATACACACATGTACGAAATATTGGTTTATTTGAACTAACTATAAGAGGTTAAATGTTTGCCTAAATAAGAGGGTACAAACTATAAGACAAAAAACAAAAAATCTTAATTTTGATTGGTGGAACCAGCTATGGAATGGATCAATGACATGGCAAACATCTGTCCATCCATCCGTCCATCCACCCCTCCGCTCTCTCTCTCACACAGCAAACCCCCCCTCTCTCTCTCGCACAACTAACCCTAGCAATCTACCTCTCCCCTCCCCTCCCCTTGCGCAGCCGCCACCCACCTCCACCATGCCTTCTTCCCACCCACATCGCCGCCGCTGCCGCCGGCCTACGCCCTCCCCCCACACCGCCGCCGTGAAACCCCATCCTCACCTTCTCTCCCCAGTCGAGCAGCAGCAGGTCAGGCGGAGGCGGCAGCCAGATCCGCCGCATTGCTTCCGGATCCGCTCCCTCCCCACCCTCGATTCATCTCCAGTCCCACCGCCAACACCCACCCCCACCCCCACCGGCGACCTCCCTTACCCCATCACCGCAGGACCCGTCCTTGCCTCCCGCCACCGTCCCTCTTCCTCGTATTCCCCGGGCACCGACGCCGCCCCTGCCTCTCAGGAGGATAGAGGAAGGCCCCCGCCGCCGCCACACTCCTCCATCTCCGAGGCCATGGAAGGGGCGGGAGGGCCCGTGGCCGCGGATCTACTGGGAGCAGCCGTTCCCCTGCGAGAAGAAGGTGAGGAGGACGCTCCCCCATAGCTGCTGTATCTTGCTTCGCTTCTCGATTCGGTGGTAGTAACTGCTCCAGAGCTTCACGCAGATGCGACGGGGGCTAGGGACAACTGCCGGTCTCTGGCGCGCTCTCCTAGGAGTTCATTTGGTTTGCGAGCTCGAAACCACGCGTAGTTCGTACTTGGTGGTGGTAGCTTTTCTTAGGGTGGTTGGATTGCTGCTGATTGGGCGCAGCAACAGTGCGCATTCATGCTACTAGTTCTTCCTTCCCCCAATTGCAGTGGTTGAAATTGGGGAAAACCTGGGTTGCTGTTCAATGTCGACAGGGAGGACCAACTGCACTGCGCATTCGTGCTAACCACCCCAAACCCCCACAATTTTAGTGGCTGAGCCGGGGAACTAGACAGGGGTTTGTGTCCAGGGTTCTGCTTTTAGATCCCGAGTGCCAATGTAGTTTATGATAGTGTGGTTGCAGTCTGCTGCTTATGTATTCCATCTGTTTATTTTGGAATGTCGAATGTTCCCCAGGCAGTGGGTGCTAAGCTGCTTCTGATGGCGGACCGCAATCCATGTGTTATATTTAGCATATTGAAATTCAGTGTTGCCTTCTCACGTTAAATTGCTATACCTTTTTGGCACCAGTATATGTAGTCCCCGTTGGTAACTAGAAAAATCATGTAGTACATGAGTGGGAATTGCTACTCCATGTTTGTACATATTATATTTGCATACTAGTCATGTTCCCGGGGTTTTTAATCGCTTCTGACAGAGAAATGCACCTTTGATCTATGATGATATCCTTTAGCATGCCTGGCTGTTAGTTCTAGCAATGTCAGAACTCAGAAGCAATACGCTGAAGGATACATTTTATGTCTCTGTTAGATGGCGTGTCCTAGATGCTCTTGTCACTAATTTTAATACTACTACTGGTACTAGTACTTGTAGTCGATGGATGGAACTGCACGTTCCTCTGCATTGTCGATCCAATTTCCCGACTGCGAGTGCTGCTTCTTGTATTTTTCTGCCAAGTCCTCTAGACGCACAGAAGCTACTTGTAGTCGCTGGACAATAGACACTGTTGTATTTAGGAATTAGTTGTGATTACTAGTTAGATTCAATGTTTCTCGCCATCAAATAGAACTATGAACCACTTTGATATCTTATCTTAAAATGTTTTATTTGTGCCTCCTAATTGATTACTAGTGTTTCCTGGTTAGCACTGATGTTCTAAAACGTCTTATATTCGTTCACTGAGGGACGGCACCCACTACCGCTGCCTCTGGGGCAAGATCACCCGCCCGCACGGCAACTTTGGCGTCGTCCGCGCCCAGTTCAAGTCCAACCTCCCCACCGAGTCCATGGTTAGTGCCTGCCCGCCCTTAGTTTTCTTGATGGTGCTTTTTTGCTGAGGCTGTTTGTTGCTTTGCGTTGTGTGCAGGGGCGCAAGGTCAGAGTGTTCATGTACCCGAGCAGCATCTAAAGTTAGCATCTGCTGCACTATCGCTGATGATGTTTGTTTAAGGCTGTTGCTTTGCTTTGTGTGATTTTACTCTAGCATGTGTGTTGCATTTTGTCCTGTGCCTTGAGAATGACTAGGATTTATGTTATAGAATTCCAAGTATAGTCGCAATATATAACATGCCTAAAGTATATGGACTTGTGCAGTGTGTCCATCAAGAGTAGATAGACTATTTCTTTCATGATTCATCTATATATGCTGCTCTTATATGCAAGTTTGTATCTGGATGTCTTATGCATGACAGAAGTTTGTGAAATGCAATGTTTTTCTGTTGTGGTCTGTTTGATGGGGATTGATGCACATGTAGGTCATATCTCTGTGTGTTTGGACCGAGGGAACAACACTAGCTTATTAGCTTACTTTTCATCAAATACTAGTATTAGTTGAGATGTAGATGGACTGTTTCTTTCACGATTTTATCGATATACAGTTGTTTACATGTTTTTTATCTGGATGTCTTATACATGACAGAAGATTGTGAATCGAAATGTTTCTTTTGTGGTCTGTCCGATGAGGATCGATGCATGTGTGGATCATATCCCTGTGTGTTTTGGATCTAAGAACTAGCTTATTAGCATACATTTTTATCAAGTACTACTAATTTAGGTGTAGATGGACTATTTCTTGCATGATTCATCAATATGCAGATATTCTGCTGTTACATGCATGCTTGTATATGGATGTCTATTGGTGTATATGGACTATTTCTTTCAAGATCCATCAATATGCAGTTATATACATGTTTGTATCTGGATGTTTATATTACATCATGAGGTTTTCTACAAATTAATAAGGTAGTGGTTTTAGCTGCTGCATTGTTGCTTATATTTGATACTACACAATGTGACTGGAGTTTATTGTGATTTGCAGAAGATAGAATCTGGATGCAATTGCTTTGATATTCCTGTTTGGCCCCCAGGCATGCTCATGAAGTACAATGAGGTGTCCTCATCTGACTATTTCGCCAATGGGTAAGCCTCACTGTCAATCTTTCAAGTAGTAGTAGTACGGTGTCGCAATCATCTCTGTTTGTATATAAGTACGCCACTGTTGAGGTTTAGCAATCTCTGTTATGGTGTTGATATGAATCATGCTTTTCTGTATGTGACAGCGAACTGGCTACCCTCGTGTAGTTGAGCAATTAGTATCCATACATGCCCAGTGCATGCCTAAATCCTGAGTTTTATTTTTAAACACCTCTCCATATATGTGCAGTGCCTATTGTAATTGTCAAGTGTGAATTCTGTATATGAGGTGTGTTCTCCTTGTAGTAATTTCTAGTAGCCTGCTTGTTATGTGTAGAGTGCACAACACATTACGTGTATTGAGGATGAAATGGTCAGAGTATGGCATTTTCAATTTAACTTACTTTTTTGGTGTTGAGCTGTCGATAAATTGGTGTTGGTACCATGATGCTTGAATTGTTATTTTCTTTTGGTAAATGAACTGCTGCTTTGGTGCATAGATGTATCTTCACGAGTCACAAAACTCCTGACATGTAGGCGACTGGAGCGCACCAGAAGCATTGACAACGACTCAGTCCTCGGCGCAGCCCTCTGCTAGAGCGGTGCGTCCCCTCTTTGTTCTCCCAGCCACCCCTAAGTTTTGGATTTGGATCGTTTCTATGAACTCTAGCCATGCTCACTTGTAAATCTGGTTTGATGTTTAAACCGTGACTTATGATAATCTGGTTTCATCGCCTTCCAGGGACAACATATATATGCTCAATACACTCTACTTGTTTTCCTGTATAGTTTTCTTACTTGTTTTCCTTTATGCGTTCACTCTTTTTCAGGAGCTCCAAGCATAATTTTTTCCCTTTATGTTCACTCTTTTACAGGAGCTCCAATCCTAATTTTTCTGAGTGTGAAGCCGTGAAGCCAAGTGCGAAGCAGTGAATGCTGGAGAGAGATGATGCTGGAGAGATGCCCTTCCTGTAGGTCTGCACATAAGCGGAAGTTCCTGGGTATACAAGATTCGATGGTTAAACTGGTTGATGTGATGTGAATGAGTGTATGGAAACTGGTTGTGTGATGTGAATGAGTGTATGTAGTTTCACGCGTTCTGTATAGCATATTGTAATAAACTTATTTTAGCTATTATTTGAAGATTTTCATATGCTTTCTCTCTTCTGTTTGTTTGATATATACATATGTATTGCTTATTAATAAGCTGTGAAAAATCTGACATTTGGGACCCATCTGTAAACTGGAGTTGGAAAAAAAGCTGGAAATAAAAAATAAATTGACTGCAAAATGTTGTGCGCTAGAAAATAAAAAGGCCAAATTGTAAGCCAAGCCCATGTAGCTAACCAAAATTAACATAAAATACATATATTAAAAGGGCTTGCCTAAAAAAATACATGGGCCGAATTACTGTGTCAGACCCATGTAGCTAATAAAAGCACAGGAAAAAATACATTAAAAAGGCCGAATTGTTGGGCTAGGCCCATGTAGAAAATCGAATTGGACCGGGCTGAATCTTGTGCCACGTTAGATTGCCACGCTGGATGCCTACGTGGACTGGGGAGGTTGCTAGTGACCAAAACGCCACAATAGACGTATTTTGGTCATAAACGTCTTCGACCATTCCAGAAGAAAGCTCGCTATAGTCAGTTTATGACGGCCAGCTTTTGACCTTATGTTTTTGGTCACAAAAAGGTCACAAATGGAAATTTGTGACCATTCAGTGACCAATAGTGGTGGTCACAAGTTGACATGTTTCTTGTAGTGACTCCCAAGTAGCCTCCTCCTCCGGAAGGCCTGTCCACTGAACGAGGACGAACCAGATGCCACGACGGAGCTCTGCCTGCAACACCTTTGCCGGCTCTAGAAGAATGCGACCATCAGCGGTTGGCGGAAGCGCCGGCGGAGCCGCCGGTGGCTCGCCACGAAAAGGCTTGAGCAGCCCCACATGGAAGACGTCGTGGATGTGAGCGCGGGCTGGAAGCTGAAGACGATAGGCCACCTTCCCAATGCGCTCCAAGATAGGGAAGGGCCCGGCGTAGCGAGGCCCCAGCTTGCGCTTGGCGCGCGGGTCAAGCGACTGCGTAGAGCGGTGGAGAAGACGCAGCCACACCCAGTCACCCACCGCGAACTCCGCCTCGCGGTGATAATCGTCGTAGTAATGCTTGGCCAGCTGCTGGGCCTGAAGGAGACGCTGACGGACCTCAGCAAGCATCTCGTCACGGGTGCGAATAAGGTCACCCGCAACCGCTGTCCGAGCCATCTCTGGGTCCACCGATAGTATAGGTGGGGGTGGTCGACCATAGACCACCTCAAACGGCGTAGCGCGCAGGGCGGAGTGATAGGAGGTGTTGTAGCAGTACTCTGCCCAAGAGAGCCAGTCCACCCAAGCGCGAGGCCGATCACCTGTCACACAACGCAAATACATGGCGATGACCTTGTTAACCACCTCGGAATGACCGTCTGTCTGAGGATGGAACACCGTACTCAGGCGGAGCTGGACACCCACCATCCTAAAGAGGTCGCGCCAGACATGGCCCGTGAACACTGGGTCCCGATCACTGACGATCAAAGCAGGGAACCCGTGTAGACGGACAATGCCGTTGAAGAAGGCCCGGGCCACGGACGCCGCCGTGTACGGATGGACGAGCGCGATGAAATGGGTGTACTTGGAGAAGCGGTCGACCACCGTGAGGATGACCGACTTGCCGCCCACCTTGGGAAGGCCCTCAATGAAGTCCATGGAGATATCCGCCCAGACCTGAGACGACACCTCAAAGGGCTGAAGTAACCCAGCCGGCCGCAGGGTCTCCGTCTTGTTGCGCTGGCATGTCTGACAAGACTGAACCCAGTCACGGACCAGGGCGCGCTCGCCAGGGATGTAGAAGTCGGCACGAAGACGATGGAGGGTTTTCTGCACACCCTCATGACCTGCTGAGTGGGCGAGCTATAACACCTGGTGACGGAGATCATCATGCGCCGGAACAAAGATCCGGCGCCCATGGAGAAGCAGTCCGTCAGAGAAGCGCCACGGCTCCTCCAGGTCACTGCCTGTGAGCTGCTACCGAAGAAGGACGGCGTCATTGGCCGTCGCAGTTGCGCGGCGGATGTCGGCGAAGAGACCGAACGTCAGCCCGGAGCGGATGACAGGACCGCCCTGGCGGACTCGTCGACGGAGGCGATGTCGGAGTCGCGACGGGACATCGCGTCGGCCACTGTGTTAAGGCGGCCTGGCCGATACTCGACGGAGAAGTCGAAGTCGAAGAGCTTGCTGATCCACTGGTGTTGTGGCACGGTCGACAGCCGTTGGTCCAGCAAGAACTTCAGGCTGTAGTGGTCTGTGCGAATGTGGAAGGACCGTCCCCACAAGTACGACCGCCAATGACGAACGGCCTGCACAAGGCCAATGAGCTCCCGCTCGTATGCCGCCAGCTTGAGATGGCGAGGAGCGAAAGGCCGACTGAAGAAGGCGATGGGTCCATCGTCTTGATGAAGCACGGCGCCGAAACCAGCGCCCGAGGCGTCACAGTCCACTACGAACGGGCGGTCGAAGTCGGGCATCTGGAGGACGGGGCCCGTCGTGAGGGCCCCCTTGAGGGCCTCGAACGCCGTCGTCGCCTCGTCATCCCCAAGTGAAAGCGTCGCAGCGAAGCAACCGCGTGAGGGGCGCCGCGATGAGCCCGAACTCCCGGATAAATTTCCGGTAGTAGCCGGCGAGGCCGAGGAACCCGCAGAGAGCCCGCAGCGAGCGAGGTGTCGGCCATGCGGAGACGGCCGCCACCTTGTCGGCGTCCATAGCCACCCCGTCGGCAGAGATGACATGGCCGAGGTAGGCGACGGTAGGTGTCTCGAACGAGCACTTCGAGCGCTTAAGGTGAAGGTGGTGCTCCCGAAGCTCGTTGAAGACGATGGCGACGTGCTGGAGGTACTCTGTAACACCCTCGATGCGACTATATCTCCCACGTGTCGAGGCACGACTTAGAGGCATAATCGCATTGAAGGCATATGTCGCAAGTGAGGTAATCTTCACACAACCCATGTAATAAAATAAGGAAAGAGATACATAGTTGGCTTACAATCGCCACTTCACACAATTACATGAATAAACATTACATCAATCAAATACACTCATGGTCCGACTACGGAACCAAAATAAAAGAAGAACCCCAAATGCGACAAAGGTCCCCGATCGACCCCAACTGGGCTCCACTACTGATTAACTAGAAGAAACAACATGAAGGACAAGATCTTCATCGAGCTCCTCCTGAGCTTGGTTGCGTCATCTGCACGGACTCATCGGCACCTGCAAGCTGGTTTTGGAAGTATCTGTGAGCCACGGGGACTCAGCAATCGCGCACCCTCGCGATCAAGACTATTTAAGCTTATGGGTAAGGTAAAAGTATGAGGTGGAGCTGCAGCAAGCGACTAGCATATATGGTGGCTAACATACGCAAATGAGAGCGAGAAGAGAAGGCAAAGCACAGTCGATAAAAGTATGATCAAGAAGTGATCCTAGACTACCTACGTCAAGCATAACTCCAACACCGTGTTCACTTCCCGGACTCCGCCGGAAAGAGACCATCACGGTTACACACGCGGTTGATTCATTTTAATTACGGTCAACTTCAGGTTTTCTACAACCGGACGTTAACAAATTCACATCTGCCCATAACCGCGGGCCCGGCTTTCGAAAGTTCAAATCCCTGCAGGGGTGTCCCAACTTAGCCCATGACAAGCTCCCACAGTCAACGGAGGAATAGACCTCCTCCCGAGACGTTCCGATCAGACTCAGTATCCCGGTACAACAAGACATTTCGACAGGGTAAAACTAAACCAGCAACACCGCCCGATGCGCCGACATCCTGATGGGAGCTGCACATATCTCGTTCTCAGGGCAACACCGGGTAGGTCAAGCTACGAGTAAAACCAGCCCTCAAGTTTCCCCGAGGTGGACCCGCAGGCTGCCCATTTCGGACCAACACTTAGACAAGTATTGGCCCGGGGGGGGGGGGGGTTAAAATAAAGATGACCCTCGAGAGAGCGACTCCCAAGGGAAAAGTAGGTGGTGGTGAAGCAAATGGTAAAACCAAGGTTGGGCATTGCTGGAGGAGCTTTACTTAAGGCGAACTGTCAAGGGGTTCCCATTATTACCCAACCGCGTAAGGAACGCAAAATCCGGGAACATAACACCGATATGACAGAAACTAGGGCGACAAGAGTGGAACAAAACACCAGGCATAAGGCCGAGCCTTCCACCCTTTACCAAGTTATGCATTAATTAAATAAGATATATTGTGATATCCCAACAAGTAAATAAATATTCCAACAAGGAACGGCCTTCAATCTTCACCTGCAACTAGCAACGCTATAAGAGGGGCTGAGCAAAGCGGTAACATAGCCAATCAACGGTTTGCTAGGACATGGTGGGTTAGAGGTTTGACATGGCAATTTGGGAGGCTGGCAAGCAAATGGTAGGCATCGTAGCATTGGCAATAGCAAAAGAGCGAGCAAACTAGCATAGCAAAGATAGCAGTGATTTCGAGGGTATGATCATCTTGCCTGAAATCCCACAAGGAAGAAGAACGAGTCCATGAAGAAGACAAACAGACGTAGACGAACGGGTCCTCACAAACTCGACGTTAACGGAACCAACCCGAAGAAGCAACACCAGAAAAGAAGCACACAACATAGTAAACAACCAACACATAATCATGGCATGATGCACAATCGAGTATGATGCATGTCCGGTTTAAAGAGGCATGGCATGGCAAAGTGCACAAACAATCCTACAAATTAAGTGGAGCTCAATATGCAACGGGTTGCATATTGACGGAACACCACGACAAGTTATTTAGTTCGATCTCGTTTATGTACCCAACAATATTAAATGTTGTTAAGCATGGCAAGAGGGTGAAGCAAAGTAAAACTACCTATCTAGTCAAGTTTAAATGAGGCCGGAAGCAACGAACAACAAATCCGGAAACTCCCCATGAGCATATTATAGATTTGGTACTGTTCTGCCCTAAACACAATTTTAGAGTTATTAAACATGCAAAACAAGTAGACCATGTTAAACTAGGCATTTTTCTACCCCATTTACATATAAAGATTATTAAAATCGGAGCTACGGTTGAATAGTTATGAATTTAATCATTTTAACATGGCATAGGATAAAATTAAACCAAACATCATTTTAAATATTTTAAACATGGATCATGACATAATATGAAACTAGACACAATTTTAAGCATTTTTCATATATAAAACATTTTAATATGATGCATCGTTTGTGAGAGATTAAATGCATGAAGGCTAGGGGGTTTTCTGTAAATCTGCAAAGCTTGGGGTAATTGGACAAAATCGCGGCGCACAGGAAAAAACATATATGGGCCGAATCCAGTTGGGCCAAAGAAAGGAAAAAAAGGAGGCGCTGGGGGAGGGGTCTCCTCACCTTGGGCCAAGGCCCGGTCGGCAGAGGAGGGAGGCTGAAAGAGGCGCTAGTAGAGGCGGTCCGCTGGGCCTCGTGATCTGGCACTAGAGGGAAGCGGTCAACACGGTGTGCTCGTCGCCTCTGACGAGAAGAAGCAGGCGGCAGCGGGAAGAGCTCGAGGGAAGCAGCGGCGACCTGGAACTCCGGCGGCTGGCCACATGCGGTCAACGGGCAGGTGCGGATCGGGGACCTCCCGATCGAGTGAGACGGCGGCGACTCTGGCGCTCCGCCGAGCAGGTGGCAGCGGGCCCGAGCGAAGGGCGTCGGAGGATGAAGGATCCGTAGGTCGCGGCTCAGTTTTCGGGCAAATCCAGCGGCGGGAGGCGAGGGCGACGCCGAGGGAGCTCCGGCTCCAGCGAACTCCCATGGCAGCGGCGGTTCCTGCAGGGAGGCGGCACTGGTGAGGAGCAGAGAGAGAAACGGAGGGAGAAGAAAGGAGAGGGGGTGCGGGGCAATGGCCTGGGTCGGAGGTGCTCGTCGTCGGGGGAGGCATCTCTGGTGAGGCGAGGCAGTGACGAGGTGGAGGCGAGGGGAGCTCGGCTCCTGGATCGAGAGGGTGGGCGCTGGTTGGTTGGTAGCTGAAATCGAGGAGGGGATTTGGTGGCTGGTTCGAGTGGATAGATCGGGAGGGATCCCGAGGGGAACCAGAAGAGTGGCGGCGGAGGTGGGACAAACCTCCTGGATCTTAGGGTTTGATCTGATATGGGTAGGGGTCTATATATAGTAAGTGGATTTTTGGATAGGGGCATTTGGTCCTTCCGATCTTAAACGGACGGTCGTGAAATAAAAGCTTAGGGAGACCAAATGAGAAAACGGTGACATTTTGTAGATGTTTGGGGATGATCCGGACACAACGGTGATGACTCCCCGGGTCGGTTCGGGACAACTTTCGGACGTGCGTGAGGGGGGCTGCGGGCTGACGAGAGGGGTTAGGTTGGACCTGGCGGTAGGTAGTGAGTTGTGTAGACGGTCTCGAGCTGAGAGAAGAGAAGAGAGGGAAAGCCCGACAACAGTTTTCGGAGACCGAAAACGTCCGACGTTAGACCGGCTATACTGCCGATGATGCAATGCACATGATGACATGATAAAATGCAACACGCAAGCGAATGACACGGCAACGACAACGAATAACTGAACGACACCTGGTACATCGGTCTCGGGGTGTTACATGCTCAGCCCAGGTGGCGCTGTAGATAAGAATGTCATCAAAGAAAACAAGCACAAACCGCCGTAAGTAGGGCTGGAGGACGTCGTTCATCAGGGCCTGGAAAGTCGCTAGGGCATTGGCGAGGCCGAAGGGCATCACAAAGAACTCGAAGTGGCCATGGTGGGTGTGAAACGCCGTCTTGGCGATGTCGTCTGGATGCATACGCACTTGATGATAGCCTGACAGGAGATCGAGCTTGGTGAAGAAGTGCGCCCCATGGATCTCATCCAAGAGCTCGTCGACCACCGGTATAGGGAACTTGTCCTTGAGCGTGAGCGCGTTCAGGGCGTGGTAGTCGATGCAGAAACGCCAAGTACCGTCCGACTTGCGGACGAGCAGCACCGGGGCGGTGAAGGGTGACGTGGAGATCCGGATGATGCATGTGGCGAGCATCAGGGCACACTGGCGCTCCAACTCATCCTTCTGCAGCTGAGGGTAGCAGTAGGGCCGAACCGCCACAGGAGGGGTACCCGGCATGAGGTGGATATGATGGTCGTACACCCGGGTGGGCGGAAGACCCCGTGGCTCGTCGAAGAGGTCGATGTGCTGCTGCAGAAGGGAATCTAGCAGGGGTTGCTCGACCTCCGAGGACGCGGCGACCAGCTAGAGATGGGCCACGGCTGGCGCAGCGCCCCCAAGGCCGTCCCACTGGACGCGGCGGCCCAGCCGCCAGAACGTCATCGTGAGCGCGTCGAAGTCCCATAGGATGGGACCGAGGGTCCGTAGAAAATCCACCCCGAGGATGAAGTCGAAGCAGTCGAGGTCGATCCCTGCACATGTAATGGAGAAGTGTTCGCCACCAATGGAGATGGGAACGTCACGGGCGAGCCCATGACACCGGAGGCGGTCGCTGTTCGCCATCGTGATCCGCAGGCGCTCCCCGCCCGTCGTCGGAAGGGCTAGCCGATGCATGGTCGCCTCGGGCAAGAAGTTATGGGTGGAGCTAGTATCCAGTAGGGCCACCAGCCGCTCGCCATGGATTGTTACCGGCAGTAGCATGGTGTGCTCGCCACGGATGTCGGCGAGGGCGTGGAGGGAGACGACGCACGCCGTCGCCGTGGGATCCGCGGGCGTGTCTGCGGCCGCCTCGGGTGGTGGTGTCGCGTCGGCCGAGTCGTCCGCCTCGGTGTAGTCGACCGTCTCCAAGTAAAAGAGGCAGGGGGCAGACATGGGTCGGCGTGTAGGGCTCATCGCAGTTGAAGCAGAGTCCCTGTCAGCGACACTCCTGCTACTCGGCCGGTGACAACCGGCGAAAAGTCCGTGTGGTGGCCGGGGGCGTGGTCGTCGCGGCTGGAGGAAGCCGGCCCGGTGCTGGAGGAGTCGG
Source organism: Triticum aestivum (assembly GCF_018294505.1). Lineage (NCBI taxonomy): Eukaryota > Viridiplantae > Streptophyta > Magnoliopsida > Poales > Poaceae > Triticum > Triticum aestivum. The sequence goes on along the minus strand of NC_057803.1, from coordinate 585,537,755 downwards.
CGCTGGTCGACTAGGCTGGCGGCCGCCCCGTCCGGGCTGTTGCTGAATGAAATATGCCCTAGAGGCAATAATAAAGTTATTATTTATTTCCTTATATCATGATAAAAGTTTATTATTCATGCTAGAATTGTATTAACCGGAAACATAATACATGTGTGAATACATAGACAAACAGAGTGTCACTAGTATGCCTCTACTTGACTAGCTCGTTAATCAAAGATGGTTGTGTTTCCTAACCATGGACAAAGAGTTGTCATTTGATTAACGGGATCACATCATTAGTTGAATGATCTGATTGACATGACCCATTCCTTTAGCTTAGCACCCGATCGTTTAGTATGTTGCTATTGCTTTCTTCATGACTTATACATGTTCCTATGACTATGAGATTATGCAACTCCCGTTTGCCGGAGGAACACTTTGTGTGCTACCAAACGTCACAACGTAACTGGGTGATTATAAAGGTGCTCTACAGGTGTCTCCAAAGGTAGATGTTGGGTTGGCGTATTTCGAGATTAGGATTTGTCACTCCGATTGTCGGAGAGGTATCTCTGGGCCCTCTCGGTAATGCACATCACATAATCCTTGCAAGCATTGCAACTAATGAGTTAGTTGTGAGATGATGTATTACGGAACGAGTAAAGAGACTTGCCGGTAACGAGATTGAACTAGGTATAGGATACCGACGGTCGAATCTCGGGCAAGTAACATACCGATGACAAAGGGAACAACGTATGTTGTTATGCGGTCTGACCGATAAAGATCTTCGTAGAATATGTAGGAGCCAATATGAGAATCCAGGTTCCGCTATTGGTTATTGACCGGAGACGTGTCTCGGTCATGTCTACATTGTTCTCGAACCCGTAGGGTCCGCACGCTTAAGGTTACGATGACGGTTATATTATGAGTTTATGCATTTTGATGTACCGAAGGTTGTTCGGAGTCCCGGATGTGATCACGGACATGACGAGGAGTCTCGAAATGGTCGAGACATAAAGATTGATATATTGGAAGCCTATGTTTGGATATCGGAAGTGTTCCGGGTGAAATCGGGATTTTACCGGAGTACCGGGAGGTTACCGGAACCCCCCGGGAGGTATATGGGCGTTAGTGGGCCTTGGTGGAAGAGAGGAGAGGTTGCCATAGATGGGCCGTGCGCCCCTCCCCCCTTGGTCCGAATAGGACAAGGAGAGGGGGCCGGCCCCCCTTCCTCCTCTCTCTCCTCTTTTCCCCCCTCCGCGAATCCTATTCCAATTAGGAAAGGGGGGAGTCCTACTCCCAGAAGGAGTAGGACTCCTCCTGGCGCGCCTCTCCTGGCCGCCCGGCCCTCCCTCCCTTGAACCTTTATATACGAAGGCAGGGGAACCCCCTAGAGACACAAGTTGATCCACGTGATCTTATTCTTAGCCGTGTGCGGTGCCCCCTTCCACCATAGTCCTCGATAATATTGTAGCGGTGCTTAGGCGAAGCCCTGCGACAGTAGTACATCAAGATCGTCACCACACCGTCGTGCTGACGGAACTCTTCCCCGACACTTTGCTGGATCGGAGTCCGGGGATCATCATCGAGCTGAACGTGTGCTAGAACTCGGAGGTGCCGTAGTTTCGGTGCTTGATCGGTCGGTCCGTGGAGACGTACAACTACATCAACCAAGTTAAACGCTTCCGTTGTTGATCTACAAGGGTACGTAGATCACACTCCCCCCCTCTCGTTGCTATGCATCACCATGATCTTGCGTGTGCGTAGGAATTTTTTTGAAATTACTATGAAACCCAACAGTTGCTGCTGTGCCTGGGCCCGCTGCTCGAAAGCTCGGGCGTAGTACATGGCCGTCTGGAGGTCGGGAGGATCCTAGAGCTGGACGTCCACGCGAATATGGTCCGGCAGACCGTCCACAAATAACTCGGCACGCTGAATCCCGGAGACGCTCGGCGCGTGGCACGCCAGGGCCTGGAAGCGGTCGGCGTAGTCCTGAACAGTGGAGGTGAACTGTAAACGACCGAGGGCCGCCAGGCGGCTCCCGTGGATAGGAGGCCCGAACCGGAGAAGACAGAGCTCCCGGAAGCGCTCCCAGGGTGGCATGCCGCCCTCGTCCTGCTCGAGGGCGTAGTACTAGGTCTGCGCCGCGCCGCGGAGATGATAGGATGCGAGCCAGGTACGATCCGAAGCGAGCGTCCGCTGCCCACGAAAGAACTGCTCGCACTAGTTGAGCCAGTTGAGAGGGTCCTCCGTGCCCTCGTAGGTGGCGAAGTCCAGTTTGGCAAAGCGAGGGGGTGTCGGACCGCCATGCCCGGGGATGGCTGCAGTCGGCGGCAGCGAGTGTGCCGGGTCGGGGATCTCCGGGGCGTAGGCCGCCGAGCCGGAGGGACGGCCAAACCGGAGGGAGGGCGTCGGGTGCTCCGGCGCCGTGGTATACACCAGGGCCGGCGACGAGCCGGCCGCCCACGCGGGAATTGGCGATGGTGATGGCGGAAACTGCACCTGGTGCAGGGGCTTACCCGTGGGCCTGGGCACGGGTGGTGATGTAGTCGATGATGGCGGCGCCTGGAGGAGCTGCGGCGCCGCAGCCAGCGTCGAAGTAGCCGGCGGGGGCGCCTGGAGAAGCTGCTGGAAGGGGTCCCCCAGCGGTGCGGTGGCGGCCGGCCACGCGGGCCAAGGGCTCCCCGTGGTCGGGTAGTGCTGCAGCAGCAGCGGCGGCCGGGGCGGCCCTCCGTAGGGCGACAGGAAGGCCGGGGCGGCCCATGGAAGCGGCGGCGGCCCGTAGGCGGTGGTGGCGGCGCTCGGCGGCGGGGGCTGGTTCCCGGTGAGGTAGAGGCTGATGCCTTTGACCGCCTGGACGAGCTCCCGAAGGGTGCCCGAGACCTCCTCAGGCGAGAGGATGGGGGGCGGCTCTGCCGCGGTGGCGGTCGGTGCTGTCGTGGTGGCCGTCCCGGATGTGAGCGCCGGCATGGACGCGGACGGGGCTGGCGGCAGCGTAGGTGAGGCGGTGGTGTTTGGCAGCGGCGGCGGTGATGGAGGAAGCGACATGATCGAGCTGGTGTCTCTGAATACCAAATTGGTAGGACTAGGGTTCCTACCAGGCCTCCGGCGCAGATTGTATGGGCAAGGAGGAGGGGGACGAGGGCTGGAGCGGGCGCGCCGGCGGACAGGTGCCGTCGCGGCTAGGGTTCCGGCTCCTCAGGGAGCCGGGCAACAGAAGATTATAATATCTTTATTGCTTCATCTCAACGGTGTCTTACAACTAGTATTTATAACTTTAGCCTAAAATAACTTGCCTAAGATAACTTGTGGGCCAAGCCCCTAATACTAATGCCTGGTGGGCCTCTTTCTAGTATAGACCAAGCCGGTCATAACATAAACATGCCTTTTTCTTCAGTTATCTCTACTATTAAACGGGAGTCTGCTGTCATCGTAATGGTTACTTCAACTCCCTCGTTCCCCTCCTGCAGATTTTCTTTACTGTACATCCCCATTCCATCTCCGGTTTATAGGGAAAGAAACAGAAAAAGAGCCTCCACCCACGCACACACGTCTCCCCTCTGCAATCCCCAACGGCCGCTCAACCAATCGCAAAACCAAGCCCCTGAAACATACACACACACACATCTCCCTCCCGGCTCCCGCGATCTACCCCCGTTGTCTTCTGCCTTCGAGTCCTCCCAGCCAGGCAACGGTGAGACAGTGGAGAGCTCGTGGAATACATCATGTCGCTGGGTTTTTTGCTGCTGGAGCCTGGATGGATAACTTTTGGGATTTGTTTGTGTGCGTGCAGATTGATGAGAATGTGCAGAGGGAGTGTCAGCTCCAGCAAGTCATCAGCAACCTAATAGTAATATCATACGATTCAATGAGGTAACATTACAAGATCTTGGTTCGTCAGTCGCTTGATAATCTTGTCAATTCTCGATTACATTACATTAGTGAAATTGAATGTTATGAAGTATGAACTCTGAACTACTCTGTGTGTACTATCCAGAAAGTACTTTTTGGAAATAAATGGCGATTAGATTTTTAAACGTTTGGATCATCAATGCACCTGCAAATATACATGTAGGGATGGATGCCAAGATTTTTTCTCAAGTGAAGTTTTGTTGCATTCAACGTAAAATGTGTTCCTTAGTTAAATTAGCAGCATGTATGTATGTTTCTTTTAGGCAGCTCACACACATGCTTATATTGTTAGTTGCACAAATTTAGCAGTTCATATTTAGTGTCCAGGTATTGATACTTCATAGATCAGAGTTGACACTGAACCTGCAGAAAAAGGTACAAAAGACCTTATATTTTGAACTTATCAAACAATCCCATATGCATCGTTTCACTGCCAAATTGACCAGACATCTTTTATCAGATTCTCATAGCTTTACACGATTTTCAAGTTACTGGATCAACCTTTCTTGCATTCAAGGTGTTCCATTCTTAGACAAAACTCCCAACAGTTGGTTAATGATAGCTTTCTTGATTTATTTTTCAGCCAGTAAATTTAATCTATGTAAGATGCTTGTTTATTTCTATCATGGACGAACACGATGGTGGTGGTATTCCTGGAGCGGTGTGCGGCGTCGGAGGACGCTGTGTACAACGAGCCAGGGTGTTGCTCTCCTGCCTCCACGTCCCAGCCACAAGTCAGGAAGAGAGGGTCTTTCTTGCCGGCCTCTGGTCGACTTGACGGTGAAGAGAGCTTCTAGTGGTGTGGTTTCTGCATCTGCAAACTGACCCTTCAAGACTCCCGCTGCGGCCTCCCTATCACAACCTTAACCTCGGGTTATCAAATTAATCCAAGCCAACTTTATTTCATTGTTAGCATCATCGATGATCAATTGATCCTTCTGTTGTCTCAATGATGAACATGATGCATGTATTCTTGCTATCGCCGTGATGGCAACAATAGGCTATGATGTCATGATAGATTTTTCTATCCATGGTAACAGTTAACCCATATCTTAGATAGACAGGCTAAGCCTCCAAGTCTTATTTGTATCAAAAATTAGGATAAATATTCATATTGACATTTAAAATGCTATATGAATTGGAGTGGCACATAACTTTTAAGTTGACATGACATATGCACTTGCGAAATATTTTCCTTAAGTATCACATTAATCTTTACTTGAATGAATCGGATGGTATGTCTGGTTAGCTATCTCAAAACCAACAAATGTGTGCTTGAATACCATTTAGTAGCTCCTTGGGTACCCAATGGGCTTTAGCGATTGACAAAGACATCATCGACTGGGTACTTGAAATCTCACGTTGTCAGAGCACAGAGGGGAAAAAGGCCCTTATAAAGAGAGTGTAAGATGTGTTTTTTTTGAAGAGCAAAAGACTTTATTCCATTAGCAACATTTTACAGAGAGTAGTGTGAAAGGTCTCACACTTGACATGGGGAGGACATCTCTCGCAATACAAGGTCCTGCATTTGAAGAGAGACAACGAAAAGCTAGACGCCTATTTTTAATGTTGATCGCTAACTTAGCTTGATGATGTGCTTTGACATTAAAACACATGTTGATGTGTGCTACTCTGGTGTGGATAAAAGATGGTGACACCTGTATAGAAGCAAGAATGGGCCTTATGTTCCAGTGACTTGTGACTTGTGACTTGAAAGATGGAACTCGCCGCTGCTGCCCATGCGAGTACGGAGCAATCCGTGTAGTACCATGGTTCCGGGATATGGAGAGTATCTGCTAACATTGTAGCCAATAGAAGCTTGTACGCTTTGGCTTGGAGAGCGGATGACACCGGAGGAGTGTCACGGGAACTACTCCATCAACCCCAACCAAAGAGGCTCAAGGCCAGGCCACGAGGCCCAAGCGGGATACAAGGACCAACCCGAGGAGGCAAGACCTGATATATAGAGAAGCACATCACGTCAGCGAAAGGGGATCAAAGAACAGACACCTGAACCGGCCATCATTGGGCGTGAATCTCCTTCCATCTCCTGGCTCTCATCCCCAATCCCCTTCTTGCTGCTACCAAATTACATGTATCCTAGATCTTGTACCATTTGAGAGTAAATTGAGTGGTAGCTACTTAGGATCGTATCAAGGAGACATAGCTGAAACCTGCAGTTCCTGACAATGACCATTTTTCTCCAAGTTGGATGATGACACCGATACCTGCTGGCGATTGTTGTATATTGGCCTCGTTTGTCCAGGCCGCATCACAGAAAATTCCTTGTCCTCCAACTAAAGACGGTTCTTGTGTGGTTGTACAACAACAGTTCCTGCCATCTCATCTTCTAGTTTTGGGCCTTGTAGGATCACATTTTCCACCAGGTATATACCTGTGATGGTTTACAAAACTTTCTACCAAGCTGGGCATCATTTCGTGCTTTACATAGACACCATAAGAAAGTGTATACACTAGTTACAGTGATATGGGGATGAGTAGAATCCAGTAAAACCTTAAGCATTTGTGGAATGGAATGATTATGTTCAGCCAAAACTTCTGTTCTAATATACCAGGGAGAGGAAAACCAAGTAGCCTTTGAGAAAGGGCATAGAAAAAGCATGTGCATTTCATCTTCATGGTTGCCACATCCAGTACAATTTTCACTAATATGTCTGCAGAACTTACTTGCACGCTTACCCGTTGGAAGTGCTCGGCGAAGAAGTCTCCATGCGAAAGTTTGAACTCTTGGCTCCATGCGTTTGTCTTTCCAAACCTGATTGGGAAGATTTGCAATCTGCGGTGGAACAGATTTTGGCCGCTGGTTTGCTGGTAGTGGTAGATTATTGAAGCAGTGCTTGTAGGCACTTTTTCAAAAAGTGGTCACCTACAAGGGTTAGCTTCCAAACTAACACGTCCTCTCCAACAGTGTTAACAATAGGAGTTTGCAGTATTGCTTGTGTAGTATGAGGATGAAACAGAGCATTGACAAGATTGATGTTCCAACTTTTCTGATTAGGAAGCCAAAGATCACTAACAACAACTGGATAAGAGTAAGGTGGTTGGTGGATTATAAGACTGTCATAAATAGTTTGCCACTGAGAAAACCAGGGAGTACTCCATATAGAACTACTTCCATATACCAATTGATAAAAGGAGGCAGAAATAAGAAGAGGTCTTACCTTAAGAATAGAGTCCAGAAGGCTGATTTTGGAACATTATGTTTTGCTCTCCAAATTGATGTGTCATTGTGGTATTTGGCCTTGAGGATAAGAAAGAGGTAACTGTGAGGTTCCTTTGCTAATCTCCAAGCAGCTGACAGAATAAGACTTTGATTGATAGCCTGTAGATTTCTGACACCTAAGCCACCTTCCTTTTTTCCAATACATATATCAGCCCAAGCTCTTAGACATAAAACTTTTGTAGATGGATCTTCTCTAACACCTGTCCACCAAAAGTTCCTAATAATAGATGTTAGTTTTGCAAGAAACTTTTTAGAAAAAGAAATATTTGAATTTATAATAGACAGGTATAGAGGCAAAGACGTGTGAGCTATGTTGGGGTGGTGCATACATTTTCTTGGTGGAGCATGGGGCATGCGCATGTGATAAGACAGTTCCCAAGACTAAGTCCAACCCTGACGAGCCTTCTTGGAATTTTTTTATCACTACATCGCATAATGAAAGTTAGCAATCTTGTGATTATACGTCTTTATACATAACTTTTTATTCCGTTGCAACATACGACATTCAGCTAGTTCATCTAACAACCCACTACAACTTGCATGCACATCCTTGTACGAATAGATGTACCTTGTTTGGTAGGTCGGGTCATTCATGGGCAGTGGGGGCCAAAATCACTGTTATAAACTATGGACGAAACAATATCATAAAATGAACCGTTGGCGGAAAAATTTCACCCGGCTGACTCTTTTGTGTAGCGTGCAACAGTTAGGCGTCAAACTATACCGTGCAACGTCTGACTGACAAGAGCTACACACGTGGACAACGTCGCACCCCAGCTGTCTGAAAAATTGCTAAGTCAGTGTACAATGCCTGAGAGCTAGGTGCTACACTATACAGTGTAACACCAAGCGTCCAGGCGCTACACGAGCCTAGGGTGCGACGCGAGCCAGACGTCCAGTGCCTACCTTAAGCTTATTTCTACTTCCAGTTGATTGCCAAAGGAAAATTGGTGACAGGAGATAGATTTTAATTTTTTGTTGATAGCTTATCAAGCTAACCACTTGGTGGTGACGGGAGATGGATAGAGGGTGTGGTGAGGGGATTTGGCTCGGCCATGTGCAACCCTAGGACGTGAAATCCTACCCCATATCCCAGATGAAATACCTTTCGTACCCTCACTTCACTTGATTTTCCCTTTATACCCCTAGCTTTGCCTCAACCACATTTTAGTGAATCACCGGTGATTAAGGTTTTTCTTACTTTATCAACAGTAATTGATTTTGGAAAGGAAAAGTCCTTAGGTCAACTGACTAATCGATCACGGGCGTAAGCCACGTCTGACGCTTGCCAGCATCCCGATGAGGCTCATGTCACGGACGTTTGCAACCGCAAAGCTTGTCGCAACCTGCAACAGGTGTTGCAACCACACAGCATACCGGCGTCGCAGCCGTGGCTAGTGCTGTAAGGGGGTTGTCACAACAGGTACCGTTTCTGCAACCCGATGGGAGCGGCAGAGCTGCAGCACAACATGCCAGTGAGGCGTGGGGAGCTGCAGTGCAACAGGCATGGTGCTACGCATCAGCGGCGGAGCTGCAGTGTAACACGCCGGTGGTGCCAGAGCTGCAGTGCAACGGTGTGGTGTTCCGTGCCGGCGACGGAGCTGCGGTGCAACACGCCGGTGGGTGGCAGAGCTGCAGTGTGACGGTCGGTCTGCCGATGGGGGTGCTGCTGTTGTGGTGCAAGTTGCTACGTTGACCAATCCAGCGGCTTGCAAGGGACGGATTCAACGGCTCAGGGCCCGACTTATTTCTCCAGGAAATCGGTCAGTTGATTCCTAGCAGCCGCATTTCGGAAAGGCCGACCAACTGGCCCAAAAAATTATTCGATCATGTCTCAGCCAGGATCTAGCGACCCTGTACAGTCTGATCTGTTTGGGGTCCTGTAGAACAAACATGCAAAAATGGTTGCATCTTGTTGCCACGTCTGTGTCCTTCCCCCGCCAACTATCGAGAGAGGGAGCTGAGTTTGTGTCGCCCCGTTCCCTGAGCGTCCGGATTCGTCGAAGATCTGTGTCCGCCTGCCGGTAGAGCTAACGTCGAGCTCCCTAACAAACCACCCGTACTTGGAATTGATGCAGTCATGTCTTATCTCTGTTAGAAGCTACTAGGTGCCATGGATCTCAGGCTCTCAGCTCAAGCTCCGCTGTCGGGACAAGCTCCGGTGCCCTTGCTCGGCGAGTACTTTCAGATATGCATGTCGTCGATAGTGGTGAATCCATGCTGCAATGAACACAACAACATTATAGGACCCCGACTGTTATCTTTTTTGACAAAGGGGATATACTAATATCGTGAAGATATCAATTACACCCAGCCTTTGCATCAACAAAGACAATAAGCATGCACACAACCAAGAAAAAAATAAAAAAGAGAGAAATAAAAAACAAAGACCCCATCGCGGTGATGAATCATTCACAACAACAACGCTCTAACCACCGCCGAAGACAACATCCGGACCGCACAAGAGAAAGGAAACAAAGCACACGCGTTATCGTCGCCCGATCAAAGATCTTGAGTTTTCACCCCGAAGAAAGTCCGAGTTCACAAAACAATGCCTTCAACAAGGCCATTGCCAGGCACAACCAGCGAAGGCCAGACCTTTGGTTTTCATCCTGAAATTCGCGACTCGGTACTCAAGAAGCACCACCAAAAATGCAGTCCATCTGTGCTGCCACCCCCTCTTTCCAAGTTGCTGATGCAAGTGACCAACATCCGACACACAGGAAAAACATGTGTCACCATTCTTCATCACCACCAAAGCACCTATCCACCATGACAAACCTCTTATCATAGTCACCATGACCTTCTCCACCTCTGTCAATACCATGGAAATCTATATCTAGACATGTCCCATGGCGCCGTGACGAAAGCGAAGCTTCGCGTCACTCCCTCATGAAGCCACACTGTCCGAATATAAGGGAATGCACGACCGGATCGATTCCAATCTAGATATCTGGTGACCCCATGTGCCAAACGGCGGAATCACCGAGAGGAAGACCGGAACTCGTCGGCATCTTGATCGAGGAGGCTTGTACGAAGCAGATCGACGACATAGCGCTCGAAAAATAACAAGGCCAAATGACCTTTATTCAGGCCGAGCCCGTAGCCCCCATGCTGCCGCCCGGCAGTGGAGTAGGAGACGAATGCCGCGCTGGTCTTCTGGCATAGATAGGTCGCACGGTCGAACCTGATCCGAGAAGCATAGCCTGTTAGATCCAGATCGGATCCACACTTGGCATGCTCCCAATCGACGATGCCGCCTGAAACAGCAGAGTTCGATGTGGATGCGTGTAGCCGTCAGCCCAGATCGGGCCTAGATCAACCGCCGCACTCCATGGCGCCGCCGACGGCCGACCATGTCCGATCCACCATCGCCAGCGCCGCCGCACCTCGTTTCCCACCTCCACCGGCCACCTTCGCGCGCGTCCGCCGCCGTGCATCTCCGCACAGGTTCACCACAACCGCATGCCTCCTTTGCCCTCCGCCTTCGGCAAGACGGGCGCCGCCACCACCGCCGGTGCCGGCGGCGGCAGCGGCCAGGAGATGGCCTTATGGGGAACTAGGCTAGAGTTAGGAGGGGCCTCTGGAGTCGCTGTGCGGGGCGACTGTTATCTTCGAGCATGCAACACTATTGGGCAGAGATGAGTTTGATTTACTTAGTTAAATCCAAGACCCTATATGCCTTCTTTGGCACTTTTGCCGCATTGATTTTATTTTAGTTCATGAGCACCACCTACCTGCAAAAACAGATGGGTTACAAACTACAAAAAATTCAAACTCAAGGTTTCCGAAATTTCCTAAAGATTTGATTTGAAGATCGGCACCTGCACATAAACTCTAGAAAATTCCACAAAGTTGCAACTAGAATCTGTGTTATTCTACATGCTACGTGTTACAATTTTTGATTGAAAAACATTCTCTGGTTGTAGCAAACATACTCTAGATTTTGGATGATCTGAATAATCATTTATATGCTTAAAAAAGGTTATGCTCTGAATATTTACTCAGAATGCCTTGCATATATGCTTTGAGTGCTACATGCTATGAATTTGGTTTGGATACTGAATATAGCATCATGAGCAACCCCTACCTTTTTTTGAACATGATACAGACGCAAGCGCTCATATACACGCGCATACACTCACCCCTATGAAAACGCGCGCGCACACACACCCTACCCCTATGAGTACCTCCGAAATACTGAGCCGGCATATCATCTTGAAATTTATGAAGTCACCGTAGGCATCTCGTCGTCGATGGGAACGTCTCCTCCCACTGACACTAGTAGAAAACAGGGCTTTGGTCCAGGCCGGGTCAGCCCATTAGTCCCGGTTCAGTCTAGAATCAGGACCAATGTGGGCATTGGTCCCGGTTCGTGAACCTAGGGGGCCGGTCGGGCCACGTGGGCCATTGGTCCCGGTTCATCTGGACCTTTTGGTCCTGGTTGGTGGGATGAACCGGGACCAATGGGCCTCGCTCCTGGCCCACCACCATTGGTCCCGGTTGGTTGCTTGAACCGGGACCAAAGGCTCCCCTTTAGTCCCGGCTCAAGTCACCAACCGGGACCAATGAGGTGCCTATATATACCCCTCGCTCGTGAGTAGAGCACCCCAGTGCTCTGTTTTTCTCTGGCCGAGGGGGAGAGGGCTTGGTGGTGCTCTAGCTCACCTCCTATGCACACAAGGTGTTCGATGGAATGCCCGAGCCACACTACTTAAGCTTTCTCCTCTCCAAGCTTGACCTCCAAGCTCTATTTTCCATAATATTTGTCTAGGTTTAGCGGTCCGTCACGCCCCGTCCCCGTCTTCACTGCCGTCGATCACCCGCGCCGAGCTCATCGCCGGCACCACTGTTGTGAGCCTCTTGTTCTTATCTTCTTTCTGAAAGGAAAAATATTCTTACTTGTATGTTTACATAGATACTTGTATTATTTTCTTACTTTTATTATTGCATCTTATATAGTGCGATGGTTTTCGTATCCGCCCCCGTCGGCCCTCGTCCTGTCTATAATTCGGATGTGGTATATATATTATCTTTATAACTATTGGTTCATTTATTGTTTATGAAAATTATGCCGACCAACGTGACATAGATTTTATTTATGTAGGATGTATGTGAATCAGAAATGCCAACCGACCCTATTGTCGAGAGGTTAAATTTAGTCTAAGAAGAAAACAATTTGTTGAAGGAAAAAATAAAAAAATTGAGAAGGAGAAGATGATATTGGAGTTGCATGTTGCGGATGTCGTCGATGATCACAAGATCAAGATGGATGCAATGCGCTTGAAGATTAGAAAGATTAGAAAATATGCCATTCATACCGAGGCTTGGTATCATTATGCCGTTGGATCAATTGTTACCTTGGTTGCGATTATGATCGCATTTGTTTTTGCATTGAAATGTTTTACATAGTTTCAATGTATGGTTTAATTAATTAGATGCTTTGGAGAGCTATATGTTGTTAGATGAGAACTATGTATGCACTTTGGTTTTAATGTGATGATGAACTTCTATTAATTTGGACACTTAATTATATATAATGCACGCAGATGAACCGGCAATGGATGTACGGTGACAGACACACCCGTGAGTACATTAAGGGCGTGCATGAGTTTCTCGATGCGGCTGAGGCAAACAAGCAGAATGGTTTTATGTGTTGTCCATGCACTGAATGTGGGAATACGAGGTCTTACTCTAACCGGAAAATCCTTCACTCCCACCTGCTTTACAAGGGTTTTATGCCACACTATAATGTTTGGACGAGGCACGGAGAAATAAGGGTTATGATGGAAGACGGCGAAGAAGAAGAGTACGATGACAACTATGTGCCCCCTGAATACGGTGATGCTGCAACGGGGGGAGCTGGTGAAGATCAAGAAGAACCAGACAATGTGCCCAATGATGCTACAACAGGTGAAGCTGCTGAAGATCAAGAGGAACCAGACGATGTGCCCGATGATGATAATCTCCGCCGGTTCATTGTCGATGCAAGGACGCAATGCGAAAGTCAAAAGGAGAAGCTGAAGTTCGATCGCATGTTAGAGGATCACAAAAAAGGGTTATACCCCAATTGCGAAGATGGAAACACAAAGCTCGGTACCGTACTGGAATTGCTGCAGTGGAAGGCAGAGAATGCTGTGGCTGACAAAGGATTTGAGAAGCTATTGAAAATATTGAAGAAGAAGCTTCCAAAGGATAACGAATTGTCCGACAGTACATACGCAGCAAAGAAGGCTGTATGCCCTCTAGGATTGGAGGTGGAGAAGATACATGCATGCCCTAATGACTGCATTCTCTACCGCGGTGCATACAAGGATCTGAACGCATGCCCGGTATGCGGTGCATTGCGGTATAAGATCAGACGAGATGACCCTGGTGATGTTGATGGCGAGCCCCCCAGGAAGAGGGTTCCTGCGAAGGTGATGTGGTATACTCCTATAATACCATGGTTGAAACATCTGTTCAGAAATAAAGAGCATGCCAAGTTGATGCGATGGCACAGTGAAAACCGAAAGAAAGATGGGAAGTTGAGAGCACCCACTGACGAATCGCAGTGGAGAAAAATCGAGAGAAAGTACTGGGATGAGTTTGCAAAGGACCCAAGGAATGTATGGTTTTCTTTAAGCGCGGATGGCATTAATTCTTTCGGGGAGCAGAGCAGCAATCACAACACCTGGCCCGTGACTCTATGTATGTATAACCTTCCTCCTTGGATGTGCATGAAGCGGAAGTTCATTATGATGCCAGTTCTCATCCAAGGCCCTAAGCAACCCGGCAATGAAATTGATGTGTACCTAAGACCATTAGTTGAAGAACTTTTACAGCTGTGGAATGGAAACGGTGTACGTACGTGGGATGAGCATAGACAGGAGGAATTTAACCTTAAGGCGTTGCTGTTCGTGACCATCAACGATTGGCCCGCTCTCAGTAACCTTTCAGGACAGACAAACAAAGGATACCACGCATGCACGCACTGTTTAGATGACACTAAAAGTATATACCTGGACAAATGCAGGAAGAATGTGTACCTGGGCCATCGTTGATTTCTTCCGACCAACCATCAATGTCGAAAGAAAGGCAAGCATTTCAAAGACGAGGCAGATCACCGGAAGAAGCCCACCATGCGCACCGGTGATCACGTGCTTGCTATGGTCAATGATTTACACTACGTAATCTTTGGAAAGGGTCCCGGTGGACTAGCTGTTCCGAATGACGCTGAGGGACACACACCCATGTGAAAGAAGAAATCTATATTTTGGGACCTACCCTACTGGAAAGACCTAGAGGTCTGCTCCTCAATCAACGTGATGCACATGACGAAGAACCTTTGCGTGAACCTGCTAGGCTTCTTGGGCATGTATGGGAAGACAAAAGATACACCTAAGGCACGGGAGGACCTGCAATGTTTGCACGAAAAAGACGACATGCCTCCGAAGCAGTATAAAGGTCCTGCCAGCTACGCTCTTACGAATGAAGAGAAAGAAATCTTCTTTGAATGCCTGCTCAGTATGAAGGTCACGACTGGCTTCTCGTCGAATATAAAGGGAATAATAAATATGCCAGAGAAAAAGTTTCAGAACCTAAAGTCTCATGACTGCCACGTGATTATGACGCAACTGCTTCCGGTTGCATTGAGGGGGCTTCTACCAGAAAACGTCCGATTAGCCATTGTGAAGCTATGTGCATTCCTCAATGCAATCTCTCAGAAGGTGATCGATCCAGAAATCGTACCAAGGCTAAGGAGTGATGTGGCGCAATGTCTTGTCAGTTTCGAGCTGGTGTTCCCACCATCCTTCTTCAATATCATGACGCACGTCCAAGTTCATCTAGTCAACGAGATTGTCATCCTGGGGCCCGTATTTCTACACAATATGTTCCCCTTTGAGAGGTTCATGGGAGTCCTAAATAAATATGTCCGTAACCGCGCTAGGCCAGAAGGAAGCATCTCCATGGGCCATCAAACAGAGGATGTTATCGGGTTTTGTGTTGACTTCATTCCTGGCCTTAAGAAGATAGGTCTCCCTAAATCGCGGTATGAGGGGAGACTGACTGGAAAGGGCACTCTTGGAAGAGACTCAATAATATGCAGGGACGGATATTCTTGGTCTCAAGCAAACTACACAGTTCTACAGAACTCTACCTTGGTGACCTCGTATGTCGATGAACACAAGAACAGTCTGCGCTCCAAACACCCGGAGCAGTGCGACGACTGGATTACATGTGAACACATCAGGACTTTCAGCAGTTGGTTGGAAACACGTCTCAGAGGTGACAACACTATTTGTGATGAGTTGTACTTGTTATCCAGAGGACCATCTTTGATTGTATTGACTTACAAAGGATACGAGATAAATGGGAATACATTTTACATGATCGCCCAAGATCAAAAGAGCACCAACCAAAACAGCGGTGTCCGCTTTGATGCAGCAACCGAGAGCGGAAAGGACACATATTATGGTTACATAGTGGACATATGGAACTTGACTACGGACGTAATTTTAAGGTCCCTTTGTTTAAGTGCAAATGGGTCAATCTGTTAGGCGGCGGGGTACAGGTAGACCCACAATACAGAATGACAACAGTGGATCTGAAAAATCTTGGGTACACTGACGAACCGTTCGTCCTAGCCAATGATGTGGCACAGGTTATCTATGTGAAGGACATGTCTACCAAACTGAGAAAAAGAAAAGATAAGGAAGCGAATACATCATATGATGAGCCAAAGCGCCACATAGTTCTTTCAGGAAAAAGGGACATCCTGGGAGTGGACGGCAAGGCAGACATGTCTGAAGATTATGAAAAGTTTCATGAAATTCCTCCCTTCAATGTCAAGGCTGACCCAAGCATCCTGATAAACAATGAAGATTATCCATGGTTACGGCGCAATAAGCAAATGACACAAGCGAAGAAAAAGTGAAGACTTTCTCCCGCAGCTATTATGATGATACCATGCCAACTTTGTAACACACGAACATGCTACACTTGTCCGTTTTGTACATGCACATGCTATGTGGGTGAAATTATGATATCATGCCAACTTTCAACTTTTTCAGAGTTCATTTGAAATGCTTTCATGTCTTATGGTTCGGCCCTCGTAATACCATGACCATTAGTCCCTGGCCCATGCCAACTTTCAACTTTCAACTTTCTAAAACTAATGGCACTAACAGAAAGTTTATAATTTTTCTCCTCGCCCCTGGCCCATGACCATTAGTCCCGGTTTGTGCCACAAACCGGGACTAAAGGGTTGGTCCTCGTTGCGGGCAGAGTTTAGTCCCACCTCGCCAACCGAAGAGGGCTCACACCGGTTTATAAGCCCTTCCCTCTCTGCCTTGTTGAGCTCCTCTCAAAGTGAAAATAGATGTCCTAATAGAGAAAAGTTTAACCTAAATTCATAGTGAATTTCTCTGAAATTCATAGAAATTTACTAGGAATTTAGGTTGAATTTTCTCTATAAGCGCATCTATTCTCATTTTTTTTAGTAAGTTAATCACAAACTTGTGATTCAAACAATTTTCAAAGAATTCAAATTTGAAAACTAATGGCACTAACAGAAAGTTTATAATTTTTCTAAAACTAATGGCACTAACAGAAAGTTTATAATTTTGCTAACCTAAAAGCAAATAGAATTAAAAATTAAAGCAAAAAACAAAAGAAAATAAATAATGCAAAAAACAAATCAAAAAAAGGAAAAAAAACTATTTTTATAGTAAGCAAGACTTGTGAAAAATTTCGTTCAGTTCTTCCATCACGCCCCGACGATGCCGCCAGGCTGCCCCTCCGTGCCTCACCGTCGCCGTCGTCGCCCTGCCTCCGACGCCGTCCCGTGCCGCCCCGATGCCGTCGCCACCCCGCGCCGCCCCGACGCCGTCGCCGCGCGCCACCCCGCGCCGTCGCGGTCTCTCCGCGCCGCCCCGACGCCATCGCCTCCCCGCGTCGTGCCCCGACGCCGTCGCCGACCCGCCTCTGCCTCGCCGTCGCCTCTGCCTCGCTGCGCCCCAGCTGCCCCGCGCTGCCGTTGCCTCTGCCTCGCTGTGGTCTGGGCCGGCACCACCCCCCTCTTCCCCTTTTTTTTGCAAACACATATATGTTTTTTCCTGCAGATTATATGTATATGTATGAGTATATGTATGAGTATATGTATGTGCTGAAAAGATAGATTTTTAGAAAAAATACTATTTTTTTGTTGATGATATGATGATGTTTTTTCATATATGCATTTTTTGATATATGTATTAATTTTTTTAAGTTGTTAGTAGATATCGATTTTAGGTTAGTGCATTTTATCGCTGATTTTAGGTTAGTTGATCGATTTAGTGCATTTTATGTTTGTTGCATTTTAGGTTAGTGCATTTGCTAAGTGATATTAAGAAAGGAAGGAAAAGAAGGATAGGAAAGAAGAAAATAAGAAGAGGAAAGAAAGAACAAGAGGAGAGGAAGAAAAGGAGAAATAAATAAGAAGAAGAAAAAAGAAGAAGAAAAAAGAAGAAAAAGAAGAGGAGAAGAAGAAAGGAATAGTGGAGAAGAAGATAAAATAGAATATTCTATTTTATCTTCTTCTCCACTATTCCTTTCTTCTTCTCCTCTTTTTTTTCTTCTTTTTTTTCTTCGATCTTCTCCTCTAGCTATTCCTTTCTTCCAGGGTTCTATAGGGTCGAGGGATAGAGGGTCGAGGGTTCCAGGGTCGTCTAGGGGTCGAGGGTTCCAGGGTCGTCGAGGGTTCGAGGGGTCGAGGATCGCCAAGGGGTCGAGAGAGGTTTCCTAGTGTCAAAGTATTGAAGAAATCCATGGCTTCATCATTAGCCGGAAGTAACCAGGGCATGACGAAGTCCTCCAAAGTTATTTTGGAATGGTGTCCCGGATAGGATAATTTGCCTTTTTGTATGAATTTCAGCAAAGATTCTCGTCTTTTTCTTCTTCTTCTTCTTCTCTTCTTCTGTTTTTTTCTTCTTCCTCTTTATTTCATCGGAAACGAGGGTCGTCGAGGGTCAGGGTCGCCGAACGATAGAGGAAACCCTAAATAGAAAGTATCGTCGGTGTGAGATACATGTGGCCGTCGGTGTCGGACACTACATCCACGTCCCACAAGTGGTGCGGGCTTTGACGCCCACGTCACTTGTGGGACGTGGATGTAGTGTCCGACACCGACGGCCACATGTATCTCACACCCATGATACTTGCTATTTAGGGTTTCCTCTATCGCTCGGTGACCCTCGACGACCCTCGTTCCCGATAAAAAAAGAGGAAGAAAAAAAAAGAGGAGAAGAATGAATAGAGGAGTTCTTACTCCTCTATTCTTTCTTCTCCTCTTCTTCCTCTTCTTTTTTTATCCTTGAAGCGTTGTCGAGGCCACCCCAAACCCTAGAGAAGCAGCGTCGAGGCCATCCCAAACCCTAGAGAAGCAGTGTCGAGGCCACTAATTAATATTAGTTCTACGTTTTTGCCACTAATATATCCATCTGTCATATTTGAATAATAATTGCCATGTTGTCAATATTTGTAGAAACTATGGACACCGCCCGAGACAAAGTACAAGAAGAGTTGTTGGGGGACATAATCGCACGAGGAAGTGATGCCATCTGCTTGTTGTTTCTCAACGCACCGATGGTCTGGAAGCAGCTGGCTATGATTATGATGGCTCCAGTGACCTAATTCCGGTGCAAGAAGGAGACCGTGAGGACGGCTCCGGTGACCCAATGCCGGTGCAAGAAGGGGACCGTGATGACGTCTCCGGTGACCGAACTGAGTCCGACCAGGTATATATATTAGTTAAGCTTCTGCTGACTAGCTAATTGATACATTCATTGTTTTGGTATGTACACATATTAATTAAGTCTTTGTTCTTTTTTCTAGCCCTCCGGATCAAGCACAACTTCGGTAAAGAGATGAGGCCCGAAGAAAAAGTTGAACTCGGATGAAAAGTTTGAGATCATAGCAATCGCGCCCGACGGCCAACCGATTGAACCCCTCCAGACAAAGAGCGCATTTGTTGCTCAGTGCGGGGTTTTGGTTAGGGACAAGATCCCGATCAGCATCCAGCAATGGTTTAAGCCGGCTACGGAAGACCCTGAGGTGTCTTATGTCAATGATATGCAGAAAAATGATCTTTGGACTGAGCTGAAGTCAAATTTCACCCTACCACCAGAGGATAATCCAGAGAAGCCAGTTAAAGAGCAATTAATCAAGTCTTTTGCTCTTAAGAGGATGGCAGAACTATTCAGGAGGTGGAAGAAAGAGCTGAATAAGTTTGTCGAAAATATTGAGACACCAGAATTCAAGGGCAGATATGAGAAGATCAGAGATCACTGGCCCACATTTGTGGCCCACAAGACATCAGAAAAGAGTAAGAAGATGTCGGCGACAAACAAGCAAAATGCTGCGAAGAAGAAGCATCACCATCGCACAGGGTTAGGTGGCTACCTCGTATCCCGGCCTAAGTGGGCCAAGACTGAGAATGATCTGGTTGATAAAGGGATCGAACCAGAGACAATTAATTGGCCAGACCGTTGCCGGACTTGGTTCTTCGGGGCTGGCGGAACCTTGGACCCTGTAACAGGGAAGTGCATTTGGAATAACGATCAAATGGACATACCAGTCAGGAAGCTTCAGCACTATATCGAAGCAGCGCAGCAAGGGACGTTCTTTCCAGACAGAGAGAACGACGAGCTCACAATGGCCCTCGGGAATCCTGAGCACCCTAGACGGACACGAGGCACGCCAGGCTCCATTCCGTGGAAGGTTGGGTTTCCGGATGGAGACGGTTACAAATCCCATGAGAGGAGGAAAAAAGTGCAGCAGACCCAAATGCAGGCGCTGCAAGCAAGGTTACAAGCGATAGAGGAACGAGAAGCAAATCACAGCAAACGTACTGCCGAAGCTTCCCCCGAAGCTACCCCGCCATCTCAGCGGAGAAGCAGCGTGGCTTCCACCGAGCTGCTTCAGCCGGAGCATGCCTTGACGGCTCCTACCAGCTATCCCGTGGATGCTATCACGGAGTCTCAAAATTGCCACCTTATGACGCAATGGATGAATTTGAAGGTCAAGGCGGCTGTTGGCTCTGTTTATCCTACTGAACCCGGCGCAACTTTTCACTGTCGGCCGATTCTAGAAGGATATGCTAGGGTGATGGTGGATGAAATAACGGAGGGATTTGAGGACCTCCAGCTTGACCACCCTACCGGTGAAGGTGAAAGATCGTGGATATCGCCTAGAGGGGGGGGGGTGAATAGGCGTTTTAAAATAATTACGATTTAGGCTTGAACAAATGCGGAATAAACCTAGCGGTTAATTTGTCAAGCACAAAACCTAAAACAACTAGGCTCACCTATGTGCACCAACAACTTATGCTAATCAAGATAAGCAACTATGTGATAGCAAGATATATGACAAGAAACAATATGGCTATCACAAAGTAAAGTGCATAAGTAAAGAGCTTGGGTAAGAGATAACCGAGGCACGCGGAGACGACGATGTATCCCGAAGTTCACACCCTTGCGGATGCTAATATCCGTTTGGAGCGGTGTGGAGGCACAATGCTCCCCAAGAAGCCACTAGGGCCACCGTAATATTCTCACGCCCTCGCACAATGCAAGATGCCGTGATTCCACTAAGGGACCCTTGAGGGCGGTCACCGAACCCGTACAAATGGCAACCCTTGGGGGCGGTCACCGAACCCGTACACTTTGGCAACCCTTGGGGGCGGTCACCGGTACCCGTCAAATTGCTCGGGGCGATCTCCACAACCTAATTGGAGACCCTGATGCTTGCCCGGAGCTTTACACCACAATGATTGAGCTCCGAACAACACCAACCGTCTAGGGCGCCAAGGCACCCAAGAGGAACAAGATCTAGGGTGCCCAAACACCCAAGAGTAATAAGCTTCTCAAACTTCACTTCCACGTATCACCATGGAGAACTCAAACCGATGCACCAAATGCAATGGCAAGGGCAGACGGAGTGCCCAAGTCCTTCTCTCTCAAATCCCACCGGAGCAACTAATGCTAGGGAGGGAAATGAGAGGAAGAACAAGACAGAGAACACCAAGAACTCCAAGATCTAGATCCAAGGGGTTCCCCTCACATAGAGGAGAAAGTGATTGGTGGAAATGTGGATCTAGATCTCCTCTCTCTTTTCCCTCAAAAACTAGCAAGAATCCATGGAGGGAGTGAGAGTTAGCAAGCTCAAAGAAGGTCAACAATGGGGGCAAAAACAAGCTCAAGAGATAGGGAACCATTGGGGAAGAAGACCCCCTTAAATAGGTCCCCACGAATCTGCCCGTTATGTACAGAACAACATCGGAGCGGTACAACCTCTATAAGCACCGGTACAACCGGTAATAGGCAATAAGCGGTACAACCGGCCCACAACCGCCCAACAACCGCACCACAACAGAGGCCAGTCCGGTGGTGGAGCGGTACATGACCGGTACAACCTCCGGACCAATTCTGGAGCGGTACAACCGCTCCAAACACCGGTTGTACCGGTCAAGCGGTACAACCTCTCCATGGGGCGGTACAACCTCTCTGTGTAAAATAGGCAATATCAAAACAGCCACAACTTTCGCATACGAGCTCCGAATTTGACGAAATCAAGTTTGTTGGAGAGCTAACGACAAGGGCTAACACAATCTTGAGAGAAAAATCAATAAGAAGCAAATGAGAAAAGGACCATAATAAAATGGTGAGAACCCTTCCTCGGATAAGACCGGTAAAACCTCCAACACCGAAAACATCATAGAAGATGCATGCGAACTCCGTTTTCGATGAACTCAAGCTTGTCATAAAGATGACCATAAGCTCTAAGACTCACAAATGGAACCAAACAAGAACCAAGAAAGATGATGCAAGGATGCAATGGTTTGAGCTCTCGACTAATGATATGATCAAGCTACTCCCTAGAGAGCCCCCCTTGATAGTACGACAATCGATCCTACAACCCGGTCTCCCAACTACCACTATGAGACCGGTAAAATAGAAAACCTATGAAGGGCAAACCTTTGCCTTGCACATAGTCCACTTGAGCTAGATGATGACGATCTTGACTTCCTCAAGTTGGACCACCTTTCTTGATTGTGTTGGCTCGATGAAGACTAGTTGATTGCTCCCCCATACTCCACTATGGGTGAGCCACTCTTTGGCACATCTTCACAATTCCATTGACACCACAATGGACAGCAAGCTTCAAGCTTGATTGCTCCCCCATAATCCATTATGGGTGAGCCACTCTTCGAGTTGCTCCACTTGAACTTGCACACTGCAAACTTGATGACGATCACCACTTGATGTCATCCTCCATGGGTTGTATGAGATCTTCCTCTTGACGCAAGACCATGGAAACATACCTAACCCCACAAAAAACTCTCACATAGACCATGGGTTAGTACACAAAGCGTAATGGACAATGCTTACCATACCATGGGATCACTTGATCCCTCTCGGTACTTCTTCTACGCTTTGTGAGTTGATCAACTTGATTCACTCTTGACTTAGTCTTGATCAACATTGAATATTTCCAACTCTCATTTGGATGATGTCTTGAAGGTAACCATGAATGATCACACAATCTTCTTCTTCAAGACATGCTTGCAATAAGCTCAACTCACATATGACCAATCTTTGGATAATTCCTTGAAAAGCACTTTGGCCATCTCAACTCACACATGACCAATCTTTGGATAATTCCTTGAAAAGCACTTTGGCCATCTCATAAACTCCTTGAAACCAACACATGGACTTCAAGACAATCCTATGGACAAATCCTTCAAATATAACTCAAGGCAACCATTAGTCCATAGAGATTGTCATCAATTACCAAAACCACACATGAGGGCACCGCATGTCCTTTCAATCTCCCCCATTTTGGTAATTGATGACCATCACTTTCAAGAGATTTTATATAAGGAATTATGCATCACCATGCAATGCAACAACCAATAATGCATGTATATGAGATGCAAATGCTTAGGAACAAAACTAAAACAAGGAGAAAGCTCTAAAGACTTCTCCACAAAACTCTCTGAAACTTCTCCCCCATTGGCATCGATTTCCAAAATGGGTGAAAAGCTAAGAAGACCAATATAAAAGGTGTTCCTCCAAAAGTTGTGTATTTCTCAACAAGAGAGTGGAATGCCTTACACATATCCAAAGGTAATACTTGGAGGGAGACCAACTATATTGAGGCACCAAGATTGCTAAAGGAAGATATGCCACAAAGACATAACCGAGAGAGACACAAGCAATCAAGCAACCAAAAGATACCAATTGAAGCAAGCTGTCAAAAGATACCAATTGAACCAACTAGACCAAAGATCCTACGAGCCACGTGAATAAAGGCTATTATGATATGAGCAAAGGAGTGTTCTAAAGAAACTAGAGAAGCTCCCCATGATTTGTGCACACATAAGAATATTTGTATTTGGATACAAAGTGCACACAATAGGATCATAGCTCCCCCAAAATCAATAGAAACTAACAACAAGTGCAAGTGAGCATATAGGAAACAAAGCCTAGTACTTGCAACACACACATGGTTGAGCAACAAGTAATAAAAGAGGCAACTTAAGAATGGGCTCAACCGAAATGATGTGTGTGATTCAAGGCAAGGCCTATCATTCCCACACACAACTAGCAAATGGGTTCACAAGCTTACTAATAAGCATATAAAGAACCTATGCTTGTGACATCCCGTGGTGAAGATAGAAGATGAAAGCCTCATCAAGACGAGGGATACCAATTAAGATGGCAAAAGCCTCGTAAAGATAAGCATGAGGAAAATAATCTTCACCACACACAAGAGCATCAAGATGCAACGAAAGAAGACACACACTCAAGGCAAAATCTTTCATGGAGACACCAAAGAAATAACATAAGAAAGACAAGGTGGACGTGAAAGAAAGGATATCAACTAGATATGCAACTTATCTCAAGTGCATAAGATTCTAGGTAGACGAAATCATGATGATATATATCTACAAAGAAGGATGTACACCCGAAATAGTTACAACATGAGGAACAAGATATCCAAAGGGAGGTCATACATATACCAATAAGATATTTGCTTGGAAGCATAGCACATGGCTAGATATGGTCTTATTGTATATAAATGAATTCCTACCACACACCCATCAAACATCACAACTAGCAACAAGAGATCATTGTTGGGATGCTTTGAGAAAGGGAACACGTATCACAAGAACGAATGAATAACATGCCATGATACAACCTATACAAGGTTGATGCAAGAAATGTGTGCATGAAGAATATGAAGATACTTGTTACCGAGTTAACATTGGAAGTATGTAGTAGATACCAATTGAAGGTAGATAGTAGTTCATTGATCATCCTAGCTTGACTCCAATAAGCACATATGACAACACCTTCCTTGTGAGTGAGCCGAGCATCCAATGTAACTCCAATTGTTCCTAGAACAACAACACAAACAAAATGGTACGCAAACTCATTGGGACCAAAGAGTTAGAAACACCAACAATACAGAGGACAAACTCCACATAAATATGTGCATATAGAAAAGGAAATGAAATTCATGCACATCTCATCCAATTTGAGACTTGGTGGAGTTTCCCCTATATATTGGGTCGAAGAAAGAAAGCATGCCAAAGATACTACATGAAGTTAATATGCACGCTCAAGACTTTCAAGAACCGATACCAAATGACAAAGAAAAACCAAGTGAAGAAAAGATACCAAAAGAATAAAACATCACTTGGAGGATATCCATAAAAGATACATCAAGGAATGAGATATCCATTGATACACTCAAAAAAGGTATCAAACTCCCAAAAGAGAGGATGGTTCCAAACAAACCAAGCTCTCTACAAAGTTTCATGATGGCACAAAGTACCAAAATGAAAACGGCTTGCCTTCCACCAACACACACTTGATAAGGATCGCAAGACGAGTGTTTTATAGAAAATAGGATAGCTCCCCCAAGACTAGTGCATTGAGAGAATTTGCATTTGAATACAAAATGCACAAGGTGGGATCACCACTTTCACTATATCTAGAAAACACTAAACAAGATCCACAAGTGGTATGGAAGACAAAGGGAGATGATACAATCTTTGGCAAGAGAAATGGCAAATAAAAAACAAAAGCCAATGTAAAGATGATCAATAAATTCTACCACAAAAGTGAGTACCAATTGTCAAAAGACAAGAAGTAAATGGAAATAATTCCCGGTGGTAGATAGCAAGGATATCCGACATCATCTCACACCATACAAAAAGCAAATTGCAACTTGTAGAGCTAACATGCCACCTAGGAACAAGATAATTTACAATATCAACTCTAGATGACAATATCTCAAAAGTACACATTTTCTAGGCTAGTAATATACACATAGCATATTACTCCCCCATAATGTGATACCAATTAAAGATAGACAAGAGGCAATTAAACGATCCAACAAGAGATAATTAATGGACTATTTAGAATTTGAATTTCTCATGAGAAGACATACCACATAGTGACTAGATAAGCTTGCAATATCAATACTAAGTGGTATTCCCCATGTACCCACCTTTATAGGATTGTGAAGTGCACAAAGTACATCACTCCCCTATAATGGGATATTCCATTAATCTCTCACAAGAGCCAACTAAGAAATAAACAAGATGCAAAAGGCTCAACGCATGACACACACGTACATGATGTGCAAACCAACACACACATACTTGACTGCTCAAGATAATAAAGTTGGAAGCACAACATATACAAACACATGCAAGGAAAAAAACCAAAACATGCAAGGGGGCAAGTAACTTTCAATGTAAGCAATTGAGGTGCAAGTTACCGCAAGGAGGCACATTGGATATAAGATATAATCTTGATGATTCAATTGACTTGGCTTGAGACAATAAGAATGATGAAGTACCCTTAATTCTTCATAATGTAGCCAAGTCTCCAATGACCTCCAACATCACCTATTGATCAAGTTTGAGCTTGTTGGTCCCCAACCAAGTTGGGTCCTAAGAGGTTAGTCACAATAGGCTTGGCTACCCAAATGGTTCTTTGCTTCAAACCACTTTGAGTACCAACAAACTTGGCAACCACATTGCCAACCTTATCCTTCCCAAGAGAATAAACATCATCAATAATAATTGGGTTGGATAAGTTACCACTAGTGCATGAAGAGGCGAGGTGACCTTTCTCGCGACATAGGTAGCAACGTCTACTCTTCACTTTCTTCTCACTTGATTTCTCAACTTGAGAAGCATAAGCTTGAGTGAGGGAGTCCTGGATTAGGGGGTGTTCGGGTAGCCAGACTATACCTTCGGTCGGACTCCTGGACTATGAAGATACAAGATTGAAGACTTCGACCCGTGTCCGGATGGGACTTTCCTTGGCGTGGAAGGCAAGTTTGGTGATGCGGATATTCAAGATCTCCTACCATTGTAACCGACTCTGTGTAACCCTAACCCTATCCGGTGTCTATATAAACCGGAGGGTTGTAGTCCGTAGGACAGAATCAACTCCATACACAATCATACCATAGGCTAGCTCCTAGGGTTTAGCCTCCTTGATCTCGTGGTAGATCTACTCTTGTACTACCCATATCATCAATATTAATCAAGCAGGACGTAGGGTTTTACCTCCATCAAGAGGGCCCGAACCTGGGTAAAACATCGTGTTCCCTGCCTCCTGTTACCATCCGGCCTAGACGCACAATTCGGGACCCACTACCCGAGATCCGCCGGTTTTGACACCGACATTGGTGCTTTCATTGAGAGTTCCTCTGTGTCGTCGCCTTTAGGCCCGATGGCTCCTTCGATCTTCAACAACAACACGGTCCAGGGGGAGACTTTTCTCCCCGGACAGATCTTCGTCTTCGGCGGCTTCGCACTGCGGGCCAATTCGCTTGGCCTCCTTGAGTAGATCGAAAGCTACGCCCCTGGCCATCAGGTCAGGTTTGGAAGCCTAAACTACACGGCTAACATCCGCAGAGACTTGATCTTCGACGGATTTGAGCCACAGCCAGGCGTGCCGCACTGTCTCGAGGGGCATGATATAGCTCTGCCGCCGAACAGCGCCTTGGAGGCCGCACACGCATCGGTCTCGACCATTGATTCGGAACCTACTGCGCCGATCGAGGATCAGCGGTTGGACGCTGCCTCAGGGGCTGCGATCTCAAAAGCAATCGAGCCGAACTCCAGCCCCGCACTCCGCATGGCCCGTGACTCCGAGGAGCCGGATTCCTCTCTGAACTCCGAGCCCCCCGCGCCCCTGCCAATTGAATCCGATTGGGCGCCGGTAATGGAGTTCACCACAGCGGATATCTTTCAGCATTCGCCTCTTGGCAATATCGTGAATTCTCTTAAGTCTCTCTCTTTATCAGGAGAGCCCTGGCCGAACTACGGTCAGCAAGGGTGGGATACGGACGGTGAGGAAATTCAAACCCCACCCACCACCCACTTTGTAGCCACTGTCGACGATTTAACCAACATACTTGACTTCGGCTCCGAAGACATCGACGGCATGGACGACGATATAGGAGACGAACAAGAACCAGCACCTGTAGGGCGCTGGAATGCCACCTCGTCATATGACATATATATGGTGGATACTCCCAAAGATGGAGATGGCGATGGAACAATGGGGGACGATGCCCCCAAGAAACAGCCAAAGCGCCGGCGACAGCGGCGCCGCTCTAAATCCCGCCAAAGCAAAAACGGTGATTCCGGCACGGGAGATAACACTACCCCGGATAGCACCGAAGAACACCCACCCCACCAAGATTCGGCACAGGAAGATGGAGAAACCAGCCCTCATGAGAGAGCTGCAGACCAAGAGGTCGAGGACGACTATATGCCTCCCTCCGAAGACGAGGCAAGCCTCGATGACGACGAATTCGTCATACCATCAGACCACGCCGAACAAGAGCATTTTAAACGCAGGCTTTTAGCCATGACAAGCAGCCTCAAGAAAAAGCAGCAACACCTTAGAGCTGCCCAAGATTTGCTAGCTGACAGATGGACTGAGGTCTTTGCGGCCGAAGAGTATGAACTCAAACGCCCCTCCAAGAGTTACCCGAAGCGCAGGCCGCTACCCCGATCAGAGGAGGAAGCACCTACATCACCAGCGCATGACATGGCAGACCGGCCACCCCGTGGCCACGACAGAGAGGCATCTCAGCCCTCCACCCAAGCCACGCCCTGACGCCGCACAACTAAGGCACGGGAAAACGCGCCCGACCTGCGAAACATACTGGAGGATAAGGCAAAACAGACAAGATCGATCTACGGATCGCGCAGGCGCCCTTCGGTATGTGACAATGATCTTCACTCCGGATACGACGAATCCGACCAGGCCGAACACCATAGACATAGCTCTTCCGAGCTGTGTCGCGATATAGCCCAGTACAGAGGCGCCGCACACCCGCTATGCTTCACGAACGAAGTAATGGGCCATAAAATCCCAGAGGGCTTCAAGCCCATAAACATCGAATCATACGATGGCACCACATACCCGACAGTATGGATTGAGGACTATCTCCTTCACATCCACATGGCACGCGGCGACGATTTACACACCATTAAGTACCTCCCGCTCAAACTTAAAGGACCAGCCCGACATTGGCTTAACGGCTTGCCAGCAGAATCAATCGGTTCTTGGGAGGACCTGGAAGCCGCATTCCTCGATAACTTCCAGGGCACTTACATGCGGCCGCCGGACGCCGATGACTTAAGCCACATAATTCAGCAGCCAGAAGAATCAGCCAGACAATTCTGGACACGGTTCCTAACAAAGAAAAACCAGATAGTCGACTGTCCGGACGCAGAGGCCCTAGCAGCCTTCAGACATAACATCCGCGACGAGTGGCTTGCCCGGCACCTGGGACAGGAAAAGCCGAAATCTATGGCAGCCCTCACGACACTCATGACCCGCTTTTGCGCGGGAGAAGACAACTGGCTAGCTCGCAGTAACAACTTATCAAAGAGCCTTGGTAATTCGGATACCAAGGACAAAAGTGGCAGGACACGTCGGAACAAACAAAAACGCCGCGTTAACAGCAGCAGTAACAACGATACGGCAGTCAATGCCGGATTCAGAGGCTATAAATCTGGGCAGCGGAAGAAGCCATTCAAAAAGAATACTCAGGGCCCGTCCAGTTTGGACCGAATACTCGGTCGCTTGTGCCAGATACATGGCACCCCCGAAAAGCCAGCCAATCACACTAACAGGGATTGTTGGGTGTTCAAGCAGGCAGGCAAGTTAAGAGCCGCAAAAAGAGACAAGGGGCTGCACAGCGACGACGAGGAGCCCAAGCCGCTGAACAGCAATGGATAGAAGGGCTTTCCCCCACAAGTGCGGATGGTGAACATGATATACGCAACCCACATCCCCAAGCGGGAGCGGAAGCGTGCGCTACGGGACGTATACGCGATGGAGCCAGTCGCCCCAAAGTTCAACCCATGGTCTTCCTGCCCGATCAATTTTGATCGAAGGGACCACCCCACCAGCATCCATCATGGCGGCTTCGCCGCATTGGTTCTTGACCCAATCATCGACGGATTTCACCTCACAAGAGTCCTCATGGACGGCGGCAGCAGCCTGAACCTGCTTTATCAGGATACAGTGCGGAAAATGGGCATAGATCCCTCAAGGATCAAACCCACAAGAACGACCTTTAAAGGCATTATACCAGGTGTCGAGGCCAACTGTACAGGCTCAGTAACACTTGACGTGGTGTTTGGATCCCCGAATAATTTCCGAAGCGAAGAGTTAATCTTCAATATAGTCCCGTTTCGCAGTGGCTATCACGCCCTGCTCGGACGAACCGCATTCGCAAAATTCAATGCGGTGCCGCACTACGCATACCTCAAACTCAAGATGCCAGGCCCTCGAGGCGTAATCACGGTCAATGGAAACACCGAACGCTCCCTCCGTACGGAGGAGCACACGGCGGCCCTCGCAGCGGAGGTACAAAGTAGCCTTCTTAGGCAATTCCCCAGTCCAGCCATTAAAAAGCCAGACACTGCGAAGCGCGCCCGGAGTAACCGGCAACAAGACCACCTGGCACACTCTGAACAAGCGTAGCAATGCGGCCCCAAACCCAACGCTCGCGACATAGCGAAATCAGTACCTCGCGTACATAACTACGCCCTTGAAATACCATGGGCACAGGGGAAGGGGCACAATAAACGGCACGCCCACGGTATGGCTTAAAACGTACCAGGGGCTGCCAGATTCTTTTTCTTTTCTTACTTTCAGGACTCCATACTTCGGACGACCTGCTCGGCAATTCGACTGCCGCACAAGCTATACAAGATCCAGGGAGGCAGACAAGACATGCCGCATTATGGAACTCCCAGGTGGTCTCTGTTACGAGCGGTATACCTATTTTTAATAAAATTTAGCGGCCTTTCCCTGGTCAAGACTTACTGAATAGTCCAATATCTTTTGCTTACCGCACTATTTGTATCGTTCGACTTTGATAAACAGCCTCTCCATAAACAATGCTTAGCTTTTTGTCTATTTTTTGCATTACTATTTTCATATATATGTTCATTAATGACATGTTGCACCCATACACTGTGGTACGGCAAGTACGCCAGGGGCTTCAGTACCCTCTAATATGGTATGAGAAGTCCGAACACTTTCACAAGTGCGGCGCCCCGAACTTATAGCACTATATGCATCGGCTCCGAATCATGATTTGGGTCAATAGTTGGGTTTGCCCGGCTCCTATGTTTTGGTGCCTTACGTTCCGCTATATCGGCTAAGGTAGCACTAGGAGAACCACTGCGATTGTGCCCCGGTTGAGCTGGGTTAAGCACCTCAGTGGAGAAAGCTAAAACTGACCGTCATGATGAGGCGAGAGACCGGTCGCTGTTCGAGAGGTTTCTCGAGTCCCTAAAGGCTTATGCCGCTTAGAGCGAGGAGCTGGATGACCCCAGCCAAGGCGTGGATAGCGCCCCGAATTCGGTCTTCCGAACTAGGGGCTTCGCCGAAATTTAAAATTATAATGTTCTATGGCTAAGTGAGAGTGTTCAAGAATTATAGTCCGATTGCCTGGTTCACTGTGCTGAGCACCTCCCTCGAAGGACCCAACTATGGGAAAAAGAGTGCTCAGGTTTATCCCCGAACACCCCAGCACTAGTGGCATGGGGGCAGAAGCCGACGACTAGCCATCTCTCAAATTTTTGATAAATGGCCGCACAGAAAATAATATTTTAAATTCAACAAGCATTGCTTAAAGCGCCTATAAACAAGTTTTCAGCACACAAGATACAAACGAGCGAGTTTATTCAAAGATTACATCCTTGGTACACTCATCTGCCACAAGACAGGCACCCGCAAGAACATCCTTGTAGTAGTTCTCGGGCTTGCGATGCTCCTTCCGTGGCGACGGCCCATCCTTCACAAGCTTCTCCCCATCTAGCTTACCAGTGCACCTTCACACAGGCAAGGGCCCTACGGGCACCTTCGATGCAGACGGAGCGCTTGATCACCTTGAGCCTTGGACAGGCCTCCACCAGCCGCCGCACCAGCCCGAAGTAGCTCCCAGGCAGGGCCTCTCCGGGCCACAGCCAAACTATGAAGCCCTTCAGGGCCTGTTCAGCCGCCTTGTGGAGTTCGACCAGCTGTTTCAGCTGGTCGCTCAAGGGCACAGGGTGTCCGGCCTCAGCATACTGAGACCAAAACACCTTCTCCGTCGAGCTGCCCTCTTCAGCCCGGTAGAATGCGGCGGCATTGGATACACTATGGTGAAGATCTGCGAATGCCCCTGGAGAACTCCGGATTCGGGTAAGTAACAAGTAGTTTACTTTTATATTTCTGCTTTGCATAAAGAATGCCTAACCCGCTGCTATCTTCTTTATATCCTCCAACTTCCGGAGGGCCTTTTGGGCTTCGGCCTTGGCGGACTTGGCAGCCTCAAGGGCCGCAGCGAGCTCGGACGCTTGGGTCTTTGACTCAAGCTCCAAACTCTCATGTTTTTTCATGAGAGCCTGAAGCTCTTGCTGCACCTCGCCGACCTGAGTCCCAAGTTTCTCTCGCTTGGTGCGCTCCGCGGCCGTTTTCTTTTCGGCCTTGGACAGCGCCTGCTTGAGGGTCGCCACCTCAGTCGTGGCCCCAACAATAAGCAGTAAAATCCTGTTATTTTTTGCAATCAAGCCTCTCTATAGGCACTTTTTTATAAGGTATTTCTTACCTTCCTTCTCCTCGAGCTGCCGCTTGGCATGACCGAGCTCTTGCTCGGACCGCTCGAGCACCTGCTTCAGGGTACCCACCTCCGCAGTCAGTGCGGCGGTGGCTAGCAGCGAAGCCTGCATATGCATATTGACTCTTTATTGTTAGACTCCTGCGAAATTTATTGGATCCTCTATTCGGCTTTTCTTTCCGAACGCCAAACAGAGCATCAGGGGCTACTGTCTATGCGGTAATATTTTATATATTTTTTTCTTACCTCGAAGCCTGTTAGGAGGCTAGAGCAAGCTTCATTCAGCCCGCTCTTTGCGGACTGAACCTTCTGGATCACCGTACTCATAACAGTACGGTGCTCCTCGTTGATGGATGCGCCTTCAAGCACCTCCAGCAGATTGTCCGGCGCCTCCGGTTGGACAGAGGCTGCCGGCTCAGAGGGCCTGCTCCTCTTCAAGGGAGTTCGCCTGCCGCGGTTCAGAATCGTTGAAGATTCCGGCACGGTGTCCGGCTCGAAGCCGGACTTGGAGCCCTGGGGGGTCTTGTCCCCTTCACTCCTGGGGTCCGGGAGGTCGCCTTGCGGCTCCTCCAGGACCACCTCCTCCTGCCCCGGAGCTCGTTGCGACGCCACTTCAGTGTCATCCGCAGTGCGGGGGGAGACAGCGGGCGGAACAGAGTTCACGTCCGATGAATCCAGGGAGCCGCTCGACGACTCGCCGAGTTCGGCCCGGGGCGGAGTGCATGATTATATTCGACGTTAGGGAAAGCAGTGCAACAAAGGAAATATCATGAGTTACTCTGGTACCTGAACACTTACGATTTCGCCGGACGCCTGGCCCTGTCCGGCCATTCCTCTTCGTCCTCGTCGGCGTCGGGGGCGTAGTCCGGCGGAGGGGTCTTCTTCTTCTTGGACCCTTCGCCCCCCTCTGGTGCGGCCTTCCTTTTCTTTCCTTCCCCCGCTGGAGGGGGAGAGGTTTCTTCTTCCTCCTCCTCGTTTTCATGGGAGGAGGGCGTCTCGGACTCATCGGATGACGAGCCCGACAGCACCACATTACGGGCACTCTTTCGAGTCCCTGTGGTTTTCTTCTTCTTGGCCTTCTTTTCTGGCACCACATAAGGCGCCGGAGCCAGCAGCTTCACTAGCAGAGCTGGGGCTGAGTCTTCGGGCAGCGGAGCCAGACAATTAATTGGTTCGGCTACCGTCAGCCAAGCCTGTCAAAGGTAAGGGAGTTTAGATCCCGCATAGAGTCAAACTAGTGAAATGCTTAAACGTCCTGTAAGAGGTGTAAATGGCATACCTTGCTAGCGCGACACTGCAAGCTGTATCCGCGGTCCTCGGAAGCAGATGCGGGAGCCTCGGCGCCCTTGAATAGCATCTTCTAGGCATCCTCGTACGTTGTGTCGAAGAGCCCGCTGAGGGTTTGATGCTTCGCCGAGTTGAACTCCCACAGATTGAAATCCCGTTGTTGGCACGGGAGGATCTGGCGGACGAGCATAACCTGGACTATATTAACTAGCCGGACTGGCTTGTTCACCAGGGACCGGATGCATGTTTGTAATCCGGCTACCTCTTCCTCGTCGCCCCACAACAGGCCCGTCTCTTTCCAGGACACAAGCCGCGTGGGGGGTCCGGATCGGAACTCAGGGACCGTGGTCCATTCCGGATCGCGTGGCTCGGTGATATAAACCCATCCGGATTGCCATCCCTTTAGGGTCTCCATGAAGGAGCCCTCGAACCATGGGACGTTGGCCATCTTGCCCGCCATGGCGCCTCCGCACTCCGCCTGGCTGCCGCTCACCACCTTGGGTTTGACGTTGAAAGTCTTCAGCCAGAGGCCGAAATGGGGGCGGGCACGGAGAAAGGCCTCGGACACGACGATAAACGCCGAGATGTTGAGGATGAAGTTCGGAGCCAGATCGTGGAAGTCCACGCCGTAGTAGAACATGAGCCCCCGAACAAAGGGGTGGAGTGGAAAACCCAGTTCGCGGAGGAAGTGGAGGAGAAATACCACCCTCTCATGGGGCCTTGGGGTGGGGATAAGCTGCCCCGCCTCAGGAAGCCGGCGCGCGATGTCCTTGGACAGATACCCGGCCTTCCTTAGCTTTTTGATTTTGCTCTCCATAACAGTGGAGACCATCCATTTGCCTCCCGCTCCTGACATTGCTGGAGAAGGTTGAGGTGGAAAGTGCGGACTTGGGCGCTGGAGCTTGGGTGCATAAGAGATGGGTAGGCAAGGGAGGAAGAAGGCGTATGTAAATAGGGTGGATCCTTATCCCCTTATATAGGTGGTTGCGGTTGTGCGTCCCCACTTGCCTAATAAAACTCACTTGCCTCCCGAGCACCATGATAAGTGGCGCGGTTGGGTTACCCACGTCCGTATTGATGAGAATCCCATAAAAAGGGTACATGATCTCTGCTTTGACAAGACGTGCCAAGGAAACCGCCTCGCAAAACATGCTGAGGTGGAAAAGTAAAAACGATTCGAGTAAAGGACTTGGATATAGTGTGATGGCGCACTACAGAATACGTCAGCAGATTTGATTTGTGTTAATATTATTCTCTGTATGGCAATATGTGGAAACTTATTTTGCAGAGCCGGACACTACTCTTGGTGATTACAATCTTCTATGAAGGACTTGGAGGAGGAACCCGCCTTGCAATGTCGAAGACAATTTGCGCGCCGGACTCATCATCATTGAAGCCTGGTTCTGGGGCTACTGAGGGAGTCCTGGATTAGGGGGTGTTCGGGTAGCCGGACTATACCTTCGGCCGGACTCCTGGACTATGAAGATACTAGATTGAAGACTTCATCCCGTGTCCGGATGGGACTTTCCTTGGCGTGGAAGGCAAGTTTGGCGATGCGGATATTCAAGATCTCCTACCATTGTAACCAACTCTGTGTAACCCTAACCCTATCCGGTGTCTATATAAACCGGAGGGTTGTAGTCCGTAGGACAGAATCAACTCCATACACAATCATACCATAGGCTAGCTTCTAGGGTTTAGCCTCCTTGATCTCGTGGTAGATCTACTCTTGTACTACCCATATCATCAATATTAATCAAGCAGGACGTAGGGTTTTACCTCCATCAAGAGGGCCCGAACCTGGGTAAAACATCGTGTTCCCTGCCTCCTGTTACCATCTGGCCTAGACGCACAGTTCGGGACCCACTACCCGAGATCCGCCGGTTTTGACACCGACATTGAGTCTTCTTGGGAAGAGGCTTTCCTTCAACTTGAGGTTGAGAATGAGAGTGTACTTGTGGCCGCTTCCCTTGTTGCTTGTCACTAATGGGCTTCTTCTTCAATGGGCAAGATCTAACATGGTGCCCTTCAATTTTGCACTTGAAGCAAATAATCTTGGCCAAATTCTTGACGTGTTCTTGGCCCTTCTTGTTGGAATTGAATCCAAGTCCACCTTTGTCATTGGGGGATTTTTGCACACTCAAGATATTGTTGAGTGTGGATTTCCCTTCATAACACTTTTCCAAGTCTTTCTTCAAAGAAGTGACTTGGGCCTTGAGCTCTTTGATTTCCTCTACATGGTTAGTCTCAACACAAGTACTAGAGTAAGTATAAGCTTCATCATTGGAGCAACAAGGCAAGGAAAGCAATTCATCACAGGATGTACCAATGTTATGCATAGATGAATTACGAGGACTAGCACAAGGCAATATAGCATTTTGACTAAAAGTAGTGCTAATGTCCACATGAGGCTCACTAGATGTTACCTTAGAAATCATAGCCTCATGAACTATTTTTTGCACATTATGGGATACAAGAAGATCATCATGAGAGCTAGAAAGCTTTTCATGACTTTCTTCCAATTTCCCATAATTGCTAGATAGCAACTCATGTTGAGCCCTTACCTCAACATTCTCCTTTAAAATGGATGCTTCACAAGAAATAGAGTTAGTAGCACAAGCATCATCATTAACGACAAGAGGAGAAGGCAACTTCGCAAGCTCTTTTAAATAAGAAGCTTCAAGTTGAGCATGAGACTCAGTGAGTTTGATGAGCTCACCCTTGATGACCCTTGAGCCATTTTCGAGGTGCTCAAAATCCTCAAGGAGTCCAGCATGAGCAACTTCAAGCTTAGCATTTTTAGTTTCAAAAACATTGGCCACCTCAAGAGCTCTATCATGAGATTCCTTCACTCTAGATAACTCTAGAGCAAAAGTCTCCTCAAGAGATTCCTTGGTGGTTTGTTCAAGTTCAAGAGCTTGAGAGAGGTCCGCAATCTCATTAGCGTAATCACGCTCATGACCTTCCATTTTATCAATGGTGACCTCATGCTCCTCAAGACGAGATTCCAACTCATCAATATATTTCTCGCCCTCAATAGGAATAGACATGATTTCCATCAAGTTGGAACGAGCAATTTTATTCTTAAGAAGAGCTTTAAAAATTATTTCCCCCTTAACTTTTAAGGAGGCAACATCATCATTCTCTTCATCATAATCGACATCATCATCACTCTTGCCATCATCAATATTATTACAAGATATATTGGGATTCAAAGTGGGAGATACCTTTGAAGCCTTGGCCATAAGGAAAAAAGCAATCGATGATGATGTAGGATCCCTTGAAGCACCGTTCAAGACCACATCTTGTTCCATGGAGTGTTGGGTTTCCTCTACATTGTTAGCATAACAACTCGAGGAAATAGATACATTTTTATCATGGCAACAAGACATAGCAAGCATATCATCATGAGATTTGAGCAAGCAATTTCGACAAGATATGCAAGAACTTTTAACACAAGCATGTGAAACATTTAGAGTGCTCGAAGTGTTAAAGTCCAAAGAAGGAGCATTGCAATAAGATAGTGATGAAGGATCATCCACAATAAGCATACTATCATCATTGCAATGACCAACACTACTCACCATATCATTACCTTGTGGCAAACCACATGTAGGTGAAGTAGAAGAAGTTGAGAAGACTATACAACCAGAGGTGGAGGGAGAACAATCATCCCCACAAATCTTGGACACACCATATTTTTCTTGAAGCTTCGTCCACAACTCATGAGCATCCCGGAACGGCAAGAGTTGAAATATAACTACATTGCTCAAAGCATCGAAAAGCACATTAGAAGCTTGAGCATTGAGATAAGAGTTTTTCTCATCCTCTAAAGATAATCTTTGGGGATCCTTTGGAGGAGAAAAACCCATATCTACAATTCGCTCTAAATTTGGGTCCATGACCCTAAAGAGATTAAGCATGCGAATTACCCAAACATCAAAATTTGTGCCATCGAAACCGAGAGTGTCAGAGAATCCTAAACCCCTAGTCGACATCCTTACTCTCTAGGTGGTTAAGCCCAATAAATAGACGAGGCTCTGATACCAATTGAAAGATCGTGGATGTCGCCTAGAGGGGGGGGTGAATAGGCGTTTTAAAATAATTATGATTTAGGCTTGAACAAATGCGGAATAAACCTAGCGGTTAATTTGTCAAGCACAAAACCTAAAACAACTAGGCTCACCTATGTGCACCAACAACTTATGCTAATCAAGATAAGCAACTTTGTGATAGCAAGATATATGGCAAGAAACAATATGGCTATCACAAAGTAAAGTGCATAAGTAAAGAGCTTGGGTAAGAGATAACCGAGGCACGCAGAGACGACGATGTATCCCGAAGTTCACACCCTTGCGGATGCTAATCTCCGTTTGGAGCGGTGTGGAGGCACAATGCTCCCCAAGAAGCCACTAGGGCCACTGTAATCTCCTCACGCCCTCGCACAATGCAAGATGTCGTGATTCCACTAAGGGACCCTTGAGGGCGGTCACCGAACCCGTACAAATGGCAACCCTTGGGGGCGGTCACCGAACCCGTACACTTTGGCAACCCTTGGGGGCGGTTACCGGTACCCGTCAAATTGCTCGGGGCGATCTCCACAACCTAATTGGAGACCCTGACACTTGCCCGGAGCTTTACACCACAATGATTGAGCTCCGAACAACACCAACCGTCTAGGGCGCCAAGGCACCCAAGAGGAACAAGCTCTAGGGTGCCCAAACACCCAAGAGTAATAAGCTTCTCAAACTTCACTTCCACGTATCACCATGGAGAACTCAAACCGATGCACCAAATGCAATGGCAAGGGCACACGGAGTGCCCAAGTCCTTCTCTCTCAAATCCCACCGGAGCAACTAATGCTAGGGAGGGAAATGAGAGGAAGAACAAGACATAGAACACCAAGAACTCCAAGATCTAGATCCAAGGGGTTCCCCTCACATAGAGGAGAAAGTGATTGGTGGAAATGTGGATCTAGATCTCCTCTCTCTTTTCCCTCAAAAACTAGCAAGAATCCATGGAGGGAGTGAGAGTTAGCAAGCTCAAAGAAGGTCAACAATGGGGGCAAAAACAAGCTCAAGAGATAGGGAACCATTGGGGAACAAGACCCCCTTAAATAGGTCCCCACGAATCTGCCCGTTATGTACAGAACAACATAGGAGCGGTACAACCTCTATGAGTACCAGTACAACCGGTAACAGGCAATAAGCGGTACAACCGGCCCACAACCGCCCAACAACCGCACCACAACAGAGGCCAGTCCGGTGGTAGAGCGGTACATGTCCGGTACAACCTCCGGACCAATTTTGGAGCGGTACAACCGCTCCAAACACCGGTTGTACCGGTCAAGCGGTACAACCTCTCCATGGGGCGGTACAACCTCTCTGTGTAAAACAGGCAATATCAAAATAGCCACAACTTACGCATACGAGCTCCGAATTCGACGAAATTGTCACACCCTAGCTTGTTCAAGCATTAGAATGTGCATCATGTTTAAATTCTTATTAAATTTGAATTGGGGAAGACAGAACCCCCAACACCCCCTGGAAACAACTAGGGTTTACTAAAATTATTTTCAACGAACCCGAAATGCCCTTCTAAAAAGTTCACCCTCTTTGTCTTGGGTTAGAACCTCTGGCAAAATTGGTGCACAATTTTCTAGGTCAACAGAAGGTCATTGAATTAAATCATAAGTATTTGAATTTGGGCATTTAAATGCTATAAAATAATCTAAATGCTCAAATAATTCTGGGAATAAATGTTTCCTGTTGGAAATAATCTAAATAGAGGCCACATTTCTTTCAGGATTTTTGGAAACGTTTTAGTATTTTTAATAAAGCTAAACAGTTGCAGTTAAATAGAAAACAGAAACAAAATCAAAAAAAAAAAGAGAGAAGGAAGCCCACCTGGGCCTTACCTGTGCTGGCCAGCCCACCTGGCTCGGCCCAGCCTACTGGCTCTGCCAGTCGTCGTCCTCCTCGCGCCAGAAGGCAGGGGCGTGTGCTCGCCGCGCGCCGGCCACGCGCCGGCCACCTCCTGCTTCTGCCGACGCCCGGGAGACGCCCAGGGATGCCACGCGACCCCCACGTCCCCCTCTCGTCTCCCTCACTCTCCCCCTCGTCTCCCTCACTCTCTTCCGCGATGGCCGAGCGCGTCCCTCGCCGCCGTTCGCCGTAGACGCCACCAGAGCCACCCCCTCGCCCCTCCGACGAGCCCAACAGCCCCGCCTCGTCGCCCTGGACCTCTCCGCTGACTCACGCAACTCCAAACGCCGCCGAACGCCGCCTTCGCCCTCGTCCTCAACCTCGGGCACCCGAGCCATCTCCGGTCGATTCGCCGCCGCCAGGACCTCCCCGAGCTCGCTAACCCCCTCTCCGACCCCGCTGTGAGCTCCTCTTCCTCTTCCCCTAGCTCCCATGCTCGTTTGGCCCCTGTAGCCGCCATTTCCACTTCACCCCAGAGCTCCTCGCCGCCGGCCATGGCGCCGTCGTGGCCAGAGCCACAGTGGCTCGAAGCCAAGCTCGCCGTTGTGCTCAGTGTAGCACCAGGAGCCCGTAGCCACCACTAGCTCTCTCTCCCGTGCACCGTAGCGTCGAAACCAACCCCGTCTGAACTCCGGCCGCCGCCACGAGCTCGATTCCGGCGAGCTCGCTCCACCCTAGCTCCTCCCACTTGCCCCACTAGATGCGCGCGAGCCCCAGCTACGTGTAGCACTTCTCCGCCATTGATTTGGTCACCGGAGGACCAAATCCGAAGCCCTCCGCCGTCTCGGGCCTCGCCGGCGTCGAGTCACCGGCGAGTTGACCCAGTTTGACCCCTGGGTGGGCCCAAGTAGACCCTCCTGAGTCTATGACAGGTGGGGCCGGTCTTCTAACTAATCTAGGATTAGTTTTAACTAATTTTAAGTTAATCAGTCACTGACATGTGGGCCCAGGCCCCACTGACAGCTAATTAGTGTTAATCTAATCCTGTTAATTAACTGAGAGGCTGACAGAAGGGGCCCACCAGTCAGGTTTGACCTGGGCTGGCGCCTTTGACCTGCTGAGGTCAGCATGACGCAATGCTGACGCAGTAATGCATTTCTAGATTTATTTTTATTCAGGAAATTCCAGAAAATGTTTAAAACTTCTAAAAATCATAGAAATTCAACCGTAACTCCAAATGAAATAATTTATATATGAAAAATTATCAGAAAAATTCAATCTACCCATCTGTAATGGTTTCATGCATGACAAAGCAAGTTTACCTTGCTGTTTAAGCAGAATAAGGTAATGCACAAATAAGGTCGTGTTTAATGAGCTAGTATTTGAATCTTTGATTCAAATGAGTTCATTCCCTTCTGTTTTAGCTTGCATTAGGCCAAGACACATTCATATTGCCATGTCATAGCATGCATCATATTGTTGCATATCGTTATGTGTTGATTGTGTTCCGATGTGTTCTTCGTGGTAGGTTCTGCCTCCGAGGATATTCACGAGTATCCAACTGAAGGGTAGTATCCCACTACCACTCCATCAGGCAAGCAACCCATTGATCATTCCGATACAAACCCAAGTTCTCGCTTCTGCTCTTGTTTACTGCATTAATACAATGCGATTCAAACTGCTGTGTGCTACGGTAGTTGAACCCTTATCCTCTGCATGACCTGTCATTGCCACAGTAACTAGATGAAACCCACTAGCATGTGTAGGAGTTGATTGAGCCATGTATGTGATTCCTACCTTGCTATGCCTGCTATGCTTAGAGTTGTGTCAGGTCTGGTTCATCTGGGTGATGGGCTAGAGTGAAATGCCTATGTCGGTAACGTGAGGGATGTGTTGAACATGTTTTGGTAAAGGTATCGATGAGAGACCATGTAGGAGTACATGGTGGGTTGTTTCATTGAGGCCGTCCATAAGAACTGAGATCTGTATGTGTGATTTAAGATTCAGCTACTACAATGCATTGGGATCCTTAATTGACCCCCTCGGCTTCTTAAATACCTTAGTGCTCTGTCCAGGAGTTGCAAATAGTTTCTGGTGTTGTAGGTTATGTGTTGGCGGCCGTGCGTAGCGCTGACCCTAGGGGTGGGCTATGTTGCGGTAGATACACCGTGGCACGGTGTACCGAGTCACCCGTTTGGTGTCTCGGGAACCCTATTCACATCATTCGGGGCCGTATGTGGAAACCTCGGCCGGACTCCCTGCGGATGGAACCTGGATAGGTGATAAACCTGGACTAGAGGCTTAAGTGTTTAGGTAGGCCGTGGCCGACACCCTCGCTAGGCTTCCGCTTGAAGGTTGCCGAGTACATGTCGTGTAAACGGCGGTAAGTGGTGAAAGCGTGTATGACGAAGTACACCCCTGCAGGGTATAAAACTATTCGAATAGCCGCGTCCGCGGTAAAGGACTACTTGGTTGCCTATACAGTTCATAGACAAGTTAATGGATACTACTAAAAGACTCAAGATAAGTGTGAGTACCGAGGATGGCCTCTTGTAGGATGACGAGGGAGGATCCCCGGTGGAGTATTGTGTTGGTGAGTAGTGGACTCGTGTGCGAAAACTATTTTACTAGAGAAGTTCCGTAGGATAGCTTAGCCAAGAGTCAAAGCTGGCTTGCTGCAATATCCCCACCACCTTCTTGAGAATAAGCATGTATAGTAGGTTCTGATGTAAGACTTGCTGAGTACCTTTGTACTCATGTTTGCTTAATTACTGTTTTCAGACGACAACACCGCCCCCTCCGATGGGTTCTACGTAGACCTTGATGTCGACGAGTGACTAGCCACCCAGGTGGTGAACCTGGCCATGGAGGGCCCTATGTAGATAGACAGCCTTCGAGAAGCCTTCTTTCTTTCTAGTGTCTGTACTCAGACCGGTTTCTTCCGCATGTGCTTGTATGATTGTATAACTTGAGTGTCGGGTCATGTGACCCCTATCTGTATGAACATATTATGTAAGGCTCTCTGGAGCCTTTAAATAAAGTACTAGATCGATGTGACTTGGAATCGGGGTCCTGACAGAAATCAAGTTTGTTGAATAGCTAACAACAAGGGCTAACACAATCTTGAGAGAAAAATCAATAATAAGCAAATGAGAAAAGGACCATAATAAAATGGTGAGAACCCTTCCTCGGATAAGACCGGTAAAACCTCCAACACCGAAAACATCATAGAAGATGCATGCGAACTCCGTTTTCGATGAACTCAAGCTTGTCATAAAGATGACCATAAGCTCTAAGACTCACAAATGGAACCAAACAAGAACCAAGAAAGATGATGCAAGGATGCAATGGTTTGAGCTCTCGACTAATGATATGATCAAGCTACTCCCTAGAGAGCCCCCCTTGATAGTACGACAATCGATCCTACAACCCGGTCTCCCAACTACCACTATGAGACCGGTAAAATAGAAAACCTATGAAGGGCAAACCTTTGCCTTGCACATAGTCCACTTGAGCTAGATGATGACGATCTTGACTTCCTCAAGTTGGACCACCTTTCTTGATTGTGTTGGCTCGATGAAGACTAGTTGATTGCTCCCCCATACTCCACTATGGGTGAGCCACTCTTTGGCACATCTTCACAATTCCATTGACACCACAATGGACAGCAAGCTTCAAGCTTGATTGCTCCCCCATAATCCATTATGGGTGAGCCACTCTTCGAGTTGCTCCACTTGAACTTGCACACTGCAAACTTGATGACGATCACCACTTGATGTCATCCTCCATGGGTTGTATGAGATCTTCCTCTTGAC
The DNA here is from genome assembly GCF_018294505.1 of Triticum aestivum. Classification (NCBI taxonomy): domain Eukaryota; kingdom Viridiplantae; phylum Streptophyta; class Magnoliopsida; order Poales; family Poaceae; genus Triticum; species Triticum aestivum. The sequence goes on along the minus strand of NC_057803.1, from coordinate 585,494,415 downwards.
GCAAGACCATGGAAACATACCTAACCCCACAAAGAACTCTCACGTAGACCATGGGTTAGTACACAAAGCGTAATGGACAATGCTTACCATACCATGGGATCACTTGATCCCTCTCGGTACTTCTTCTACGCTTTGTGAGTTGATCAACTTGATTCACTCTTGACTTAGTCTTGATCAACATTGAATATTTCCAACTCTCATTTGGATGATGTCTTGAAGGTAACCATGAATGATCACGCAATCTTCTTCTTCAAGACATGCTTGCAATAAGCTCAACTCACACATGACCAATCTTTGGATAATTCCTTGAAAAGCACTTGGGCCATCTCAACTCACACATGACCAATCTTTGGATAATTCCTTGAAAAGAACTTTGGCCATCTCATAAACTCCTTGAAACCAACACATGGACTTCAAGACAATCCTATGGACAAATCCTTCAAATATAACTCAAGGCAACCGTTAGTCCATAGAGATTGTCATCAATTACCAAAACCACACATGGGGGCACTGCATGTCCTTTTAGAAGGGGAGACTAGGCTAGGGTCTGCTCTGAAGACTCCATGCCTATGGCGGAAGGAGCTCATCAACCTTTCGAACTGGACGCCTCCGCCTCCTCCTCCTCCTCTGGAAAGTCAGGGCACTCCGCCTCCTCCACCGCCTCCTCCTCCGGCGAGTGACGATCAGGGCACTCGACCGGATCCTTCTCCAGCGCGTGGCGGCACTCTGCCTCCTTCTCCGCCTACGCCGGCACGCCCGAGCAGCCAGCCACCTCCTTCTCCGCCTCGTCAGCAAGGGCGGAAGAGACCTGCCGCCACTCCGGCTGCCCGGCGCGTCATAGTCCTTCTCCTCCGCCTCGTAAGCAAGTAAAGAAGACAACCGCTCCGTCTGCTCGTCCGGTGTCTAGCAGTACAGCCAGAGGTGGGAGGACATACAGATTCGGTCCTTCTCTGAAGACTCCAGAGAAGTTACCATACGAGAGGACCCCGGAGGAGAACGCCGAGATCGCACGAACCGAAGTGGATGACTGGTTTCAAGGGTTGAAAGCAAAGAGACATCCACTTCCGGAGGAGAAGGTAGATCCGGTGAAAGCGAAGCACACTCTGGCTGCCCTGACAAAACCACCCAAGTCTCCGCCGAAAGGAAACTACAAGCGCATTATTGGAAAGGAATTTGCCGAAGCGGAAGCGGTCGGGAAGTACTGTCAGTGATCAAACGCTGAAAGAACGACGAGCTGGGAAACAAATTGCCCAGCTTGGCGAACAAGCGAAGCAATCGTGCCCCCCGCTCAAGGTGCCTAGCGACAACGTCGCTAATGATCCGAGGATGGTGCCTGGTTATAGCAATCTTGCCGATTACCTGCCCGACGATGTACATTATGAACCCATGGAGGTGCGGATACAAAGATACGAGTACGGGAAGCCTCTCATCAAAGATGAAAGATCTCTATCAATGATGATGCGAAGATTGCATGATTGGTACTTGAAAATCTGCAGAGACTCTGGGGGGAGGAGTACTTTGTATGTGAAAGTTAAAAAGGAGCATGACCTCGTTGGAATTGAACTGTTGCCTGTTCCATTTGAGGAGTTCTTTCAGTTTTTCAATCAATTGGCCCTCGATAAAACAACGGTCGCCTGCTACTGTCTGTAAGTAGTACTACTTCTGTCATTAAGTCTCTCTATATAGCTCAGCTCTTTCATTGCATGTATTTATAATTATCCTGCAGATTGAAGATCGCCGAATTGAAGAAAAGACAAGTCGGTGATATTGGGTTCATTAACACATATCTCATAGATGCAACTCAGGTTAAATTTCATGCCGCAGCTACCGAGGCCAACTTGCTACGATCGTTGGTAATAAATGAAAACAAAGATATAATACTCTTTCCTTACAACTTCAAGTGAGTGTTACTGTCTTGTGCGTATTCGGTTTCCCTTATATATTAGTCAAGGTTATAGTAATGTAATTGATGAGTTATGCATGCGTGTGCAGTTTCCACTATATTCTCCTAGAGATTAAGCTTGAGCAGGGACTAGTAACCATCTTAGACTCAAGACGAAAAGATCCCCAGGACTATGCAGACATGACTCAAATACTCGAGAAGTTAAATCGATCATTATCCACCATATCAGCAACTTTGTTCATTTCCTAATATATCAAGTAATTGTTTTCTTTGTCCAGCAGGGTTTGGAGAAAATTCACCAGAAAAGCTCCGGGACTACCGAAGGAGCTGCAATTTAGACACCCGAAAGTAAGTACTGTAGTAGCATGTTCCGCGCATCTACTAGTGATTCAAGCGCTAGTTTCATCAATACCATTTGGTATTCTTGCTTATCAGTTTGATTGACCTCTATTTCTTGTAAAGTTGTTGTGGCAGGAACAAGGGAATGATTTCTGTGGATACTACGTTTGCGAGTCCATCCGCCACACGACCTATGAGCGGGGCTACACTGGCGAACAATATGAAGTACGTAAATAACAACATTCACAATTTTATTTTATTACCATCATTTGTTTTGAGTTTCATTCATTCATATATATATGTATTGACCCCCTTCTTTGAATTAGATGTTTCGGAAGCGGGATGAACTCCTAGCACCAGCTCGCATGCGAGCAATTCAAGAGGAATTGGCGGCATTCTTTCTTGACCACGTGATCGCTGAAGACGGAGAATACTATGTGGACCCTGAGTCCGTATGATTATATTTGTTAGAGATAATTATTGTATATATGTAGTCGGTAGTGTCAGATAGATATACGAGAACTTGTTGTTCGACCAATCTCTCGGAGAAGGAGAGGTGGTCGATATCACTTCTCTCTATATGCATATATGTTCATGACGCTCTTCTGCTTCCTTCATTTGCTTACTAGCTAGCTAGCGTGTCTAGTCCTCTCTATACGTATGTATAGTACGTAGCATCGACCAAGCACGGACATAAGAGAGGACACTTCTCTCTATTAATTATAGCTAGCTAACACAATATATGAAACACCTAAATTAATCCCCCAAAACCCCCAAACCCCCCCCCCCTTCAAAAAAACAAAAACCCCAGCCACAGAAATGCTGACGCGTGGATGCCTATTGGTCCCGTTTGTGCCACCAACCGGGACCAAAGGGTCTCCTGCCTGGGCTCCGCGCACATGCCACGTGGAGGCCCATCTGTCCCGGTTCTAGATTGAACCGGGACTAAAGGTACAGGGCATTAGTACCGACCCTTTAGTCCCGGTTCCAGAATCGTGACAAAAGGCCCTTACGAACCGAGACAACATGCCCTTTTTCTACCAGTGTGAATGCACATCACCGAAAATCCTGAAATAAACATAGGAATAAATGCCAACACCAGGACTTGAACTCTGGTGGGCTGGGGATACCACAGTCCCTCTAACCATCCAACCACAGGTTGGTTCACAGCAACCCCCTACCTGAAACCTATGCTTGATTGTAGGGCTAATTCTACCAGAATCTGAATTTTGTTTCATTCCTTATCTGAAGAAAATTGTTGCTGAATGTTCTGAATTTCAACTAAAAATGGCCCTTCAAGTATACTCTGAAAAATGTTACATGCTCAGAGTTATGTTTGTGTTCTTGTTCCATCAGTAGGCATTGCATATGTGAAGTAGAAAAGTAACTTGGACACTGATTTGTTGCAGGATGATGCTCCATAGCCATCAATTTTCATTGATGATGCTGAGTGAAATGCTATGGCACAAGGGGGTGGCTTTGATCTAAATGATCCATCAAAAAGCCGCTCATCCATATTGAGAACACACGGAAATTTTTTCAAGTCACTTTCACCAAGTTTCATTGAGTTTCCTTTCATTGTTTTGATAAGTGTTGTGTGGATAGACCTATGCTAAGGTATTGTCCTTACTTGGACAAATATATACTTATGATTATACTCTCCATGTAAGCATCTGCAAATACAAAAGACCTAATTAAGATCAATCTAACTATATCATTAGACTTTGGAATCCAAAACAACCCCTTGTGTAGTAATTCATAAATTAGGGTTTAGGCTTTTATCACTTATCCAACCCATCATCTACAAAATAATTCCACAGTGCCTTTCCCTAGGCCCAATGATGGTGAAGTGTTATGTGGTTGACGCTCATATAATACCACTAGAGGAAGAACACCACGACGTAATATCAAAACATTAAACAGTATTCAGCTTCACATGATTACTAGCAACAAGACTTCTCCCATGATCAGTGGGTATGAATGGATGGTAAATAATATGAACATAAGAACTTTCACCGATAAAATTCATAATTAAGCATCAACTACAAAATGTAATCAACACATAAAAGTACTCTCGGCAACTGATCTAAGGTTATGATACATAGATTGAATAGATGGATGAATTAGTGTTGATGATGGAGATGGTGCTAGTGAAGGTGTTGATGGAGATGATGACTCCGATGACGCACGGAGTGTAGGTGACGACCATGGCTTCGATTTCCCCCTCCTAGATGGAAGTTTCCTTGGCAGAATGATCCGCAGATTTGGAGCTCTAGAAAATTGTTTTTTCTTCTATTGCAAATTAGGTGCGGATTTTCAGCCGTCTAGTAATTTCCTCTCTGTGTATACTTTGCAACTTAAGAAAGAAAATGCATTCGAATTGCATCATAATGTGAAATATATCATTGAAAAGGGATAGATTACAATAGAAAATAGTGATGCAGAATGGATGTATCAAGATGCACATTGTTGTGACCCGAGAAGTTTGCCATATGCGAAGAGAGATGTGACAAATGCAAGAGCAAAGCTGGGACACAGACTGACGCAACATGACTTGAAGCTAACTATTGAGTACTTCAAAATAAGTCAAAAGTACGTAGAGAAGCCCAACTTCTTTGAAAAAATAGTTGATGATGATGGAGCTGTCAGGGCGCTTTTCTGGGTTGATGGAAGAACAAGGGCACTATACCCAAAGTATAAACATTGTATTTTTTGTCACCACTTTGTGCCTAATCGCTACAACCTTCCTTTTGCATCAATTGTTGGGATAAACACCCCCCCCCCACACACATTCTACTTGTGTTGTGCTTTGCTGCCTGACGAGAAGATCAAAACTTTCAAATGGGTCTTTGAGAAGTGGATGTTGGCAATGAATAATGAGCATCTGTTGAACATAATGATTGATCAAGACCAGGCAATGGCTGAAGCCATCTACATGCTATTCTGAGACTCAATCCACAAATGTTGCAAGTGGCACATTTTTTGAATTACGAGAACCAAGCTAGGGAAGTTGCTGGGTAAGGACAAGCCTTCTGCCGAGGCTTTCTATAGTTGAATCAACAATTCAGATACCGTCAAGGAGTTTGAGATAAAATGGCAGCAGATGGTTCAATTCTTTGGTTTGGTTGATAAGAAGCACCTCAAAAACATGTGGTGAACTACGAAGACATGGGCGCCTGTGTACTTTGCGTAGAAACTCTTCCCATTCACAGGCACAACCGGGCGGTCCGAGGGGCTGAATTCCTACTTCAAGACTTTAAATCACGTCGAAGACTCAGTTTGCACCTTTGCGCCACAATTTGAGTTGTGTGAGGAGCTGATGCTAGACCACAAGGATAATGCAGGGTTCATAAATGAAGAGACTAAGCCGCCGCTATGGGGAAAGTAAGTCTCATCATCTATTGTTCTGTTTTGGACATGCTATTTTGCAAGACTATTTAGTTGCAACATTTCTTGGAACCTATGTAGCATACTTTGTTAATGTTGGAAGTTTTTTTGTGATTACAACATTGAGAAGCAGACTGTAGACTTCTATACAAGAGAGATGATTTCCAAATTTTAGAATCTCTTGGCTAAATCCACATGATTTATTTTGCTGCAGGTGCAAGCTAATGACCTCTTGTTTCAGCTTGTTGCGAATGACAATGTGGACACAAAGAGTACATGGTGCACATTGTACTTGAAGATGAGAAGTACATGTGCAGCTGCAAAATGTTTGAGATGTGTGGGCTGATCTGTCCACATATCATCCAAGCTCTAGTGCATCTGAATGTGCAAACAATACATGCACCTTACATGCTTGAAATATGGACTCAACAAGCAACAACTGATGCACCCGATCTGGGCATAGGGCTAAGCACTTTGTCATACACGTGAAAAAAACCTCAACTAAAATTCTCTCTGCAAGAAGTTTGGCACCCTGGCTTCAACACCTAAGCTTATCGATATGTCTCTAGCCTAGTTGAACAAGTGAAGGTTGGGTTTGTTGTGATGAAAGTGAGAGCAAGAAATGGTGTTGCAAGAAACGAGGAAGTGCAAGATCCGAAAGCAAATGAACATCCACAAGCTCCAGATACAAATGCAGATCAGCAGGTTCTGACTTCCGAAGGATTGTGGAACTCACCACGGTAAGCCAAAAAGGATCGGTCGAAGGAAAATGGAAAGAGAAGGAAACCACTAGTTGAGTTGCGAGAAGATGAAAAGAAGAAAAAGGAAAAGAAGTATGATGCAAAAGCCAAGAGAGCTCCAAAGCCAAGGGGGGGGGATACTCAATTCTTGTATTGCTCTGGCAAGATGCACAACGTCAAGAACCGCCAACACCTTATTGTTGTGATAGTGTTGAGTGTGGCAGCGAGAGCTTCAGATGTAGAAACAATCCTTACCCTTTGGGATGATATGTGAGAGTGGTGATATATTACTTTGTCCCCCTTGTTGCGGCATTTCCATAAATACGTGGTTGCAGCTTTGCTCCTCAAAAAGGGTTGCTGCTATTTTTTGTGAGACTACAAGTATGGATAATTATTGCTTTTAGAAAAGAAAAAAGATTATAAGTTTGTGAAACAAAGTTGGGTAATGTTTGTAGCATGAGCCTTGTATGGTTGAAACATTTTAAATATAATGAAAATAAAGCATCATGTTGTTCTCTTGTTTTGGAAAAATGATACTAACAAATATATTCACTGGTTGTAGCAAAAGATATGACAATAAACTTACTTTTTCCATGGATGCAACACTACATGTCTTGCTGTGTGTGTGGGGGGGAGGGGAGGGGTGGGTGGATGATGTTTATAATGATATGGGGCAACAAAAAATTGTCTATAACAACATAAAAACAAAATGTTTGTAGCATTTTACGATGTCGGTTGTAGCATATTTAAATAGATATAGATTTTTTGGAAATTAAAAAGACTGGTGTAGCAACAAAAACATCAAAAATAAGGTTTGCGGCTTTTTTGAATTGTGGTTCTGGCATAATACTTGAAGGCATGTAGCTATTGTGACTGAGACTCTGTTTTGTATTTGGATTTCTGAGGTTTGGCTTCGCAACAAACCTCAAGAATGGTTGTAGCTATTTTCTGTGAGTTTCCAGCAAATTGCAAGAATGTAGCATTCTAGTTTTATATGTTTCAAATAAAAAAGTTGCATGGGTTTGGTTGTAACTTGCTTGATAGGGTTTTTTAGCATTTTCAAAATGCAGTTCCAGCAAAAATATACATCAACTAAACAGATAAATTATATGCAGGGGGTCATAAAAAAAGAGGGAAAATTGAATAGAAAAGTTTTTAGCATTTTGGATTTGGGTTCCCAGCATAATGATTGAATGTATGCAGCATTTTGGATTTGGAATCTGTTTTGCAATTGATTTTTCGTTTAAGCTTCACAACAAACCTCGCTAATGATTGTAGCTTTTTATATGTAAGTTCCCAGCAAAAAAAGTGCACGAATGTACCATTTTTAGTTTACCCAGATGCATTTTTTGCATGGGTTTAGTTGTAGCTTGCTTGAATGAAGTTTGTAGCATTTTGAACTTGCAGTACCAGCAAAAAAAAAGGAGCTGATATAGAGGATCAACAAACAAGGGATACTGGAAAAAAAGATGGTCCACAATCAGCTAGAAACTTTCTTTCATCACATAAAATTTGTTGGTAGCATGGCTCATCGAAAAGGCAAAAGTAAGTGATGGTTTACGACCATGTATCAAAACAAACATGAATGAACAAGTTTCTCACGATTTAAAAAACCGTATATTCCAAAACAGCATTTGTTTTTCCCATGGGCGCTGCCCTAGACCTACTAGTAGCTCCAATACCCGATGGGGCTATTAAGCCCCCCAATTGCACATGGCCGCAAAAACCTGTGTGTGATGACCACATCACCCACGGTAAAGAACTAAAACCATTTGCTGAAAAAGTAAATGTGTGTGATCGATGGACCATCACTCACGACCTGAGAAGGTAAATTGTGTGCGACAAAGTACATACAGTTCATCTGAAAACAACGTGTGTTATGTCTGGATCCATCACACATGTAACTTAAAACGACTGTGTGGGCTATAGCAGACGGTTCTTCAAAGAAACTATTTAAATACAATTATGAAGATCTAATGGATGTGAATCTATTTAAATACAATTATGAAGATCTAATTGTGTAATCTGTCCGGGTACAAAAACAGCTGGACCAAGGGGACTTCCCCCCGCGTACCTCCCGCGTTGCCTCCCTGAGCGAGGCGACTAGGGCGGCCCTCTCTTCCCCCGCTGCCTAGCCCTCCTCCCCTCGCTCCCTCCCGCCACTGCCATCGGCCTGCGTGGCCGGACGCTTGCCCGTGCGCCGCCGTTCTTGGCCGGCGGTGGCGGCCCCTCTCCTTCTCCCATCGCGGTTCCCAGCTCGGGCGACATGTTCCGATGGCTAAGCTCTTTGGCAGGCGGCGCTCTCGTGCAGATCAGACGACAGAGTGGCGGCGGTGGTGGCTGGTGGCGCCCTCCAGGCCCAGATCTAGGCCCTTTGGGCCCAATCAGGGTCGTGGGGCCGGCTTGGCCTCCGGCGAGTCACCTCCAGCTGGTCTGGCGAGCCAGGAGAGAGGGGGCGGTGGCTATTGCGCTGCATCTGCTGTAGCGCGGCGGCAGAAGCTTAGCGGGCCTGATATGGGCCTGGCTGGGCAGTTGGCCCGACATGCTCCTGCTCCGCGTCCGGTCTGCTACCGCCTGAGCCGGTGGAGGTTGTCCCATCCCACATGGTTGCGGTACTGCCAGCCCCTATCTACGGTGGTTTTGTTCGGCCTGGCCGGCCTCGCGACGTTCGTTGTGGTGAGACGACGATGGTGTCCTCGTGGCTGTGGTGGCGCATGTTGGTGGGCGGTAGGCAGGGTGGACCCAACAATTGGTCCTGGGTGGTAGGTGGGAGAGGTAGGGAGAAATCTCTGTCGGGCCTGGTCGGCTCTGACGCGGTGACGCCTATGGGCGCTGCCACCCTTCTTGAAGGGCGTCGGTTGTACCTCTCGCCCACTCCCCTCTGTGTACCGGGAGAAATCCTAGGACTCATCCGGGCAGTAGCGTCGTCGTCGCCGCGGTCCTTCTTGAAGGTGCTGCTTGGTACGCGGCGATTCGATGGCATTGGAGTGTGGTGGAATTCTTCGGTGGGCGTCGCGGTCGTGGGATGCTACAGATTTTGTTGAGCCCAGTGTTGCTCGCTTAACTTTGGAGTTCTGTCTGAATAGGCTCCCGGAAAAAGAAGGAATTCCTTATTGATATGAGTAGTCTATCATCCCTAATAAGCTAGTCTATCACATCTTGTCCTGGAACCTTAGATTGGTGCTTGTGGGTGACTACTAGTGTTGATTACATCTTGTAGTTGATTACTATATGGTTTATTTGGTGGAAGATTATATGTTTAGATCCGTTATGCTGATTAATACCCCTCTGATCTTGAGCATGATTATCATTTGTGAGTAGTTACTTTTGTTCTTGAGGTCACGGGAGAAATCTTGTTGCAAGTAATCATGTGAACTTGACATGTGTTTGATATTTTCATGGTATGTATGCAAGTAATCTTGTTGCAACTATTTTTTATACATTCTGAAATAATTCTCCAAAAAGTTTTGTTCCATTCTGAGAATTTTTATTTCTGCACAAAAGCAACACCATGGTAGTTCTGCTGAAAATAGCGTTAGTCCGAGTTAATTTCATTCAAATCATGTGAATTAGAGTCCAAAACAAGAGCAAAAGCATTAGGAAAAGTAGATATGACGGAGACGTATCAGTCACTTCCTGGTCCAGCTCTGGTGCTTCGGGGGTCTCTTTTGGTCCATAAAAAATCACCGTAAATTTTTAGCCCATTCCGAGAACTTTTATTTCTGCACAAAAAATGACACCACGGTAGTTTTGCTAAAAATAGCGTCAGTCCCGGTTAGTTCTAATCAAATCATATAATTTTTTTGTAAACATGGCATGAATACTTCATAAATTATAGATACGTTAGAGACATATCAAGGCACGATTTGGTGTCGGCGTCCTGCGTCGAGCTTGCACTTAGTTCAACATAAGATTGTCGAACTAAGCTTTTGCTTGGTGATGCCTTAGAGGACCTCCTCCTCGAAGAACTCCTAAAGAATTGCATTATTATTTGCAAACAATTTCTGAAAAAATTGGGATACATTTTTTTGTCAACAAAACTTCACAAGATTGATAGCAACTACTCATATGGATGTCCAGAGGCTATATTAAGCATTCAAACTACTTGGAACTCCAAGAATTCAACATGCAAGCCCATTTACATCAGCACAAAGAGTAGCTAATTATTCAAAATATAAACCACTAAAGCAAAAACTAATTGGAGCAATGGGGGAGTCACATACCAAATAGCAACCCCCCAAAACAGTTTCGGAAATGGAGCTTCGAGCAAAGAGATTGCAATCCATGGGTTTGAGAGCAAGAACACGAGAGAGAGAGAGAGAGAGAGAGAGAGAGAGAGAGAGAGAAAGAGAGCTTATGGTGATTTTTTCTGGAGGTAGGAGATGATATGGGCTAAATGGATAAGTGAAAGGGGCCACATGGGGCCCACAACCCACCACGGCACGCCTGGGGTTGCTTGCGCGCCCTGGTGTCTTGTGGGCACCAGGGGCACCCCCCCTCTGATGTTATTTGTACCAGAAATTCAGAAATATTCAGAACAAATCGTATTAAAATTTCAGGGCATTATGAGAACTTTCATTTTTTGGTCATTTTTTATTGCACGGAAAATTCGGAAAACGTCATAAACATGGCATTTTATTTTATTTAACTAAAAAATAGAAAACAAAAGTTGGGAGCAGAAGGTTGTGCCTACCAAATTTATCGACTTCATACCTTTAAAAATGATCCATTAATAAGGTTGATCAAGTCTTATTAACAGCCACCTTCAATTAGCATGAAACCGAAGAACTTTGGTAAAACACTAAGTTACCTGAACGGCGATATGCATATCCCCAACAATAAGTATGTCATATTTCTTTTTGGCAGTAGGTAGAGGGATTTGAAAACTTCCAATAGTAAGTGTCGGAGATTTTTCAATAATATTAATACCATTAACTTGGAATTGTTTCTTTGGAAAATGGACCGTATGCTCATTGCCATTGATATGAAAAGTGACCTTGCTTATATTGCAATCAATAACAACCCCTACATTATTCAAAAAGGGTTTACCAAGGATAATCGACATGTTGTCGTCCTCGAGCATCTCAAGTATAATAAAGTCTGTTAAGAAAGTAACGTTTGCAACAACAACGGGCATATCCTCACAAATACCGATAGGCATGGCAGTTGATTTGTCAGCCATTTGCAAAGATATTTCAGTAGGTGTGAGTTTATTCAAATCAAGTCTTTTATATAAAGAGAAAGGCATGACACTAACACCAGCTCCCAAATCACACAAAGCAATTTTGACATAATTTATTTTAATGGAGCAAGGTATAGTTGGTATTCCTGGATCTCCTAGTTTTTTAGGTAATCCATCCTTAAAAGAGTAATTAGCAAGCATGGTGGAGATTTCAGCTTCAGGTATTTTTCTTTTATTAGTGATGATGTCTTTCATGTATTTTGCATAAGGGGCCACCGTTAAGATATCAGTCAAGCTGGTACACAAAAAGACTGGCCTAAGCATTTCAGGAAAGCGTTCAAATTCTTATTCACCTTTTTTCTTTGAAGGTTTAGGTGGAAAGGGCATGGGTTTCTAAACCCACGGCTCTCTTTCTTTACCATGTTTTCTAGCCAAAACGTCTCTTTTATCATAATGCTTATTTTTAGGTTGTGGGTTATCAAGATCAACAGCAGGTTCTATTTCAACATCATTATGTGCTTCTTTGTCATTGTCTGGTTGGGTGTCTTCATGAACATCATTATGATCATTTTCATTATCACTAGGTGAATGTTCATTACCAGATTGAGTTTTGGCATCAGAAATAGAGACATCATTGTTATCTTCAGAAGGTTTTTCTTTCTTAGGTTCACTAGAGGTATGCAAAGTCCTATAATTTTCCTTTTCTTTTTGTTTTTAGAAGGACTAGGTGCATCAATATTAATTCTTTGAGAATCTTGTTCAATTCTCTTAAGGTGTCCCTCAGGATAAAGTGGTAACTGAGTCATTTTGCCTCCTCTAGTTGCTACTCTAACAGAATAATCATTCATGTTATTATTCATTTCACTAAGTGAGGGAGTCCTGGATTAGGGGGTCTCTGGACAGCCGGGCTATATCCTTTGGCCGGACTGCTAGACTATGACGATACAAGAGTGAAGACTTCGTCCCGTGTCCGGATGGGACTTTCCTTGGCGTGGAAGGCAAGCTTGGCAATATGGATATGTAGATCTCCTCCCATTGTAACCGACTCTGTGTAACCCTAGCCCTCTCCGGTGTCTATATAAACTGGAGGGTTTTAGTCCATAGGACGAACAGACAATCATACCATAGGCTAGCTTCTAGGGTTTAGCCTCTCTGATTTCGTGGTAGATCTACTCTTGTACTACCCATATCATCAATATTAATCAAGTAGGACATAGGGTTTTACCTCCATCAAGAGGGCCCGAACCTGGGTAAAACATTGTGTCCCTTGTCTCCTGTTACCATCTGGCCTAGACGCACAGTTCGGGACCCCCTACCCGAGATCCGCCGGTTTTGACATCGACATTGGTGCTTTCATTGAGAGGTCCTCTGTGTCGTCGCCATTAGGCTTGATGGCTCCTACTATCATCGACAGTGATGCAGCCCAGGGTGAGACTTTTCTCCCCGGACAAATCTTCATGTTCGGCGGCTTTGCACTGCGGGCCAATTCGCTTGGCCATCTAGAGCAGATCGAAAGTTACCTCCCTGGCCACCAGGTCAGGTTTGGAAGCTTAAACTACACGGCCGATGTCCGCGGAGACTTGACCTTCGACGGATTCGAGCCTCTGCCTTGTGCGCCACGCGGTCACGATGAGTATGATTTAGCTCTACCATCGGACAGTGTTCAGGAGATCGCAGCGGCAGCTGCTCCGACCCTCGATTTGGAGCCAGTTGCGCCTTCCACGGACGGGTGGATGGACCCCGCCACGGAGGCCTTACCCTCAGCGGCGATCAAGCTGAACATCGACCTTACCTTGCGCAAGAGCCGTGTTGATAAACTGTTGGATCCTTCTCCGGCCACGGACTCCGAACCGCCTGCGCTCGTTCCTATCGAATCCGATTGGGCGCCGATCATGGAGTTTACCTCCATGGATATTTTTCAGCACTCGCCCTTTGGCGACATACTGAACTCATTAAGGTCTCTCTCCTTGTCAGGAGGATCCTGGCCGAACTATGTCCTGCAGGACTGGGATGCGGACGACGAAGAAATTCGCGACCCACCCACCACCCACTTAGTAGCCACTGTCGATGACTTAACCGACATGCTCGACTTCGACTCCGAAGACATCGATGGTATGGACGACGATGCGGGAGACAAAGAGGAACCACTGCCTATGGGGCACTGGACAGCCACCTCATCATACGATATATACATGGTGGATACACCCAAAGAAGGCAATGGCAATGAGATAGCAGAGGATGACCCCTCCAAGAAGCAACCCAAGCACCAACATCAGCGGCGCCGCTCTAAGTCCCGCCATAGCAAAAGTGGTGATACCGGCACAGGAGATAATAACACTCCGGATAGTGCCGAAGACAACAACAATCCCCTCCAGCAAGATTTAGAGCAGGAGGATGGAGGAGCCAGCCCTCCTGAGAGAGCGGCAGATGGAGAGGAGGAGGATGATAATTACATGCCCCCCTCCGAAGACGAGGCAAGCCTCGGCGACGACGAATTCATTGTGCCAGAGGATCCCGTCGAACAAGAGCGCTTCAAACGCCGGCTTATAGCCACGGCAAATAGCCTTAAGAAAAAGCAGTAGCAGCAGCTTCAAGCTGATCAGGATCTGCTAGCTGACAGATGGACTGAAGTCCTCGCGGTCGAGGAATATAAACTCGAGCGCCCCTCCAAGAGTTACCCAAACTGCAGGTTGCTACCTCGACTGGAGGAAGAAGCGTATGATACGGCTGATCGGCCACCTCGTGGCCGCGATAGAGAGGCATTCCAGCCAAAAACTCAGCCTCCACCCCGACGCCATTCAAATAAAAAGGCATGGGGAGATACGCCAGACCTGCGAGACATATTGGAGGACAAAGCAAAGCATGCAAGATCGATCTACGGATCACGAGGGTGCAACACTCTGCGAGACAATAAATGTCACGCCGGATATAGTAAAAGAAAATCTGGCTGGGCCGAACACAGCGGGCAAGACCCATTCGAGCTGCGTCGCGATATAGCCCAATACAGACGCGCCGCACACCCCTTATGCTTCACAGACGATGTAATGGACCATCAAATCCCAGAAGGTTTCAAACATGTAAATATTGAATCATACGACGGCACAACAGATCCCGCAGTATGGATCGAGGATTTGCTCCTCCACATCCACATGGCCCGCGGTGATGACTTAGATGCCATCAAATACCTCCCACTAAAGCTCAAATGACCAGCGCGGCATTGGCTTAACAGCTTGCCAGCGGACTCTATTAGTTGTTGGGAAGATCTGGAAGCCACATTCCTCGACAACTTTGAGGGCACTTATGTGCGACCACCAGACGCCGATGAATTGAGCCACATAATTCAGCAGCCAGAAGAGTCGGCCAGGCAATTCTGGGCTCGGTTCCTTACAAAGAAAAATCAAATCGTCGACTGTCCGGATGCATAGGCCTTAGCGGCTTTCAAACACAACATCCGAGACGAGTGGCTAGCCCGGCACCTTGGTCAAGAAAAGCCGAAATCTATGGCAACTCTCACGATGCTCATGACCCGCTTTTGTGCGGGAGAAGACAGCTGGCTGGCTCGCAGTAATAACATATCAAAGAACCATGGTACATCGGATACCAAGGACGGCAATAGCAGGTCACATCGCAACAAACATAAGCGCCGCATTAACAGCGAAAATACCGAGGATATGGCAGTCAATGCCGGATTCAAAGGCTCTAAACCCAGTCAGCGGAAAAAGCCATTCAAACAAAGTACGCCGGGTCCGTCCAGCTTGGACCGTATACTCGATCACTCGTGTCAAATACACGGCACCCCAGACAAGCCAGCCAATCACACCAACAGGGATTGTTGGGTGTTCAAGTAGGCCAACAAGTTAATTGCCGAAAACAAGGACAAGGGGCCGCATAGCGATGACGAGGGGGAATCCCGGCAGCCACACCCGGAGGACAGAAGAGGTTTCCCCCGCAAGTGCGGACGGTGAACATGATATACGCAACCCACATTCCCAAGAGGGAGCGGAAGTGTGTGCTTAGGGACGTATATGTGTTGGAGCCAGTCGCCCCAAAGTTCAACCCTTGATCCTCCTGCTGACCACCTTCGATCGCAGGGACCACCCCACTAGTATCCGTCATGGCGGATTCTCCGCACTGGTCCTAGACCCAATCATTGACGGATTTCACCTCACTCGAGTCCTCATGGATGGCGGCAGCATCCTGAACCTGCTTTATCAGGACACAGTGTGCAAAATGGGTATAGACCCCTCAAGGATCAAACCCACAAAAACGACCTTTAAAGGCGTCATTCCAGGTGTAGAGGCCCATTGCACAGGCTCAATTACACTGGAAGTGGTCTTCGGATCCCCGGATAACTTCCGAAGCGAAGAGTTAATCTTTGATATAGTCCCGTTCCGCAGTGGTTATCACGCGCTGCTCGGGCGAACCGCATTTGCTAGATTCAATGCGGTACTGCATTATGCATACCTGCCAGAACCTCGCGGAGTTATTACAGTCAATGGAAACACAGAGCGCTCTCTCCGAACAAAGGAGCACACCGCGGCCCTCGCAACAGAAGCGCAAAGCAGCCTCTCAAGGCAATCAACCAGTTCGGAGCTTCAAAGCCCGGACACCTTCAAGCACGCTCGGAGCAATCGGCAAATAGACCGCCTGGAGCGATCTGAGCTCGCGTAGCAATACGGCGGCCACCCCAATCCCTGCCCAACAGCGAAACTCGTGCCACGCGTACATAATTACGCATTAAAAATACCATGGGCATAGGTGGGGAGGGGGGCACAACTGCGGCACGCCCCAAGACGCGGCTTAAACCGCACTAGGGTCTTCCCGTTTGGTTATTTTTCTCTTTTTTTTCAGGACCTTAATCTCCGGAAACACTGTCCGTCAGCACTATTGCCGAACAAATGATGCAGCAACCAAGGAGGCAGACAGCTACGTCATACCACAGAATTCCCAGGTGGATTACAGTAACGAGCGAAATATTCGATTTAATATCATTCCTCATGTTGCCCTTGGAAGGGACATAGTCGTAATCTTTGCTTATCGCACTATCTGTATCACTCTGCTTTAACGCAATTTTTTGAATAAACAATGCATGACATTACGACTATTGTTGCATTCTTGTTATATATATATATATGTGTGTGTGTGTGTGTGTGTGTGTTCATTAATGACGCCTTGCAACCGTACACTTTTGTACGACCAATACACCAGGGGCTTACGTACCCCACAATACGGTGTGAAAAGTCCGAACACTTTCACAAGTGCGGCACCCCGAACTTATAGCATCATATGCATCAGCTCCGAATCAAGTTTTTGGTCAAATGTTGGGTTTACCCGGCTCCTATGTTTTGGTACCTTACGTTCCGCTCTATCGGCTAAGGTAGCGCTAGGAGAACTACTGCAATTGTGCCCCGGTTCTGCTGGGTTCAGCACCTCAGTAGAGAAAGCTAAAACTGACTGTCATGATAAGGCGAGAGACTGGTCACTATTCAGCAAGGTTTTCGAGTCCCTAAAGACTTATGCCGCTTAGAGCGAGGGGCCGGCCCTGTCCGGCTTAAAGGCGTGTATCACGCCCCGAATTCGGCCTTCTGAATACCAGGGGCTTCGTCGATATTTAAAATTATAGAATTCTATGGCCAAGTGAGAGTGATAAAGCATTATTAGTCCGGTTGCCTCGTTCGCTGTGCTGAGCACCTCCCTTGAAGGACCCAAACATGGGAACAAGAGTGCTCAAGTTTATCCCGAACACCCCAGCACTCGTGGCATGGGGGCAGAAGCCAAGGACTAGCCATCTCTCAGATTGGATAAACAGCCAAATAGAAGGCAAAATTTTAAATTCAAACAAGCGTTGCATAGCGCATACGAAACAAGTTTTCATAAATACAGGATAAAACAAGCAAGTCTCACTCAAATATTACATCTTTTAAACACTCGTCCGCTATGAGACGGGCACCCGGCAGAACACCCTCGTAGTACATCTCGGGGTGGCGGTGCTCCTTGCCCTCCGGCGGCCCCTCCTTGATCAGCTTCACGGCGTCTAGCTTGACCCACTGCAATTTCACATGGGCGAAAGCCCGGCATGCACCTTCAATGCAGACAGATTGCTTGACGACCTCCAGCCGCGGGCAGGCATCCACAAGCCGCCTCACTAGGCCAAAGAAGCTGTTCAGAAGGGCGTCACCAGGCCACAGCCGGACTATAAAGCCCTTCATGGCCGGATCAGCCGCCTTATGTAGCTCGACCATCTGCTTCAGCTGGTCGCTCATTGGAATCGGGTGTTCGGCCTCAGTATACTGAGACCAGAACAGCTTCTCCGTTGAGCTTCCATCCTCGGCCTGGTAAAATTGTGCGGCATCGGACACGCTGCGGGGCAAATCTGCGAATGCTCCTGGAGAGCTCCGGATTCGGGTAAGTAATCGGTAATTTACTTTTACATGCTTGCTTTGCATATAGAAAGCCTTACCCGCCGCTATCTTCTTCATTGCGTCGATCTCCTGGAGGGCCTTTTGGGCTTCGGCCTTGGCACTTTTTGTGCTCTCGAGGGCCGCGGCAAGCTCAGACTCCCGCGTCTTTGAGTCAAGCTCCAATGCCTCATTGTCGGTGTCAAAACCGGCAGATCTCGGGTAGGGGGTCCCGAACTGTGCGTCTAGGCCGGATGGTAACAGGAGGCAGGGAACACGATGTTTTACCCAGGTTCGGGCCCTCTTGATGGAGGTAAAACCCTACGTCCTGCTTGATTAATATTGATGATATGGGTAGTACAAGAGTAGATCTACCACGAGATCAAGGAGGCTAAACCCTAGAGGCTAGCCTATGGTATGATTGTTGTATATGGAGTTGATCGCCTACGGACTACAACCCTTCGATTTATATAGACACCGGATAGGGTTAGGGTTACATAGAGTCGGTTACAATGGTAGGAGATCTTGAATATCCGCATCGCCAAGCTTGCCTTCCACGCCAAGGAAAGTCCCATCCGGACACGGGGCGAAGTCTTCAATCTTGTATCTTCATAGTCCTGGAGTCCGGCTGAAGGTATAGTCTGGCTACCCGAACACCCCCTAATCCAGGACTCCCTCAGTAGCCCCCGAACCAGGCTTCAATGACGACGAGTCCGGCGCGCAGATTGTTCGGCATTGCAAGGCGAGTTCTTCTCCAAATCTTGTGTACCTGTAGGAATAATGTCCGATTTTTGTAATGTAGTTCTCCTCGGCTTCCACGCCCAATAATGGCCATCTTCCATGTGTCAAACGAATGCGAAAAGCCGAGGAATTTTTACATCCACACCCCTAGCCGTATAAACGAGCCGCCTATTTAACGGGATGGGGATTTAGGTCCAAACCACATCTTCTCCTCTCCGCGAGTTATCATCAGAGCGCTTCCAACAAAGGTCCATTCCAACATGACCAGCCGTCGCAGATCCTCCCCTCGCCCCTCCGGTTCCAAACCCGGGGACTGGGAGAGTTGCACCATCCCGCATAGCGACTTAGTGTCGCTTCAGGCCAAGGGATTTCTCCCTCAGGCATACATGGTCCCGGTCCGAGCCGGTCTCGCCACCTACAATGGCGGAAAACAAGAGGAGAGCACCCCCAATCCTTCTAAAGGAGAGCGGGTGTGCCTCGTCCCCTATCTAATAAGGGGACTGGGATTTCCAATTCATCCATTTCTCCGCGGGCTTCTGGAGTTCTACGGCCTCCAGCTGCACAATCTCACACCCGCATCCGTATTGCATATTGCGGGTTTCGTCGCCCTTTGCGAGCTATTTTTAGGCGTTGAGGCTCATTTCGCGCTGTGGAAGAGGTTATTCTGCCTGGTGCCCCGTTCTCAAGAGGGGTCTATATACCAAGTGGGCGGAGCCAAAGTATGGCGCATCGACCGGATACCTATCCGGAACCCCAAAGAAGGCGTCCGAGGACTGGCCTTCGGAATGGTTTTACATAGATGGCGTCCCGCTGCCGGACCCTATCCAGGCCGGTCTCCCTGAGTTCAACAGTGCTCCATTGAAGAAACGCTTGAGCTGGCATCCGCGGAGCTCTCAGAGAGAAAGCGACAGAGACGTCCTTTACCTGATGGGCCGGATAAGACTGTTGGCTCATTCCGGACTAACCATGATTGGAGTCATGGCCGCATGCATTTTGCGGGGGGTGCAGCCGCTTCAATATAGAGGCCACCCAATGTGGGATTTCAACGGGGAGGATGACGCCACCCGTTACGGTCGTAAGGGGCCGGCCTCAGCTGCCGCTCTAGTAAAGATCTTATCCTCTTTGTACAAGGGAGAAAAGGAGGAATTCCCCCGCGTCAACCCGCAGGCTGGATTTACTATGTACGATCCTCCAAGTTTGGTAAGTGAACAATTGCGCTTGCCTGTTTGTTTTAAACTCTCACGGTTAGATATGTAGTCTAACGACTTCAGTGCAGGAACTGCGACAGGAGGTAAAGGATATAAACAGCCGCCCTCCACAGCCCGAGGACCCAGAACGGTCCCTCGATCTGGACTCCGAAGAGGATCCGGACATAACGGTGGAGCTTATCGACGGGGTGTTCTATCAGCTAAGCAAGGACAATACCTTGGTAGCCATCATGGCTGATTACCCAGGGTTAATCCCGGCCTCCCAGGTGACAGAAACCGGAGTCTCATTCCCTTGAGAGAGATTCCACTCTCATGTATTATGGTGTTTCTGACGACAACCGCGTTTTGCAGGGGAGATTTCCGAGGCAGGAGGCCGAACCTGCGGCGGCTAGCCAACGAGGGGCCGCAGGGCCCCGTGGGACAAAAAGGAATGCAGTCCGGACTGAGATGCCGACGCAAAGATATAGCGCACCCTCTGTTTCCCTGGTGTTATTCTGTCAGGGCATATTAATGTTCGTGCTATCTTCAGAATGAAGAGACCTCGCCGGACTACATCCGGAGAGGTTGCCAATCGCGCCTCCACCAGCCAGGCTCCAACGTCTGGCCAGGAAGCGAAGGCGAGCACAAGGCGCGCACCGGACGCTCCTTCGACAGAGGATGCAGACAGGCTGTCTGCCACAAATTCTGAAGTGGAGAGTGCTATGAATCATAGGCGTCGCCGGACAGTTCTACGCGACGCTTGTTTCTCCCAAGAGGCTTTAGATGCCTTTATAATTCGGGAGATGCGTACCTCCGTGCCGCTCAAAATGGTTTAGCCAGAGCCACGGAGCAGTATGTAAAAGACACATGGGTAAGAAAATTTTGGTTAAACATATATATGCCAGTAGCCCCCGAGACTTGAAGCAGTTAGAGCAACTGATTTAAGGATCATTTAATATGCAGGTTCTTACAGAGAAGAATACCGTACTATCCCAGGAGCTGGAAAAGTGCAAGGCCCAACTAGAGGCCGCACTAGCCGCAGCAGGGGAGCCCAAAGAGACCCCCTCAGGTAAGATACACTTCGAAAGATTAGTATTGTGCGGTGTGGGTGCAAATGTGACAGATCATATTGCAGATGGCGCCGGACTCGATCCGGACAAGCAACAACTCTTACGCCGGCTAAAGGCCGGTGAGAGTACGTTGACAAAGGTGAGGCGAGAGAAGAATGATCTTCAGGATGCCAACACCAAGCTGGACGTCGAACTTAAAGATGTTCGTGGCCAGCTGTCGGACTCCACGAAGGAGAAACAGCAGCTTCGACGCGGCATTTTTAGTAAGTGCTTGAACGAACTTCAAAAAAAAAGTTCGGCGAGGAAGTCGACTAACAGAGTAATGTCTGTAGGTATGCTCACAGGTCGTCCTGCAGAGGAGATGCCCGGTTCTACGGGTGACCTTCTTCCCAAACTCTTGCAACTGCACGAGCGAATTCGGCAGGCGATGCGGGGTATTGCCCAAGCCTTATGGCCTGCCCACTCCGTGCCCGAGGGCCTTGGAGAGCTTGCGGAGAAGCTGAAGGGAGCTCGGCGGCACTTCCGGTTGTGGAAGATATCGGCCTACCGACAAGGCGCTAGGGAGGCCTGGGCCATGGTGAAGACCCGTTTTACGAAGTCTGACCCAAACCACATGGCCGAGGTCGGACCAGTGGGGCCTGACGGGAAGGAGATCCCTGTGAGCTTAGTATACGGCCAAGTAGAGTTGGCCGCGAAGTATTCCCGACAGGACTATAAATTAGACAGCCTGTTAGATGGTATAGAAGAGGAATACAATCAGTCAGAATGACTATGTAATTTTGAATTGACATGTGTAATGCCTTCTAGCCGGATTGTAGATCGTTTGTCGTTGCCGACCTTTTCGCTTCAACCTCGGGACTTGACGGTCCGGAGTGTGTCCGAATACCATAGCGGTTATATAAGAACCGGGGTATGCGTGGAGACCAGGCGTAGGGGTCATTAGTGCTTTATCAGACAAGTGCCCAACTAGTTATGTTATATTACATGGTTAGTAAGAAACATCTTCCAGAGAGAATAGTTCCGTTAGGGGTTCCTTTCGCTGGGAGGCATGCCCTAAAGTGCATGTCCGTACTGCGTGAAAAGACGCAGAAAAAAGCATCTGGGGGCGCATAAAATGAGTAAAAAGATCATCTTTTATTTCACCGACCGAATATTCCCTTAAGAACGCTAGCTTTCGGCTTCACCCAGTCTGAGGTACACATCCGGCTGACCCGGCAATAACAATCGCAGAGGTGCTCCCTTTACCGCCTAGCCGAACAATCAGGGACGTAGGGGTAAGCACAGGAGCCAGGCAACCCAGCTTGGCCAAAACTTAAGTCATATCGATGCATATAATGGGGAAGAAAAAGGTACATGCGAAAGTTTGACGCATGTGTTGGGCGTGAAGCCTGTATAAATAAGCTTCTGTTAAAGAAGCCCCCAGGTTTAATGAGCGCGAGTGGCACGTCACTAGATGAGCCTTTAAGGGCTATAAAAGAAAAGAGGGGAAGGAGAGAAATGTAAGAAAGAAAAATGCGAAAAATGGACAGAGGAAGGAGACGAACACAGAATCCGGCGCTAGGCATAGAATCTTCGGAGATGGGTGGCGTTCCACGGGTTCGGCTCGAGTCGGTTATCCGACGCATCTCGCAGGCGGTACGCCCCACCAGTCAGGACTTGGTCGATTATGAATGGATCCCACTTGGGCTTGAGTTTGTCCTTTTTCTTATCCGGCAGGCGTAGAACTAGTTCTCCAACATTGTAATTTTTGGCCCGTACTTCTCTGCTTTGATATCTTCGAGCCTGCTGTTGATAAAATGCGGAACGGGCTTTTGCCACGTCACGCTCCTCCTCCAAGGCGTCCAAGTTGTCCTGCCGATCGAGCTCGGCTTCTCTTTCTTCGTACATGCGCACTCTAGGCGAGTCATGAATTATGTCGCGGGGAAGAACTGCCTCTGCGTCGTACACCATAAAAAATGGTGTGTATCCGGTGGTGCGATTTGGCGTGGTCCGCAGCCCCCATAGCATAGAGTCAAGCTCCTCTACCCAGTGCGTGTTAGATTCCTTGAGGGACCGCACCAGTCTGGGTTTAATGCCGCTCATGATAAGACCATTTGCACGTTTGACCTGGCCGTTGGTTTGTGGGTGATAGATGGAAGCATAATCGAGCTTGATGCCCATGCTTTTGCACCAGAGTTTTACCTCGTCAGCGGTAAAGTTTGTACCGTTATCGGTTATGATGCTGTGGGGGACGCCATAACGGTGTACAACCCCGGATATGAAGTCTATCACAGGTCCGGATTTGGCCATTTTAACAGGCTTGGCTTCTATCCATTTGGTGAATTTATCCACCATGACCAGTAAGTATTTTTTCCTATCGGTCCCACCTTTAAGGGGTCCGACCATGTCAAGCCCCCAGACCGCAAAAGGCCAGGTGATGGGTATAGTTTGGAGTGCGGTGGGTGGCATATGGCTTTGGTTGGAAAAAGTTGGCAACCAGCGCATCGTTGGACTAGGTCCTGAGCGTCTGCCCGGGCCGTCGGCCAATAAAAGCCTGTACGGAAAGCCTTGCTAACAAGGGACCGAGCAGCGGCGTGGTGACCACCGAGTCCGACATGAATTTCAGCCAGAAGGTTCCGCCCTTCCTCTTCGGAGATGCACCTTTGAAGGACTCCGGTAGTGCTTTTCTTATAAAGCTCTCCCTCATGGACTCTATAGGCTTTAGATCGCCGCACTATGCAGCGGGCCTCGTTTTGGTCCTCCGGGAGTTCCTGCCTAGTAAGGTAGGCTAGGAATGGTTCTGTCCACGGGGTGATAACCGCCATTATTACGTGGGCTGAAGGTGTAATTTCATTGGCAGAGCCTCCAATTGTGTCAGATTGTTCGGCGTCGAGTGGTGCGGCTGGGTCCGGGCTGTTATTTGCGGGTTCCCCCTCCCATGCTACGGATGGCTTGAACAATCTTTCCAAAATGATGTTGGGGGGACTACATCGTGTTTTTCTCCGATGCGTGCCAGGACGTCCGCTGCTTGATTGTTTTCTCGGGCTATATGGTGAAACTCCAGCCCTTCGAACCGAGCTGACATTTTTAGGACGGCGTTGCGGTAAGCTACCATTTTTGGGTCCTTGGCGTCGAAGTCTCCATTTATTTGGGATATCGCGAGGTTTGAATCCCCGCGTACCTCTAGGCGCTGGATACCCATGGATACTGCTATCTGGAGACCTTGTAGGAGGGCCTCATATTCGGCTGCATTGTTGGAATCTGTGTACATGATCTGGAGCACATATTGGACTGTGTCTCCTGTGGGGGACGTCAGGACGATGCCAGCCCCCAGTTCGGCCAACATTTTGGAGCCGTCGAAATGCATAATCCAGTTTGAATATGTGTCGTACTCTTTAGGGAGCTCGGCCTCCGTCCATTCTGCGACGAAGTCGGCCAAAACTTGCGATTTAATAGCTCGCTGTGGCTTATAGGTTATATCGAACGGGAGAAGCTCGATGGCCAATTTTGCAATCCGGCCCGTTGCATCGCGGTTGTTGATAATATCGTTGAGTGGTACTTCCGAGGCTACTGTTATGGAACACTCTTGAAAGTAGTGTCATAGCTTCCGGGATGCCATGAATACCGCGTATGCAATCTTTTGATAATGCGGGTACCGTGATTTGCATGGAGTGAGGACAGTGGATACGTAGTAGACCGGCCTTTGAAGGGGGAAGTTGTGTCCATCCGTTTCCCGCTCGACAACGAGCACTGCGCTGACAACTTGATGTGTTGCTGCAATGTACAATAACATAGGTTCGCCGGTGTTTGGCGCGGCCAGGACTGGGTTTGTTGCCAATATGGCTTTTATTTCATCAAGTCCGGCCATGGCGGCATCCGTCCACTCGAAGTGTTCGGTGCGCCGAAGGAGGCGATAGAGGGGTAGTGCCTTTTCTCCCAAGCGGGAGATGAAGCGGCTTAAAGCCGCCACGCATCCGGTTAATTTTTGTATTTGTTTGAGGTCCTTTGGGATATCCAATTGTGACAAAGCTCGGATCTTGGCTGGATTTGCTTCAATTCCTCTACCGGATACAATGAAGCCCAAGAGCTTTCCGGCTGGAACGCCGAAGACACATTTTTCCGGGTTGAGCTTGATGTCATATTTTTGGAGGTTATCGAATGCAAGCCTCAAGTCATCTACTAGAGATTCGACATGTCTTGATTTGACGACCACATCATCCACATACGCCTCCACTATTTTGCCGATCTGGTTTGCCAGACATGTCTGGATCATGCGCTGATATGTTGCGCCGGCGTTTTTCAGCCCGAAGGGCATTGTGTTGAAGCGGAATGGGCCGTATGGTGTGATGAATGCTGTTGCGGCTTGGTATGATTCTGCCATCTTGATTTGATGGTAACCGGAGTATGCGTCGAGGAAACACAACGAGTCGTGTCCTGTGGTGGCATCGATAATTTGATCAATACGGGGGAGGGGGAAGGGATCCTTTGGGAAAGCCTTGTTAAGGTCTTTAAAATCGACACACAGGCGCCAGGATTTGTCCTTCTTTGGTACCATCACCAGGTTTGCTAGCCAGTCCAGATGTTTTATGTCTCTAATGAATCTGGCCTCCAATAGCTTGGCTAGCTCCTCTCCCATAGCCTGTCTCTTGGGTTCGGAAAAACGCCGAAGGGCTTGTTTGACAGGTTTGAATCCTTTTAGGATATTTAAGCTATGTTCGGCTAGCCTGCGTGGGATCCCTGGCATGTCTGAAGGATGCCAGGCGAAAATGTCCCAGTTCTCTCGTAGGAACTCTCGCAGTGCAGCGTCTACATCAGGGTTCAGTCGTGCCCCGATGGAAGCTGTTTTATTGGGGTCCGTTGGATGGACCTGGAATTTGACTATTTCATCAGCTGGCTTGAAGGATGTGGATTTGGATCTCTTGTCGAGTATCACATCATCCATGTTAACCGTGGAGCGTAGCGCAGTCAGTTCCTCGGCCGCTAAGGCTTCGGATAGTGCCTCAAGGGCTAATGCGGCCGTCTTGTTTTCGGCGCGGAGTGCTATGTCCGGATCACTAGCTAGAGTGATAATTCCGTTCGGCCCAGGCATCTTAAGCTTCATGTACCCGTAATGGGGTATTGCTTGGAAGATTGTGAATGCTTCCCGCCCTAGTAAAGCGTGATATCCGCTTTTGAATGGGGCCACCTGAAATGTGACTTCTTCGGACCTGTAATTATCCGGCGTGCCGAACACCACATCTAGTGTGATTTTTCCTCTGCAGCGTGCTTCCTGACTGGGGATTATTCCTCTAAAGGTTGTGCTGCTTTGCTCGACGCGGTTCCAGTCTATTTCCATTTTTTGAAGGGTTTCCTCATAAATGAGGTTTAGTCCGCTGCCTCCATCCATGAGCACCTTGGTGAGGCGAAAGCCGTCCACTATGGGACTGAGGACCAATGCGGCTGGTGCTCGGGCTGTTCGGAATCTAGGTTCATCACTTGCGTTGAAGGTAATGGTAGTGTCGCTCCATGGATTTATTGTTGCAACTTGATAGACTTCGGCGAGGCTGTGGAGTGTTCTTTTTCGCACATTGTTTGATGCGAAAGTCTCGAAGACTGTGAGAACGGTACTGGTGTCCTTGGGCTGGCTTTCTGCGGCTCCGGAATTAAGAGGTCCTCGCCGATTTTGGCCACCTGCCGGAGTATCCAACATGCTCTAAGGCTGTGAGTTGGTGTGGCGTCCTCTGTACTGTGAATTCTATAGGGTCCATCAAGCCATCTTTCCAGTACGGTTCCATGCCCTGTAGAGGGTTTTGGCTTTTTGGTGTTTATCCCGGGTGTCCTGTGATAATGCACCCTCTTAGTTCGGACGGGATTACTATTCAAGGCCGGATTATCCCAAAAATTTATTTCGGTTTTCCAGGCGCTTTCCATCGCACGGTATTTTTGTATTATGGATGCCAAGTCAGTGAAGCGTGTGATATCACGACGACTTACGTCGTTAAGGATTCCCTTGTCCGTGCAATTACTGCAGAAAATTGAGATTGCGTCTTCCTCGCGGCAATCCTTTATCATGTTCATAACCAGGAGGAATCTGGCCCAGTAATGATGTACTGTTTCTTCGGGCCTCTGCCTGATTTGGGAGAGATCGCTTATGATCGGGTGGGCGGGTGTCGTTGAATCTGAAACCTCACCCAATCCAAGATTCGGAGGCCGAAGAGTTTCCGAACTCTGAAGTTCGGATTCTTGGATGTTGTCCAGTGAATCTGGCCCGTTGCCTGATCCTAAGCTCAGGTCTTGAGTTACATCTCCCCCTCCGCGGGTATCCGGCTTGGAGGGGTCGGGAATTCGGACGTAGCTAGTCCTTAAAATAGATGAAGGGTCGCCGCACTGCGTCTCTACCACGGCAACGTGGTGGGTGACTTGGGGAGAGTTAATTTCTCTTAGATCGGGTTTAAGTCCAACTAGGTCGTAATCCGTAGCGACCCCCAGGGCGGCGATGCGATCCAAGAGCTTGTTTACGGAAGAGAGCTCCATTGGATCTAGCTGCTTGACGAGCTCCGAGCTGACGTGTAGGTTGCTTTTGATGACCCGAGAGGTCACCGTCGGTGCAACAGCCGAACAGGTGGTCATGAGGAAACCACCTAGCCGGAGGGTTTGGCTGACAGCCAAGGCTCTCTTAGCAACGGCGCCGTCTTTAAAGATGGGAGGAGGCATCCTTCCTGATTGTGACGGCACAGAGGAACTCCCAATGAAAGCACCAATGTCGGTGTCAAAACCGGCAGATCTCGGGTAGGGGGTCCCGAACTGTGCGTCTAGGCCGGATGGTAACAGGAGGCAGGGAACACGATGTTTTACCCAGGTTCGGGCCCTCTTGATGGAGGTAAAACCCTACGTCCTGCTTGATTAATATTGATGATATGGGTAGTACAAGAGTAGATCTACCACGAGATCAAGGAGGCTAAACCCTAGAGGCTAGCCTATGGTATGATTGTTGTATATGGAGTTGATCGCCTACAGACTACAACCCTCCGGTTTATATAGACACCAGATAGGGTTAGGGTTACATAGAGTCGGTTACAATGGTAGGAGATCTTGAATATCCGCATCGCCAAGCTTGCCTTCCATGCCAAGGAAAGTCCCATCCGGACACGGGATGAAGTCTTCAGTCTTGTATCTTCATAGTCCTGGAGTCCGGCTGAAGGTATAGTCCGGCTACCCGAACACCCCCTAATCCAGGACTCCCTCACTCGTGCTTCGCCACGAGAGCCTGGAGCTCTTGCTGCACCTCGCCCACCCGAGCCTCGTGCTTCTCTCGCTCGGTGCGCTCCTTGGCCGCTTTATCTTCGGCCTCGGACAGCGCTTGCTTTAGGGTCGCCACTTCGGTCACGGCCCCTGGCAAATTCATGACAATCTTGTCATTTTGCAATCGCATTCTTTTTATACATATCTATAGACAGGGTATTAATTACCCTTGTTCTCCTCGAGCTGCCTCTTGGCAAGGCCGAGCTCTTTCTTGGACCCCTCGAGGTCCTGCTTCAGTACGGCAGCCTCCACAGTCAGTGCGATGGACGCCAGCAGCGAGGCCTGCATACGCATATTGACATACTTATATTAGACTCCTGCGATATTATTTGATCCTCTGTTCAGCTTTTCTTTGTGAACATCGAACAAAGCATTAGGGGCTACTGTCTATGCGGTAATATTTTTCCTATATTAAAAAAACACTTACCTCAAAGCCTGTTAGAAGGCTGGCACATGCTTCAGTCAATCCGCTCTTGGCGGACTGAACCTTCTGGACCACCGCACTCATAATAGTACGGTGCTCCTCGTCGATGGAAGCGCTGTGAAGCGCTTCCAGCTGATTGTCCGGCGCCTCTGGATGGACAGAGGTCACTGGCACAGGCGTCTTGCCCCTCTTGGAAGGAGGCCGCCTGCCCGAGCCCGGAACCACTGGAGGTTCTGACGCGGTGTTCGGCTGAGGGCCGAACTCGGAGCTCTTAGGGGCCCTGTCCCCTCGGCTCCCGGAGTCCGGAAGGTCGCCTTGAGGCGCTTCCGGGACTGTCTCCCCTCGACCCGGTGCCTCTTGAGACAGCACCTCGGCATCGTCAGCAGTATGAGGGGAGGTGGCAGTCGGGACTGGATCGCTATCCATGTCCGACGAGCCCAGGGAGCCGTACGATGATACATCGATACTGGCTCGTGGCGGCCTGCATAATTATGTTCGGCATTAGGGAAAGCAGTGCGAGAAAGGAATGCTATGAGTTACTCTGGTGTCTGAATACTTACGATCTCCCCAGGGGCTTGGCCCTGGGCAACCACTCGTCTTCGCCTTCGTCGGCGGCGGTGGAACTGTCCGGAAGGAGAGTCCTTCCCTTCTTGGACCCTTCGGCCCCCCCAGTTGGGGCGGCCTTCCTTTTCTTATCTCCCCCAGTTGGAGGGGGACCATCTTCTTCTTCTTCCTCGTCTTCGGGGGAGGAGTGCACCGCAGAGTCATCGGACGGAGAGTCCAATGACGGCTGGCATCGGGAACTCTTTTGGGTTCCCTTGGCCTTCTTGGTCTTCTCCGGCACCGTATAAGGAGCCGGAGTCAGCATCTTCGCCAGAAGAGCGTCCGCTGGGCCTTCGAGCAAAGGAGCCGGACAGTCGATCTGTCCGGCCGTCTCCTGCCAGTCCTGTCAAAGGTACGGGAGTTTAGACCCCGCATGGAGTCAATCTATAAAAGATAAGTATCCTGTGAAAGGTAAAGCAGCTTACCGCACTGGCTTGGCGCTTCGTGCTAAATTTGCGATCCTCAGTAATGGGAGGAGGGACCTCGGCGCTTTTGAACAGCACCCTCCAGGCATCTTCGTGAGTTGTGTCAAAGAGCCTATTCAGAGTTCGGTGTTGCGAGGGTCGAACTCCCACAAGTTGAAGTCCCGTTGTTGGCACGGGAGGATCTGGCGGTGGAGCATGACCTGGACTACGTTGACAAGTTTGAGCTTCTTGCTCACCATGTTTTGAATACATGTTTGGAGCCCGGTCAGCTCTCCCGAACTACCCCAGGAAAGGCCCTTCTCTTTCCAGGAGGTAAGCCGCATGGGGATGCCAGATCGGGAACTTGGGGGCCGCTGCCCATGCACGGTCACGCGGCTCGGTGATGTAGAACCACCCCGATTGCCACCCCTTTATGGTTTCCACAAAGGAGCCCTCAAGCCATGTAATGTTGGGCATCTTGCCCACAATGGCGCCTCCGCACTCCGCCTGGCGGCCGCCCACAACCTTCGGCTTGACATTGAAGGTCTTCAACCATAAGCCAAAGTGGGGCTTGATGCGGAGGAAGGCCTCGCACACGACGATAAACACCGAGATATTGAGGATGAAATTCGGGGCCAGATCGAGGAAATCTAGGTCGTAGTAGAACACGAGCCCCCGGACGAATGGGTGGAGAGGGAATCCCAGCCCGCGGAGGAAATGGGTAAGGAACACTACCCTCTCATGGGGCCCGGGGGTGGGGATGAGCTTCCCCTCATCTAGGAGCCGGTGCGCAATGCGCACCAAAACAAGTCAGCAAATTAGATTTGCGAAAATATTATTCTCTCTACGGTGGTATGTGGAACTTATTTTGCAGGGTCGGACACTATCCTTGTATTCAAATTCTTCCGTGGTGTATTCGGAGGAGGACCCCGCCTTGCAATGCCGAAGACAATACTGCGCGCCGGACTCATAGTCATTGAAGCCTGGTTTAGGGGCTACTGAGGGAGTCCTGGATTAGGGGGTCTCCAGACAGCCGGACTATATCCTTTGGCCAGACTGTTAGACTATGAAGATACAAGATTGAAGACTTCGTCCCGTGTCCGAATGGGACTTTCCTTGGCGTGGAAGGCAAGCTAGGAAATACGGATATGTAGATCTCCTCCCGTTGTAACCGACTCTGTGTAACCCTAGCCCTCTCCGGTGTCTATATAAACCAGAGGGTTTTAGTCCATTGGACGAACAAACAATCATACCATAGGCTAGCTTCTAGGGTTTAGCCTCTCTGATCTCGTGGTAGATCTACTCTTGTACTACCCATATCATCAATATTAATCAAGCAGGACGTAGGGTTTTACCTCCATTAAGAGGGCTCAAACCTGGGTAAAACATTGTGTCCCTTGTCTCCTGTTACCATCCAGCCTAGACGCACAGTCGGGACCCCCTACCCGAGATCCGCCGGTTTTGACACCGACACTAAGCAACTCTCTTTGAGATTTAGCAACTTGTTCTAGCTGGGTTTGTACCATAGAGGCATGTTTCCCTATACCTCTAACATAAGTAGTGATTCTAAATAACAAGTCACTCAAGCGAGCAATCGTATCAGAGTTTTGTTTTAAGTGCTTCATAACATTTGCATTGAAGTGATCTTGTTTCATAATGTAGTTGTCAAATTCATATAAGCATTGACTAGGATGTTTATTGTAAGGGATGTCACCTTCATCACACTTTAATAAATAATTTACCTCTACCACCTGTGGAGGTGGTGGTGCGTCAAGGCCATGTATTTCTTTGATAGGTGGTCAATTCTTAACATCCTCAGCTTTAATACCCTTTTCCTTCATGCATTTCTTTGCCTCTTGCATATCTTCAAGACTGAGAAATAAGATACCCCTCTTCTTCGGAGTGGGTTTAGGTGGTGGTTCAGGAAGTGTCCACTCATCATAATTTTTCAATATATTATTCAATAATTCCTCAACTTGTTCAACAGTTTGTTCCTTGAAAACACAACCAACACAACTATCTAGGAAGTCCCTAGAAGCATCATTTAGTCCATTATAGAAGATATCAAGTATTTAATTTTTCTTAAGAGGATGATCAGGAAAAGCATTAAGTAATTGGAGAAGCCTCCCCCAAGCTTGTGGGAGACTCTCTTCTTCAATTTGCACAAAGTTAAATATTTCCTGTAAGGCAACTTGTTTCTTATGAGCAGGAAAATATTTTTCAGAGAGGTAATAAATCATATCATTGAGACTACGCACACAACGAGGAGCAAGAGTATTGTACCATATCTTAGCATCACCCTCTAATGAGAAAGGAAATAATTTCAAAATATAGTAGTAGCAAATTTTCTCATCATGAGCAAACAGGGTGGCTATATCATTTAATTTAGTAAGATGTGCTACTACAGTTTCAGTTTCATAGCCACGGAAAGGATCAGATTCAACCAGAGTAATTAACTCTAGGTTGACAGAGAATTCATAATCCTTATCGGTAACAAAGATAGGTGAAGTAGCAAACTTGGGATCACATTTCATTCTAGCATTCAAAGATTTTTCTTCAGTTTGCATCATAATTTCTTAAGATCATCTCTATCTTTGCAAGCAAGAAAGTCTCTAACTACCTCCTCATCCATAACATAACCCACAGGTATTTTTGGCAATTCAAATCTAGGAGAGCTAGGTCTAATAGGTGTTTCATAATTCTCAGTTTCAAGGACCTCATCAGTTTCAACATTCTCAATATCTTTACCTCTAGCAATTTGTTATCAAGAAATTCACCTAGTGGCACATTATCATCAAGCATGGTACTAGCATCATTCATAGTAGAAGTAGCATCATCAATAACTTGCGACATATCAGGACTAATAGCATGCGGTGGTGTTGCAAGTTTACTAAAAACAAAAAGTGAATCAAGTGCAGAGTGTGAGGGCAAATCCTTACCTCCCCTCGTCTTAGAGGGAACGATCTTGGTTTTGGTATCTTTCAAATTCTTCATAGTGATAAATAGATATAAATCCCAAGTGACTCAACAAATATAGCTATGCTCCCCGGCAACAGCGCTAGAAAAAGGTCTTAATAACCCACCAGTATAGGGGATCGCAACAGTTTTCGAGGATAGAATATTCAACCCAAATTTATTGATTCGGCACAACGGAAGCCAAAGAATATTTGTATGTATTAGCAGTTGAGTTGTCAATTCAACCACACCTGGAGATTAAATATCTTCAACAACATGATCACTAGCACAATAATATGGTAGTTTGATAGCAGTAATAACAATAGCAGTGGCAACGGTAACATCAGTAACAATTTTGTAGCAGTTGTAACAGTAGCAATATCAATGGTAACTTAGCAAGAGCAATATGTGGAAAACTCGTAGCCATTGGATTGGTGAATTCGTTGGATGATATTCATCATATAACAGTCATAACCTAGGGTGACACAGAACTAGCTCCAATTCATAAATATAGTGTAGGCATGTATTCCGTAAATAGTCATACATGCTTATGGAAAAGAACTTACATGGCATCTTTTGTCCTACCCTCCGTGGCAGAGGGGTCTATAAGGAAACTAAGGGATATTACGTCCTCCTTTTAATAGAGAACCGGAACAAAGCATTAGCACATAGTGAATACATGAACTCCTCAAACTACGGTCATCACCGAAAAGTATCACAATTATTGTCACCCTGGGGTTTATGAATCATAACACGTAATAGGTGCATATGATTTGCAAGATCATATCTAGAACATAGATATACTGGTGAAAAAATAAACGGTTTAGATCTGAAATCATGGCACTCGGGCCCTATTGACAAGCATTAAGCATGGCAAAGTCATAGCAACATCAATCTTAGAACATACTGAATACTAGGGATCAAGCCCTAACAAAACTAACTCGATTACATGATGAATCTCATCCAACTCCTCACTGACCAGCGAGCCTACGAAGGAATTACTCACTCCCGGTGGGAGCATCATGGAATTGGTGATGAAGGAGGGTTGGTGTTGACGAAGACCGAGATTCCCCTATCCAGAGCCCCGAACGGGCTCTAGATCTGGCCTCCCAATGAAGCAAGAGTCGGCGGCGGCTCTGTATCGTAAAATGCGATGAAACTTCTTCTCCTGTTTTTTCTCCAAAAATAGGAATTTATAGTGTTGGAATTAGGGTCAACAGAGCCCCGAGGGCCCCACTACCCACCAGGGCGTGCCTAGGGGGTGGCCCACCATGGTGTCTTGTGGGCAGCTAGGGCACCCCTCCCGTGGTTCTTGGTTCCAACAATTTCATTTATTCTAAAATAAATCTCCAAAAAGTTTTGTCCAATTTCAAGAACTTTTATTTTCGCACAAAAACAACACCATGATAGTTCTGCTGAAAACAGCGTTAGTCCGGGTTAGTTTCACTCAAATCGTGCAAATTTGAGTCCAAAACAAGAGCAAAAGTGTTAGGAAAAGTAGATACGATGGAGACGTATCAAGTATCCAGTTCTAGTAGTATCGATCAGGATACAACTCCGAGAGTCCGCTACCATGGACATGGCTATTTGAATAGATTAACTTCCATGCAGGCATGCACAAACTTACCCAACATGCTCCATTAAATCCGGCTGGGCACACCATCAGATCATACCCCACCCCGGCTAATCGACACAACGTAGTCCTACCTAGGCTCAACAGAGAGGCCAACACGCCGGTCTTGGGCCCTGATACGTCTGAAGGAAATATGCCCTAGAGGCAATAATAAAGCTATTATTTATTTCCTTATTTCATGATAAATGTTTATTATTCATGCTAGAATTGTATTAACCTGAAACATAATACTTGTGTGAATACATAGACAAACAGAGTGTCACTAGTATACCTCTACTTGACTAGCTCGTTGATCAAAGATGGTTATGTTTCCTAGCCATTGACATGAGTTGTCATTTGATTAACGGGATCACATCATTAGGAGAATGATGTGATTGACTTGACCCATTCCGTTAGCTTAGCACTCGATCGTTTAGTAGGTTGATATTGCTTTCTTCATGACTTACACAAGTTCCTATGACTATGAGATTATGCAACTCCCGTTTACTGGAGGAACGCTTTGTGTGCTACCAAATGTCACAACGTAACTGGGTGATTATAAAGGTGCTCTGCAGGTGTCTCCGAAGGTACTTGTTGGGTTGGCGTATTTTGAGATTAGGATTTGTCACTCCGATTGTCGGAGAGGTATCTCTGGGCCGTCTCGATAATGCACATCACTTAAGCCTTGCAAGCATTGCAACTAATGAGTTAGTTGTGGGATGATGTATTACAGAACGAGTAAAGAGACTTGCCGGTAACGAGATTGAACTAGGTACTGAGATACCGACGATCGAATCTCGGGCAAGTAACATACCGATGACAAAGGGAATACCGTATGTAGTTATGCGGTTTAACCGATAAAGATCTTTGTAGAATATATGGGAGCCAATATGAGCACCCAGGTTCCGCTATTAGTTATTTA
Source organism: Triticum aestivum (assembly GCF_018294505.1). Taxonomy (NCBI): domain Eukaryota; kingdom Viridiplantae; phylum Streptophyta; class Magnoliopsida; order Poales; family Poaceae; genus Triticum; species Triticum aestivum. The sequence continues at coordinate 585,459,288 of NC_057803.1, read as the reverse complement.
CCGGAGACGTGTCTCAATCATATCTACATTGTTCTTGAACCCGTAGGGTCCGCACGCTTAAAGTTCGATGACGGTTATATTATGAGTTTATGTGATTTGATGTACCGAAGGTAGTTCGGAGTCCCGGATGAGATCGCGGACATGACGAGGAGTCTCAAAATGGTCGAGATGTAAAGATCGATATATTGGACGACTATATTCGGACATCGGAAAGATTCCGAGTGATTCGGGAATTTTTCGGAGTACTGGAGAGTTACGGGAATTCGCCGGGAGGTAAATGGGCCTTAGTGGGCTTTTACGGAGAAGAGGAGAGGCGGCCAGTGCTGGGCCGCGTGCCCCTCCCCCCTAGTCCGAATAGGACAAGGAGAGGGCCCCCCTTCCTTCTCTCTCTCCTCTTTCCCCCCTCCCGAATCCTATTCCAACTAGGAAAGGGGGGAGTCCTACTCCCGGTGGGAGTAGGAATCCTCCGGCGCGCCTCTCCCCTTGGCTGGCTGCACCCCCTTGCTCCTTTATATACGGGGGCAGGGGGCACACCAAATATATACAACAATTGATCATTGATCTCTTAGCCGTGCGCGGTGCCCCCCTCCACTAGAATCCACCTCAATAATATCGTAGCGGTGCTTAGGCGAAGCCCTGCGTTGGTAGAACACCATCATCGTCACCATGCCGTCGTGCTGACGAAACTCTCCCTCAAAGCTCGGCCGGATCGGAGTTCGAGGGACGTCATCGAGCTGAACGTGTGCTGAACTCGGAGGTGTCGTGTGTTCGGTACTTGATCGGTCAGACCGTGAAGACGTACGACTACATCAACCGTGTTGTGCTAACGCTTCCGATTTCGGTCTACGAGGGTACGTGGACAACACTCTCCCCTCTCGTTGCTATGCATCACCATGATCTTGCGTGTGCATAGGAATTTTTTTGAAATTACTACGTTCCCCAACAGTGGCATCCGAGCCAGGTTTTATGCGTAGATGTCATATGCACGAGTAGAACACAAGTGAGTTGTGGGCGATATAAGTCATACTGCTTACCAGCATGTCATACTTTGGTTCGGCGGTATTGTTGGATGAAGCGGCCCGGACCGACATTACGCGTACGCTTACGTGAGACTGGTTTTACCGCCGTGCTTTGCACACAGGTGACTAGCGGGTGTCAGTTTCTCCATCTTTAGTTGAATCAAGTGTGGCTACGTCCGGTCCTTGAGAAGGTTAAAACAACACTAACTTGACAAACTATCGTTTTGGTTTTGATGCGTAGGTAAGAATGGTTCTTGCTCAGCCCGTTGCAGCCACGTAAAACTTGCAACAACAAAGTAGAGGACGTCTAACTTGTTTTTGCAGGGCATGTTGTGATGTGATATGGTCAAGATGTGATAAGATATAAGTTGTTGTATAAGATGATCATGTTTTGTTGAAGTTATCTGCAACTGGCAGAAGCCTTGTGGTTGTCTGTTTATTGCATAAGATGCAAACGCCAAATAATTGCTTTACTTTATTGCTATGCGATAGCAATAGTTGGCAAGACGACCATGTGACGACACATTGATATAGATCAAGATGATGGAGATCATGGTGCCATGCCGATGACAATGGAAATCATGACGATGCTTTGGAGATGGAGACCAAAGGCACAAGATGATGATGGCCATATCATGTCACATATTTTGATTGCATGTGATGTTTATATTTTATGCATCTTATCTTGCTTTGATTGACGGTAGCATTATAAGATGATCTCTCACGAAATTATCAAGGTACAATTGTTCTCCCTGAGTATGCACCGTTGCGAAAGTTCTTCGTGCTGAGACACCACGTGATGATCGGGTGTGATAGGCTCTACATTCAGATACAATGGGTGCAAAACAGTTGCACACGCAGAATACTCAGGTTAAACTTGACGAGCCTAGCATATAACAGATATGGCCTCGGAACACGGAGATCGAAAGGTCGAGCGTGAATCATATAGTAGATATGATCAACATAGTGATGTTCACCGTTGAAACTACTCCATCTCACGTGATGATCGGACATAGTTTAGTTGATATGGATCACGTGATTACTTAGAGGATTAGAGGGATGTCTATCTAAGTGGGAGTTTTTAAGTAATATGATTAATTGCACTTAAATTTATCATGAACTTAGTCCTGGTAGTATTAGCATATCTATGTTGTAGATCAATAGCTCGTGTTTAGCTCCCCTATTTTATTTTGATATGTTCCTAGAGAAAACTATATTGAAAGATGTTAGTAGCAATGATGCAGATTGGATCCGTGATCTGAGGTTTATCCTCATTGCTGCATAGAAGAATTATGTCCTTGATGCACTGCTAGGTGACAAACCTATTGCAAGAGCAGATGCAGATGTTATGAACGTTTGGCTAGCTCAATATGATGACTACTTGATAGTTTAGTGCACCATGCTTAACGGCTTAGAATCGGGACTTCAAAGACGTTTTGAACGCCATGGACCATATGATATGTTCCAGGAGTTGAAGTTAATATTTCAAGCAAATACCCGAGTTGAGAGATATGAAGTCTCCAACAAGTTCTATAGCTAAAAGATGGAGGAGTGATACGTCTCCGTCGTATCTACTTTTCCAAACACTTTTGCCCATGTTTTGGACTCTAACTTGTATGATTTGAATGGAACTAACTCGGACTGACGTTGTTTTCAGCAGAATTGCCATGGTGTTGTTTTATGTTAAGAAAACAAATATTCTCGGAATGACCTGAAACTCCACGGAACATCTTAGGAAAAATAATAAAAAATCCTCGCCAAAGATGAAGACCAGGGGGCCCACACTCTTCTCACGCGGGTGGGGGGCGCCCCCCCCTAGGGCGCGCCCCCTACCTCGTGGGCCCCCTGGATGCCCTCCGACGCCAACTCCAACTCTATATATTTGCTTTCGGAGAGAAAAAATTCGGAGAGAAGAAATCATCGCATTTTACGATACGGAGCCGCCGCCAAGCCCTAAAACCTCTCGGGAGGGCTGATCTGGAGTCCGTTCGGGGCTCCGGAGAGGGGGATTCGTCGTCGTCATCATCATCAACCATCCTCCATCACCAATTTCATGATGCTCACCCCCGTGCGTGAGTAATTCAATCGTAGGCTTGCTAGACGGTGATGGGTTGGATGAGATTTATCATGTAATCGAGTTAGTTTTGTTAGGGTTTGATCCCTAGTATCCATTATGTTCTGAGATTGATGTTGCTATGACTTTGCTATGCTTAATGCTTGTCACTAGGGCCCGAGTGCCATGATTTCAGATCTGAACCTATTATGTTTTTCATGAATATATGTGAGTTCTTGATCCGATCTTGCAAGTCTATAGTCACCTACTATGTGTTATGATCCGGCAACCCCGAAGTGACAATAATCGGGACCACTCCCGGTGATGACCATAGTTTGAGGAGTTCATGTATTCACTATGTGCTAATGCTTTGTTCCGGTTCTCTATTAAAAGGAGGCCTTAATATCCCTTAGTTTCCAATAGGACCCCGCTGCCACGGGAGGGTAGGACAAAAGATGTCATGCAAGTTCTTTTCCATAAGCACGTATGACTATATACGGAATACATGCCTACATTACATTGACGAATTGGAGCTAGTTCTGTGTCAACCTATGTTATGACTAATACATGACGAACCACAACTGGCATAATTATCCATCACTGATCTGGTGCCTACGAGTTTTCCATATACTGGTTTACGCTTATTTACTTTCCCGCTGCTACTATTACAATCACTGCAAAATACCAAAAACATTACTTTTGCTGTCTTTACTTTTGTTGCCGCTACCACCACTATCATATTACTTTGCTACTAAACACTTTGCTGCAGATACTAAGTTTCCAGGTGTGGTTGAATTGACTACTCAGATGCTAATACTTGAGAATATTCTTTGACTCCCCTTGTGTCGAATCAATAAATTTGGGTTGAATACTCTATCCTCGAAAGTTGTTGCGATCCCCTATACTTGTGGGTTATCAAGACTAATTTCTGGCGCCGTTGCCGGGGAGCATAGCTCTATTCTTTGAGTCACTTGGGATTTATATCTGCTGGACACTATGAAGAACTTGAGAGATCCAAAAACCAAGATCTATCCCTCAACTACAAGGGGAGGTAAGGGACTGCCATCTAGCTCTGCACTTGATACACCTTCTATTATGAGTAAGTTTGCGACACCTACACCTGCTTCTGCTATTCGTTCTGATATGTCGCATGTTATTGATGATGCCACTTCTACTATGCATGATACTTATGATGAAACTACTTCTATGTCTGATACTACTGTGCCCCTTGGTGAATTTCTTGATGAACAAATTGCTAGGGCTAGAGAAAAATAAATTATTGAATCTAAATACAATGATGATAGTGATGATGAAAATATGCATGTTATTCCTGAGGGTTATCTTTTTGATATGGAATCTTCTGCCGCTATTTTAGCTTGCACGGATAGATATGAGCTTAAGAGGTTATTAGTTAAATGGAACAAAGAATCACTTAGAGATAAAATGAAACCCGACCCTGCTTTTGCTACTTCACCTATATGTGTTCCTGATAAGGATTATGAATTCTCTGTTGATCCTGATATAATTACTTTGGTTGAATCTGATCCATTTTATGGCTATGAATCTGAAACTATTGTGGCACATCTTACTAAGTTAAATGATAGCTGCCCTGTTTACTAATGATGAGAGATCGCGTTACTTTTATATACTCAAAATATTTCCGTTCTCATTAAAGGGTGATGCTAAGATATGGTTTAATTCTCTTGATCCTGGTTACGTGCGTAGTCCCCAGGATATGATTTATTACTTCTCTGCTAAATATTTCCCTGCTCATAAGAAACAAGCTGCTTTGAGGGAAATATACAATTTCGTGCAAATTAAAGAAGAGAGTCTCCCACAATCTTGGGGGAGGCTTCTCAAGTTACTTAATTCTTTGCCTGATCATCCTCTTAAGAAACCTGAAATACTTGATATCTTTTATAATGGACTAACTGATACTTCCAGAGATTACCTGGATAGTTGTGATGGTTCTCTTTTCAGGGAAAGAACACCGGATGAAGCTGAAATTCTATTGAATAATATGTTGACAAATGAAAATAATTGGGCACCTCCTGAGCCAGCTCCTGAGCCAACTCCTACTCCAACTACTGAGCCTATTCCTAAAGCAACTCCGAAGAAGAGAGGTGTTATATTTCTCAGTCCCGAAGATATTAAAGAGGCAAAGAAATCTATGAAAGAAAAAGGTATTAAAGCTGAAGACGTTAAGAATTTACCTCCTATTAAAGAAATACATGGTCTCAATTCACCGCCTGTTGAACAAACTTATGATCTTAATTCTTTATTTACTGAAGAACCTCCTGATCCCGATATCCCGACACAGGTAGTAAAGGTAAATTCTCTATAGATATGATAAAGCTGAAGTCCCTCCTACTAAAATTGCTAGTCAGTGCTTGGATGAGTTTGATAACTTTATGTTTAAGCAAGATGACTTCAATGCTTATTTTGGTAGACAATTAAAAGAAAATGCTTATATGATTAGACGCTTGGGTGATTATATGGCTGGTATTAAAGGTGAACTTAAACTTGTTAGCGAACATGCTTCTATGCTTACCACTCAAGTAGAACAAGTACTTAAGGCTCAAAAAGAAGAGCTTGATGAAATGAATAGTAAGAAAAATGATTATGTTGTTAGAGTGGCTACTAGAACTGGTAGAATGACTCAGGAACCTTTGTATCCTGAAGGCCACCCTAAGAGAATCGAGCAAGATTCTCAAAAAAAATATTGATGTTCCTAGTTCTTCTAAAAAGAAGAAGAAGAAAAATGATAGAACTGTGCAAACTTCTAGTGAACCTATTGTTGAACCACCTGATAATCCAAATGATATTTCTATGTCTAATGCTGAAACACAATCTGGTAATGAACATGAACCTAGTAAAAATATTAATGATGATGTTCATGATGATGCTCAACCTAGTAATGATAATGATGTAGAAATTGAACCTGTTGTTGATCTTGATAACCCACAATCAAAGAATCAACATTATGATAAAAGAGACTTTGTTGCTAGGAAACATGGTAAAGAAAGGGAACCTTGGGTTCAGAAACCCATGCCTTTTCCTCCGAAATCATCCAAGAAAAAGGATGATGAGGATTTTGAGCGCTTTGCTGAAATGATTAGGCCTATATTTTTGTGTATGAGATTAACTGATGTGCTCAAAACAAATCCTTATGCTAAATATATGAAGGATATCATTACTAATAAAAGAAAGATATCGGAAGCTGAGATTTCCACCATGCTTGCTAATTATACTTTTAAGGGTGGAATACCAAAGAAATTGGGAGACCCCGGAGTACCTACTATACCTTGCTCCATTAAAAGAAATTATATTAAAACTGCTTTATGTGATCTTGGAGCCGGTGTTAGTGTTATGCCTCTATCTTTATATCATAGACTTGACTTGAACAAGCTGACACCTACTGAAATATCTTTGCAAATGGCTGATAAATCAACTGCTATACCTGTCGGTATTTGTGAGGATGTGCCTGTTGTGGTTGCAAACGTTACTATTTTAACGGACTTTGTAATACTTGATATTCCCGAGGATGATAGTATGTCTATTATTCTTGGAAGACCTTTTCTTAATACTACAGGGGCTGTTATTGATTGCAACAAAGGCAATGTCACTTTTCATGTTAATGGTAATGAGCATATGGTACACTTTCCGAGGAAACAACCTCAAGTTCATAGTATCAACTCTATTGGAAAAATTCCATCGATTATATTTGGAGGTTTTGAATTTGCTCTTCCTACTGTCAAGAAGAAATATGATATTCTTATTATTGGGGATGTGCATATCCCCGTTGAGGTAACTTAGTGCTATTCAAAATTTCTCCGGTTTCATGATTATCGGGATGAGTTTGTTAACAAGACTTGATCAACCTTGTTAGTGGATTCTTTTTGATGAGCATGAGATGGATGAAACTAGAAGCACAAACTTCTGTACCCCACTTTTACTTTTTGTTATTTATATTAAATAAAGTAAAAATAATATTTTCTGTCTGTTTCTTGACTTATCCGTGCAATATAAAAATATTCCGAAAATAAAAGTCCTCAGAATGCCATGCCAATTTAATATGATTTTTTCGGGAATATTTGAGGATTTACTATGCAAAAATTACTGCGGGAGGAGCTGCCACCTGGTCACGAGGGTGGTGGGCGCCCCCCTGCCTCGTGGGCCCATGGTGGCCCTCCTCCACTTATCCCAGCACCCATCTTCTTCCTCTGTCTCACACAAACCCGAAAAACCAACTCAAGCACGAGTTCCAGCCACTTTTGCTGTGATTTTTGATCTCCTTGCTCAAAGCACCTCTCGCAAAACTGCTTGGGGAGATTGTTCCTTGGTATGTGACTCCTCCATTGGTCCAATTAGTTTTTGTTCTAGTGATTTATTCTTTGCAAATTTGTGCTACATAGGTGACCATGTTCTTGAGCTTGCATGTCGAATTTATATGGTCCCAAGTAGTTCTAATGCTTGATTCAGGCTCTAGGCACTTGTAGGAGTAGTTGCTATCAGTTTTATTGAGTTTGGTTACTTTTATTTTGAAGTTACTAAAAAATTCAGAATTTTTCAGAGAAAAACAATATGCTTAGGAAGATGTTCCAAGGTGGTTCCTCTAAGAAGCAAGGACCCAGGATTGTTATGCGCGATGCTGACAAGGATCCACCAAGAGACGCTCCAGTACGGCCTTGCGAATGGCCGTTGGAAAATTTTACGGACCGTGCAGGAATTAAAGAAGAATTCAAAGCATATCTGCGCAATGCCGGTCTTGAGGATTTTGAGGCTAACAAATGCCCCCAGTATCATGATCTCACAAGTTCATTTGTAAGGAGGTTTGAGTATTCATCTTCGTGTAATTCTCCTTCAGTCATGTTTGATCTTTATGACAAATCTTATACCATGGACTTAGAGGATTTCACTTCTGCTTGCAAACTTCCATCATGGGGTAGTGTTAGGGATCCCCCTAAATATGAATTTAGAAACTTTCTTGCTAGCATAACTGTGGGGGAACCTAGAGATATAACGCAGGCTACCATAGGGAGCATTCACTTTCCTGCTATACATTATTTTGCTCTCTTCATCGGTAGATGCATAAATGCTAAGGATGAAGCATGTCACATGTGTGTCCCTGATCTTAGCATTCTTAGGAGTGCTGTGTTAGGAGACCAATCTTATCATATGGGAGCCATTGTAGCTCGTAGGTTGCATCATAATAGACATAATGGAGATTTCTTTGGAGGAATTTACGCAACCCGCTTAGCTCATTTTCTTGAGATAGACATTCGTGAGGGTGATATGGAGTTGCCTCCTGCATATTTAGATTATGACTCTATGGCTTCGCACCAGTTTGTCGAGAGGCCTGAATCACCTCTCTTATATTGTTTATTTTTTTATAAACAACGTGTTTTCCGTATTACTCTCCCTGCTCCTGCCTTCTTTGATTCGCAGACAAAAGGAAGATATGTTATTACCAGAGAGGAGGCAGAAGAGTACGAGAGGAGAGCGGAGGCAGCTCGACTCCACGCTGCAACTCAGCAGGCGATAACCGCTGCACATCAGTATGATCCTAACTATTCTTCCTCATCACAGTACGACCCCAACAATTATTATTATGGATATCCGCCAGGTCAGCCGTGGCCATAAACAACCTTAGGACAAAAGCCTAAGCTTGGGGGAGTACATATTTCTCACCCCTGTTCAAGAATTCATCCGATTAACCAGTTAACTTGCCGATTAATCCCTACTCATAGGGTCACGGAGTAGCCGATAAACTGATAGATCGTCCGATTAATTGATTAAATGGCCGATTAACTTGCCGATTAGCCTATTAATCCCCTACTCACCAGCCAACCGAGCAGTTACCAGTTAACGATTTCCTCAACAATGTTTCTCACCGACATTACATTTATGTTCACACACACTCATTGCTAGATGTCGGTGCTCATACTTTTTCACTGTAATATCCATGCTTGTTTATTTTCTTTTTCCTGCTTTCTTCCTGTGTGTTTGCTAAACCTTAAGAAAAAACAAAAAAAATAGTAGTAGTTTATTTTTCTGTTGTAGTAGTAATAATTAAAAAGAAAACCCAAAAATACTTCCTGTTCTTCTTTTGCTTGTTGGGAGCTTTCCCGTGTACATAGTTTGATTTCTTTTCTTTTCTTTGGGGGTCCGTAGGAGAAGACCATAATTAAATTGTTGAAGTGTCTCTTATATGCATTATTGTTGATTTAACCAAGAGCCCATATTGCCTTGTCTTCTCCTGTTTATTGAATGCTCGCAGATTCCAGCTTAGTCCAATGCACGTACACGCTTATTATTATTCACACCGTTCGGTCGTGCGAGTGAAAGGCAATTATGATGATATATGATGGACTGACTGACATAAGAAAAGCTGGTATGAACTTGAACTCTTTTGTTTTTGTAAATATGATGAGTCCCTCGTTCTTGATTCAGCTTATTATGAATAAACATGTTTGCAATGACAATTAGAGATCATAGTTGCTTGTGCCATGCTTGATTAGCTATGAGTTATAATGGTTTACCTTGTGTGCCAACATGCTATTGAGATGATTATGATGTGGTATGATGGGGTGGTATCCTCCTTTGAATGATTTAAGTGACTTGACTTGGCACATGTTCACGCATGTAGTTGAAACAAATCAACATAGCCTTCACGATATTTATGTTCATGGTGGATTATATCCTACTCATGCTTGCATCCAATCTTTATTAATTTTAATGCATGTACATGGCTGTTGTCGCTCTCTAGTTGGTCGTTTCCCAGTCTTTTGCTAGCCTTCACTTGTACTAAGCGGGAATACTGCTTGTGCATCCAATCCCTTAAACCCCAAAGTTATTCCAGATGAGTCCACTATACCTTCCTATATGCGGTATCTACCTGCCGTTCCAAGTAAATTTGTATGTGCCAAACTCTAAACCTTCAAATAAACATTCTGTTTTGTATGCTCGAATAGCTCATGTATCAACAAAGGCTGTCCTTATCTTCCATGTTAGGCGGGTTATTCTCAAGAGGAGTGGACTCCGCTCCTCACTCACGAGAAAATGGCTGGTCACCGGGATGCCCAGTCCCATACTTTATGCAAACTAACTCAAAATTAATTGCAAGCAAAACTCCCCCTGGGACCTGATGTATGTTGGAGGCACTCGTTGTTTCGAGCAAGCCATGGATTGATGCTTGTTGGTGGAGGGGGAGTATAAACTTTACCATTCTGTTTGGGAACCGCCTATAATGTGTTTAGTATGGAAGATATTGCCATCTCTTAGTTGTTACGTTGACAATGAAAGTATACCGCTCAAAATACAATTTATCTCTATTTCAAAACCGAGCTCTGGCACCTCTACATATCCCTGCTTCCCTCTGCGAAGGGCCTATCCATTTACTTTTATGTTGAGTCATCACCCTCTTATTAAAAAGCACTAGCTGGAGAGCACAGCCGTCATTTGCATTCATCACTGTTAATTTATATTGGGTATGACTATGATTGGATCTCTTTTACCATGAATTACAATGTCTTGTCAGTCCTTGATCTTTAAAGGTGCTCTGCATTTATGTTTTGTGGTCTCAGAAAGGGCTAGCGAGATACCATCTTGTTATATCATATTATGATTGTTTTGAGAAAGTGTTGTCATCCGAGATTTATTATTATGGCTTGCTAGTTGATTATGCTATTGATATGAGTAATCATGAGACCTGAGAATTATTGCAAATGTGGTTAGTTATGATCTATGCTTAAAACTTGAATGCTGGCTTGACATAGTTACAACAACAAGAGCAAACATAGTTTGTAAAAGTTTTTCTTTCTTTCAGTTTGTCAACTGAATTGCTTGAGGACAAGCAAGGGTTTAAGCTTGGGGGAGTTGATACGTCTCCGTCGTATCTACTTTTCCAAACACTTTTGCCCTTGTTTTGGACTCTAACTTGTATGATTTGAATGGAACTAACCCGGACTGACGCTGTTTTCAGCAGAATTGCCATGGTGTTGTTTTATGTGCAGAAAACAAATATTCTCGGAATGACCTGAAACTCCACGGAACATCTTAGAAAAAATAATAAAAAATCCTCGCCAAAGATGACGACTAGGGGGGCACACCCTTCTCACGAGGGTGGGGGGCGCGCCCCCTACCTCGTGGGCCCCCTAGATGTCGTCTGACGCCAACTCCAACTCTATATATTTGCTTTCGGAGAGAAAAAAATTGGAGAGAAGAAATCATCACGTTTTACGATATGGAGCTGCCACCAAGCCCTAAAACCTCTCGGGAGGGCTGATCTGGAGTCCTTCCGGGGCTCCGGAGAGGGGGATTCGTCGCCGTCATCATCATCAATCATCCTCCATCATCAATTTCATGATGCTCACCCCCGTGCGTGAGTAATTCAATCGTAGGCTTGCTGGACGGTGATGGGTTGGATGAGATTTATCATGTAATCGAGTTAGTTTTGTTAGGGTTTGATCCCTAGTATCCATTATGTTCTGAGATCGATGTTGCTATGACTTTGCTATGCTTAATGCTTGTCACTAGGGCCCGGGTGCCATGATTTCAGATTTGAACCTATTATGTTTTCATGAATATATGTGAGTTCTTGATCCGATCTTGCAAGTCTATAGTCATCTACTATGTGTTATGATCCGGCAACCCCAAAGTGACAATAATCGGGACCACTACCGGTGATGACCATAGTTTGAGGAGTTCATGTATTCACTATGTGCTAATGCTTTGTTCCAGTTCTCTATTAAAAGGAGGCCTTAATATCCCTTAGCTTCCAATAGGACCCCGCTGCCACGGGAGGGTAGGACAAAAGATGTCATGCAAGTTCTTTTCCATAAGCACGTATGACTATATACGGAATACATGCCTACATTACATTGATGAATTGGAGGTAGTTCTGTGTCACCCTATGTTATGACTGTTACATGATGAACCGCATCCTGCATAATTATCCATCTCTGATCCGGTGCCTACGAGTTTTCCATATACTGGTTTACGCTTATTTACTTTCCCGCGGCTACTGTTACAATCACTACAAAATACCAAAAACATTACTTTTGCTGTCTTTACTTTTGTTGCCGCTACCACCACTATCATATTACTTTGCTACTAAACACTTTGCTGCAGATACTAAGTTTCCAGGTGTGGTTGAATTGACAACTCAGCTGCTAATACTTGAGAATATTCTTTGGCTCCCCTTGTGTCGAATCAATAAATTTGGGTTGAATACTCTACCCTTGAAAGCTGTTGCGATCCCCTATACTTGTGGGTTATCAAGGAGAATAGCTCAAGCAGTGAGCATGTGCTCATATGGTCTGGGTACTACAATCGCTTGAATCAAGTGGGAGTTAATCTTCTAGATAAAATAGTGATTGACAGAATTCTCTAGTCACCATCACCAAGTTAGTAGAACTTCGTGATGAACTATAGTATTCAAGGGATGACGAAAACGAGTCCCGAGCTTTTCATGATGATGAAATCAGAAATCAAGAGTGAGCATCAAGTGTTGATGATTAACAAGACCACTAGTTTCAAGAAAAGGGCAAAGGGAAGAAGGGGAACTTCAAGAAGAACGGCAAGCGAGTTGCTGCTCAAGTGAACAAGCCCAAGTCTGGACCTAAGCCTGAGACTAAGTGCTTCTACTGCAAAGGGACTGGTCACTAGAACTGGAACTGCCCTAGATACTTGGCGGATAAGAAGGATGGCATAGTGAACAAAGGTATATTTGATATACATGTTATTGATGTGTACTTTACTAGTTTTTATAGCAACCCCTTAGTATTTGATACTAGTTCAGTTGCTAAGATTAGTAACTCGAAACGGGAGTTGCAGAATGAACAGAGACTAGTTAAGGGTGAAGTGACGATGTGTGTTGGAAGAAGTTCCAAGATTGATATGATCATCATCGCACACTCCCTATACTTTCGGGATTAGTGTTGAACCTAAATAAGTGTTATTTGGTGTTTGCGTTGAGCATGAATATGATTTGATCATGTTTATTGCAATACGGTTATTCATTTAAGTTAGAGAATAATTGTTGTTCTGTTTACATGAATAAAACCTTATATGGTTACACACCCAATCAAAATGGTTCGTTGGATCTCGATCGTAGTGATACACATATTCATAATATTGAAGCCAAAAGATGCAAAGTTAATAATGATAGTGCAACTTATTTGTGGCACTGCCTTTTAGGTCATATTGGTGTAAAGCGCATGAAGAAACTCCATGCTGATGGGATTTTGGAATCACTTGATTATGAATCACTTGATGATTGCGAACTATGCCTTATGGGCCAGATGACTAAGACTCCGTTCTCCGGAACAATGGAGTGAGCAACTGACTTATTGGAAATAATACATGCTGATGTATACAATCCAATGAGTGTTGAGGCACGCGACGGGTATCATTATTTTCTGACCTTCACAGATGATTTGAGCAGATATGGGTATATCTACTTGATGAAACATAAGTCTGAAACATTTGAAAAGTTCAAAGAATTTCAAAGTGGAAAATCATCGTGACAAGAAAATAAGGTTTCTATGATCTGATCACGGAGACAAATATTTGAGTTACGAGTTTGGTCTTCAATTTAAACAATGTGGAATAGTTTCACAAATTCGTGTCACGTGGAACACCACAGCATAATGGTGTGTCCGAACATCATAACCGTACTTTATTGGATATAGTGCAATCTATGATGTTTCTTACCGATTTACCACTATAGTTTTGGGGTTATGCATTAGAGACAGTTGCATTCATGTAAAAAAAGGTGGCACCATCTAAATTCGTTTGAGAGGACACCGTATGAACTGTGGTTTGGCAAGAAACCAAAGTTGTCGTTTCTTAAAGTTTGGGATTGTGATGCTTATAAGAAAAAGTTTCATCCTGATAAGCTCAAACCCAAATCGAAGAAATGTGTCTTCATAGGATACCCAAAGGAGACAGTTGGGTACACCTTCTATCACAGATCCGAAGGCAAGATATTCGTTGCTAAGAATGGATCCTTTATAGAGAAGGAGTTTCTCTCGAAAGAAGTGAGTGGGAGGAAAGTAGAACTTGATGAGGTAACTGTACCTGCTCCCTTATTGGAAAGTAGTTCATCACAGAAATATATTCCTGTGACTCCGACACCAATTAGTGACGAAGCTAATGATTATGATCATGTAACTTCAGATCAAGTTGCTACCGAACCTCGTAGGTCAACCAGAATGAGATCCGCACCAGAGTGGTATGATAATCCTGTTCTGGAGGTCATGTTACTTGACCATGACGAACCTACGAACTATGAGGAAGCGATGATGAGCCCAGATTCCGCAAAATGGCTTGAGGCCATGAAATCTGAGATGGGATCCATGTATGAGAACAAAGTGTGGACTTTGGTTGACTTGCCCGATGATCGGCAAGCCATAGAAAATAAATGGATCTTCAAGAGGAAGACGGACGCTGATAGTAGCGTTACTATCTACAAAGCTCGAATTGTGGCAAAAAGGTTTTCGACAAGTTCAAGGTGTTGACTATGATGAGAGTTTCTCACTCGTATCTATGCTTAAGTCTGTCTGAATCATGTTAGCAATTGTCGCATTTTATGAAATCTGGCAAATGGATAAACAAATATGCATTCCTTAATGGATTTATTAAAGAAGAGTTGTATATGATGCAACCAGAAGGTTTTGTCAATCCTAAAGGTGCTAACAAAATGTGCAAGCTGCAGCGATCCATCTATGGACTGGTGCAAGCATCTCGGAGTTGGAATATATGCTTTGATGAGTTGATCAAGCATATAGTTTTATACAGACTTGCGGTGAAGCCTGTATTTACAAGAAACTGAGTGGGAGTGTCGGTGTCAAAACTGGCGGATCTCGGGTAGGGGGTCCCGAACTGTGCGTCTAGGCCGGATGGTAACAGGAGGCAAGGGACACGAAGTTTTACCCAGGTTCGGGACCTCTCGATGGAGGTAAAACCCTACGTCCTGCTTGATTAATATTGATGATATGGGTAGTACAAGAGTAGATCTACCACGAGATCGGAGAGGCTAAACCCTAGAAGCTAGCCTATGGTATGATTGTTGTTATGTATGTTGTCCTACGGACTAAAACCCTCCGGTTTATATAGACACCGGAGAGGGTTAGGGTTACACAAAGTCGGTTACAATGGTAGGAGATCTCCATATCCGTATCGCCAAGCTTGCCTTCCACGCCAAGGAAAGTCCCTTCCGGACATGGGACGAAGTCTTCAATCTTGTATCTTCATAGTCCAGGAGTCCGGCTGAAGGTATAGTCCGGCCATCCGGACACCCCCTAATCCAAGACTCCCTTAGTAGCCCCTGAACCAGGCTTCAATGACGACGAGTCCGGCGCGCAGATTGTCTTCGGCATTGCAAGGCGGGTTCCTCCTCCAAGTACTTCATAGAAGATTTTGAACACAAAGATAGTGTCCGGCTCTGCAAAATAAGTTTCCACATATTGCCATAAAGAGAATAATATTTACACAAATCTAATCTGCTGACGTATTCCGTAGTGTGACACACCACGACCAAGCCTTTATCCGAGTCGTTTCATTATCCCACCTTAGCACGTCATGCGAGGCGGTTTTCTTGGCACGTCTTGTTAAGCAGAGATCATGTCCCCTTATTCCGGGATTCTCATCAATACGGGCGTGGGTAACCCAACCACGCCATTGATTACGGCGCTTGGAGATAAGCGAGTTTTACCAGGCTGGTGGGGACACGTAGTTGCGTCTGCCCATATAAGGGGATAAGGATCCACCTTTTCACCTACGCCTTCTTCCTCCCTTGCTTATCCATTCTCGCGTACTCGAGCTCCAGTGCCCAAGTCTGCACTCCCTACCTCAACCTTCTCCAGCCATGTCTGGAGCGGGAGGCAAGTGGATGGTCTCCTCCGTCACGGAGGGACACATCAAAAAACTGAGGAAAGCCGGATACTTGTCTAATGACATTGCGTACCGGCTTCCCGAAAAGGGGCAGCTTATCCCCACCCCTAGGCCCCATGAGAGGGTGGTGTTCCTCCCCCATTTCCTCCACGGACTGGGCTTCCCTCTTCACTCATTTGTCCGGGGGCTCATGTTCTACTATGGCCTGGATTTCTACGATCTGGCCCCGAACTTTGTCCTCAACATATGGGCGTTTATCGTCGTGTGCGAGGCTTTCCTCCACATCCGCCCCCATTTCGGCCTATGGCTCAAGACTTTCAATGTCAAGCCGAAGGTGGTGCGCGGCAACCAGGCGGAGGTGCCATGGTGGGCAAGATGGCCAATGTCTTATGGCTCGTGGGCTCCTTTGTGGAGACCCTGAAGGGGTGGCAATCGGGGTGGTTTTACATCACCGAGCCGCGCGACCCCGAATGGGTCGCAGCCCCCGAGTTTCGATCCGGACCCCCTACGCGGCTCACCTCCTGGAAGGAGACGGGCCTGTCGCGGGGTAAAAAGAAGAGCTGATCGGACTCCAAACATGCATCCAAACCCTGGTGGACAAGAAGCTCAAACTTGTCAACGTAGTCCAGGTTATGCTCATCCGCCTGATCCTCCCGTGTCAACAACAGGCTTTCAACCTGTGGGAGTTCGACCCGGCGCGGCACCAAACTCTGAGCAGGCTCTTCGAAACGATGTACGAAGATGCTTGGAAGGTGCTTTTCAAGGGCGCCGAGGCCCCCGCATCCGCTACCGAGGATCGCGGATTCAGTACGCAGCGTCACGCTCATGCGGTAAGCTGTTTTTTCCTTTTACAGGGTATCAGTTTTTCATAGTTTGACTCCATGCGGGATCTAAGCTCCCTTACCTTTGACAGGATTGGCAGGTGACATCCGGACAGATCAACTGTCCGGCTCCTTTGCCCGAAGGCCCAGCGGACGCTCGCTTGGCGAAGCTGCTGGTTCCGGCACCCTATGTGGTGCCGGAGAAGAAGGCCGCGAAAAAGGCCACAGGGACTTGAAAGAGTGCCCGACGCCAGGAGGTGTCGGATCCATCATCCGACGGTTCCGAGGCGCATTCCTCCCGTGAAGACGAGGAGGAAGAAGAAGAGACCTCCCCCCTCCAGCGGGATGAGAGAAGAAAAGGAAGGCCGCCCTCTCTGGGGAGGCCGGAGGGTCCAAGAAGGGGAAAACCCTTCCTCCGGACTACTCTACCGACGCCGACGACGGCGGACAGGAGTGGCCGCCCAGGGCCAAGCCCTTGGCAAAATCATAAGTATCTGGATACCAGAGTAATTCATAGTATTCGTTTATTGCACAGCTTTCCCTTATGTCGAATATGTTTATGCAGCCCACCCAAAGACCGGCTCGACGCGTCGTCGAGCGGCTCACTGGACTCGTCGGATGTGAACTCGCTTCCGACGGCTTCCTCCCCCCGTCCTACGGACGACACCGAAGTGTTATCCCAACAGGTTCTAAGCCGGGAGGAGGTGGTCCTGGAGGCGCCACAAGGCGACCTCCCGGACTCCAGGAGTAAAGGGGATGAAACCCCCCAGGGCTCCAAGTCCGGATCTAGGCCGGACACCACTCCGGAACCTTCAGAGGTTCCAGAGTCTGGCGGGGGACCTCCTTCCAAGAGGAGCAAGCCCACCGTGCCGGTGACCCCCGTCCAACCGGAGGCGCCGGACAATCTATTGGAGGCGCTCCAAGGCGCCTCCATTGACAAGGAGCACCGCACCATTATGAGTGCGGTGGTCTAGAAGGTTCAGTCCGCCAAGAGCGGACTGACTGAAGCTTGTACTAGCCTTTTAACAGGCTTTGAGGTAAGTAAAGAATGTGTAAATAATATTACCGCATAGACAGTAGCCCCTGATGCTCTATTTGGCGTTCGGGAAGAAAAGCCGAATAGAGGATCAAATAAAATTCGCAGGAGTCTAACAAAAAGGAGTCAATATGCGTATGCAGGCTTCTCTGCTTGCATCCACCGCAGTGACTGCGGAAGTGGACATGCTAAAGCAGAACCTCGAGCGGTCCGAGCAAGAGCTCGGGCGTGCCAAGAAGCAGCTCGAGGACAATGAAGGTAAGAAATACCTTGTTTAAATATATATATAAAAAGGTGCAATTGCAAAAAATGACAGGATTATCGTGGCTATTGTAGGGGCCACGTCTGAGGTGGCGACCCTTAAGCAAGCGCTGGTCGAGGCCGAGAAGAGGGTGGCCACGGAGCGCACCGAGAGGGAGAAGTATGAGGCCGAGGTTGGCAAGGTACGGCAAGAGCTCCAAGCTCTCATGGAAAAACATGAGAGTTTGGAGCTTGACTCAAAGACGCGAGCGTCCGAGCTCGTGGTGGCTATTGAAAATACCAAGTCTGCCAAGGCCGAATCCCAGAAGACCCTCCAGGAGTTGGATGAGGTGAAGAAGATAGCGGTGGGTAAGGCATTCTTTATGCAAAGAAAACACATAAACGTGAGTTACTTGTTACCTACCCGAATCCGGAGCTCTCCAAGAGCGTTCGCAGATCTTCCATGGAGTGTGTCCGCTGCCGCCGCATTATATCAAGCCGAGGAGGGCAAATCGACAGAGAAGGTGTTCTGGTCTTAGTATGCTGAGGCCGGACACCCCGTGCCCCTGAGCGACCAGCTGAAGCAACTGGTCGAGCTCCACAAGGTGGCCGAACAGGCCATGAAGGGCCTCGTAGTTTGGCTGTGGCCTGGAGGGGCTCTGCCTGGGAGCTATTTCGGGCTGGTGCGGCGGCTGGTGGAGGCCTGTCGAAGGCTCGAAGTCATCAAGCGCTCCGTCTGCATTGAAGGTGCCCGTAGGGCCCTTGCCCATGCTAAGGTGCACTGGGGCAAGCTGGATGCTGAGAAGCTTGTGAAGGACGGGCCACTGCCGGGAAAAGAGCATCGCAAGCCCGAGAATTATTATAAGGATGTTCTGAAGGGTGCCTGCCTTGTGGCGGATGAATGTTCTAGGGATGTAATTTTTGAGTGAAACTTGCTCGTTTTGTCCTGTGTGCTGAAAACTTGTTCATATGCGCTAAACAATGCTGTTTGGAATTTAAAATATTACCTTCTGTGCGGCTGTTTATCAATTCTGAGAGATGGCAAGTCGTCGGCTTCTGCCCCCGTGCCGCTAGTGCTGGGGTGTTCGGGGATAAACCTGAGCGCTCTTTTTCCCATGTTTGGGTCCTTCGAGGGAGGCGCTCAGCCCAACGAACAAGGCAATCGGACTATAATGTGTGAACACTCTCACTTAGCCATAGAATTCTATAATTTTAAATTTCGACGAAGTCCCTGGTATTCGGAAGACCGAGTTCAGGGCGCTATCCACGCCTTGGTCGGACAGAGCCGGCTCCTTGCTCTAAGTGGCATAAGTCTTTAGGGACTCGAAAAACCTCTCGAACAGCGACCAGCTCTCGCTTCATCATGACAATCAGTTTTAGCTTTCTCCACTGAGGTGCTCGACCCAGCTCAACTGGGGCACAATCGCAGTGGTTCTCCTAGTGCTACCTTAGCCGATATAGTGGAACGTAAGGCACCAAAACATAGGAGCCGGGCAAACCCAACTATTGACCCAAGACATGATTCGGAGCCGATGCATATAATGCTATAAGTTCGGGGTGCCGCACTTTTTAAAGTGTTCGGACTTCTCACACCATATTGAGGGGTACTAAAGCCCCTGGCGTATTTTGGTCGTACCAAAGTGTACGGATGCAACATGTCGTTAAGGAACATATATTAAAAAAGAATAATGCAAAAATAGACAAAAGCTATGCATTGTTTATTAAAGAGGGCTGGGATCAAAGCAGAACGATACAAATAATGCGATAAGCAAAAGGTTGGGCTATTTAACGTGTCCGTTCCAGGGGCAAGCTGTGGAATAGTATGCGAAACAGGTATACTGCTCGTGATAGAGACCACCTGGGAGTTCCGTAATGCGGCATGGCTTGTCTGCTTCCCTGGTTCTTGCATAGTTTGTTCAGCAATTGAACTGTCGAACGGGCCTTCCGAAGAGTGGAGTCCTGAAAGAAAGAGAAAATTAAAAAATTGGCAGCCCCTGGTGCGGTTTAAGCCGTGTTTCGGGCGTGTCGTGATGGTGCCCCTCCCCCTGTACCCATGGTATTTCTAGAGCGTAGTTATGTACGCGAAGTACTGGTATCGCATTTTTGCGAGGGCTGGGGTTGGGGACGCATTGCTACGCCTGATCGGGTCGTGCCAGGCGGTCTTGTTGTAGGTTACTCCGGGCGCGCTTGACGGTGTCCGGTCGTTTAATGGCCGTACTGGAGAACTGCCTGGAGAGGCTGCTTTGTACTTCTGCTGCAAGGGCCGCCGTGTGCTCCTATGTTCGTAGGGAGCGTTCGGTGTTTCCATTGACCATAATTACTCCTCGAGGGCCTGGCATTTTGAGCTTAACATATGCGTAGTGCGGTACCGCATTGAACTTGGCGAATGCGGTTCGCCCGAGCAATGCGTGATAGCCACTGCGGAATGGGACTATGTCGAAGATTGACTCCTCGCTTCGGAAATTATCCGGAGATCCGAAGACCACTTCAAGTGTGACTAAGCCTGTACAGTTGGCCTCTACACCTGGTATTGCGCCTTTAAAGGTCGTTTTGGTGGGCTTAATCCTCGAGGGATCTATGCCCATTTTCCACACTATATCCTGGTAAAGCAGGTTCAGGCTGCTGCCGCCGTCTATAAGGACTCTAGTGAGATGAAATCCATCAATAATTGGGTCTAGAACCAATGCGGCGAATCTGCCATGACGGATGCTAGTGGGATGGTCCCTTCGATCAAAGGTGATCGGGCAGGAGGACCATGGGTTGAACTTTGGGGCGACTGTCTCTACCGCGTATACGTCCCTTAACGCGCGCTTCCGCTCTCTTTTGGGGACGTGGGTTGCGTATATCATGTTCACCGTCCGCACTTGTGGGGGAAAACTCTTCTGTCCACTGTTGTTCAGCGGCCGGGGCTCCTCGTCGTCATCGCTATGCAGCCCCTTGTCTTCATTTTCGGCGTTTAACTTGCCTGCCTGCTTGAACACCGAACAATCCTTGTTGGTGTGATTGGCCGGCCTTTCGGGGGTGCCATGTATCTGGCACAAGCGGTCGAGTATTCGGTCCAAACTGGACGGGCCCCTAGGATTCCTTTTGAATGGCTTTTTTCGCTGACCGGATTTAGAGCCTCTGAATTCGGCATTAACTGTCGTATCCTCAGCATTATCTCCGTTAATGCGGCGCTTCTGCTTGTTGCGACGCGACCTGCCACTACTGTCCCTAGTATCCGAATTACCAGGGTTCTTGGTCATATTGTTGCTACGAGCAAGCCAGCTGTCTTCTCCCGTACAAAAGCGGGTCATGAGTGTCGTGAGTGCTGCCATAGACTTCGGCTTTTCCTGTCCAAGGTGCCGGGCAAGCCACTCGTCACGGATATTGTGCTTGAAGGCTCCTAGGGCCTCAGCGTCTGGACAGTCAACTATTTGATTTTTCTTTGTTAGGAACCATGTCCAGAATTGCCTGGCCGATTCCTCTGGCTGCTGAATTACGTGACTTAGGTCATCGGCGTCTGGGGGTCGCACATAAGTGCCCTGGAAATTGTCGAGGAATGCGGCTTCCAGGTCCTCCCAACAACTGATTGATCCTATTGGCAAGCTGTTAAGCCAATGCCGAGCTGGTCCTTTAAGCTTGAGTGGGAGGTATTTGATGGCATGGAAATCATCACCGCGGGCCATGTGGATATGAAGGAGATAATCCTCGATCCATACCGCAGGATCTGTTGTGCCATCATATGATTCGATATTTACGGGTTTGAAACCCTCGGGGATTTGATGATCCATTATTTCGTCTGTGAAGCATAGTGGGTGTGCGGCGCCTCTGTACTGGGCTATATCATGACGTAGCTCCAATGAGCTTTGTCTACTGTGTTTGGCCCTGCCGGATTTGTGGCCGGCGTGACGGTTACCGTCTCGAGTCGTGGGGCGCCCACGCGATCCGTAGATTGATCTTGTTTGCCTTGCCTTGTCCTCCAACATATCTCGTAAGTCCGGCGCATATTCCTGTGCCTTGGTATGGGGTGCGGCTTGAGCGGAGGGCCGAGAGGCCTCTCTGTCGCGGCCACGAGGAGGCTGGTCGGCCGCATCAAGTGCTTCCTCCTCTAATCGGGGTAGCAACCTACGCTTTGGGTAGCTCTTGGAGGGGCGTTCGAGTTTATGCTCTTCGGCCACAAGGACTTCAGTCCATCTGTCGACTAGCAAATCTTGATCAGCTCTAAGCTGTTGTTGTTTTTTCTTGAGGCTTCTTGTCGTGGCCATAAGCCTGCGTTGAAAACACTCTTGCTCGACGGGATCCTCTGGCACGACGAATTCGTCGTCGTCGAGGCTTGCCTCATCTTCAGAGGGAGGCATATAATTATCGTCCTCGACCTCTTTGTCTGCCGCTCTCTCATGAGGGCTGGTTTCTCCATCCTCCTGTGCTAAATTTTGCTGCAGGGGGTTTTCTTCGGCACTTTCTGGTGTATTATTATCTCCCGTGCTGGAATCACCATATTTGTTTTGGCAGGATTTTGAGCGGCGCCGCTGATGCCGGCGCTTAGGCTGTTTCTTGGAGGGGTCATCCTCTGCTGTTCCATCGCCATCTCCTTCTTTTGGGGTGTCCACCATGTATATGTCATATGATGAGGTGGCTTTCCAGGGCCTGATAGGCACTGGTTCTTCATCGTCTCCTTCATCGATGTCCATACCGTCGATGTCTTCGGAGTCGAAGTCGAGCATGTCGGTTAACTCGTCGACAGTGGCTACAAAGTGGGTGGTGGGTGGGCTTTGAATTTCATCATCGTCCGAATCCCAACCTTGCTGACCGTAGTCCGGCCAGGGCTCTCCTGATAAAGAGAGAGACTTCAGTGTCTTTAGAATATCGCCGAAAGGCGAGTGCTGAAAGATGTCCGCGGCAGTAAACTCCATGATCGGCGCCCAATCGGATTCGATCGGCAGGGGCGCGGAGGGTTCGGAGACCGGAGAGGAGTCCGACTCCTTGGAGTCACGAGTCTCGCGGAGTGCGGGGCTGGTGTTCGACTCGATCGCTGTTGGGATCGTAGCCCCCGAGGTGGCGTCCAACCACCCATCCTCGATCGGCGCAGTTGGCTCCGAATTAAGGGTGGAAGCCGATGCGGGTGCGGCCTCCAGGGCACTGTTCGGCGGCAGAGCTAGATCATGCTCGTTGTGACAGTGCGGCGCGCTCGGCAGTGGCTCGAATCCGTCGAAGATCAAGTCCCTGCGGATGTCAGGCGTGTAGTTTAAACTTCCAAATCTGACCTGACGGCCGGGGGCATAGCTTTCGATCAGCTCCAGATGGCCAAGTGAATTGGCCCGCAGTGCAAAGCCGCCGAAGACGAAGATCTGTCTGGGGAGGAAGGTCTCACCCTGGACTGTATCACCATTGATGATCGTAGGAGCCATCAAGCCTGACGGCGACGACACAGAGGAACTCTCAATGAAAGCACCAATGTCGGTGTCAAAACCGGCGGATCTCGGGTAGGGGGTCCCGAACTGTGCGTCTAGGCCGGATAGTAACAGGAGGCAAGGGACACGAAGTTTTACCCAGGTCCGGGCCCTCTCGATGGAGGTAAAACCCTATGTCCTGCTTGATTAATATTGATGATATGGGTAGTACAAGAGTAGATCTACCACGAGATCAGAGAGGCTAAACCCTAGAAGCTAGCCTATGGTATGATTGTTGTTATGTATGTTGTCCTACGAACTAAAACCCTCTGGTTTATATAGACACCGAAGAGGGTTAGGGTTTCAAAGTCGGTTACAATGGTAGGAGATCTGCATATCCGTATCGCCAAGATTGCCTTCCACGCCAAGGAAAGTCCCTTCAGGACAAGGGACGAAGTCTTCAATCTTGTATCTTCATAGTCCAGGAGTCCGGCTGAAGGTATAGTCCGGCCATCCGGACACCCCCTAATCCAGGACTCCCTCAGGGAGCACTACAACATTTCCGATAAGTATATGTGAATGACATATTGTTGATCGGAAATAATGTAGAATTTTCTGGAAAGCACAAAGGAGTATTTGAAAGGAGTTTTTTTCAAAGAAAGTCCTCGGTGAAGCTGCTTACATATTGAGCATTAAGATCTATAGAGATAGATCAGGACGCTTGATAAGTTTTTTCAATGAATACATACCTTGAAAAGATTTTGATGTAGTTCAAAATGGAACAGTCAAAGAAAGAGTTCTTGCCTGTGTTACAAGGTTGAAATTGAGTAAGACTCAAAGCCCAACCACGACAGAAGATAGAAAGAGAATGAAAGTCATTCCCTATGCCTTAGCCATAGGTTCTACAAAGTATGCCATGCTGTGTACCAGATCTATTCTATACCCTACCACTGAGTTTGGCATGAGAGTACAATAGTGATCTCGGAGTAGATCACTGGACAGCGGTCAAAATTATCCTTAGTGGAATAAGGATATGTTTCTCGATTATGGAGGTGACAAAAAGGTTCGTCGTAAAGGGTTACGGGGATGCAAGTTTTGACACTGATCCAGATGACTCTAAGTCTTCATCTGGATACATATTGAAAGTGGGAGCAATTAGCTAAAGTAGCTCCTGCAGAGCATTGTAGACATAGAAATTTGCAAAATACATACGGATCTGAATATGGCACACCCATTGACTAAACTTCTCTCACAAGCAAAACATGATCACACCTTAGTACTCTTTGGGTGTTAATCACATAGAGATGTGAACTAGATTATAGACTCTAGTAAACCCTTTGGGTGTTGGTCACATGACGATGTGAACTATTGATGTTAAATCACATGGCGATGTGATCTAGATTATTGACTCTAGTGCAAGTGGGAGACTGAAGGAAATATGCCCTAGGGGCAATAATAAAGTTATTATTATTTTCCTTATTTCATGATAAATGTTTATTATTCATGCTAGAATTGTATTAACCGGAAACATAATATTTGTGTAAATACATAGACAAACAGAGTGTCACTAGTATACCTCTACTTGACTAGCTCATTGATCAAAGATGGTTATGTTTCCTAACCATTGACATGAGTTGTCATTTGATTAACGGGATCATATCATTAGGAGAATGATGTGATTGACTTGACCCATTCCGTTATCTTAGCACTCGATCGTTTAGTATGTTGCTATTGCTTTCTTCATGACTTATACAAGTTCCTATGACTATGAGATTATGCAACTCCCGTTTACCGAAGAAACGCTTTGTGTGCTACCAAATGTCACAACGTAACTGGGTGATAATAAAGGGGCTCTACAGGTGTCTCCGAAGGTACTTGTTGGGTTGGCGTATTTCGAGATTAGGATTTGTCACTCCAATTGTCGGAGAGGTATCTCTGGGCCCTCTCGGTAATGCACATCACTTAAGCCTTGCAAGCATTGCAACTAATGAGTTAGTTGTGGGATGATGTATTACAGAACGAGTAAAGAGACTTGCCAGTAACGAGATTGAACTAGGTATTGAGATACCGACGATCGAATCTCGGGCAAGTAACATACCGGTGACAAAGGGAACAACGTATGTTGTTATGCGGTTTGACCGATAAAGATCTTCGTAGAATATGTGGGAGCCAATATGAGCATCCAGGTTCTGCTATTGGTTAATGACCGGAGACGTGTCTCGGTCATGTCTACATTGTTCTCGAACCCGTAGGGTCCGCACGCTTAAAGTTTGATGACAGTTATATTATGAGTTTATGTGTTTTGATGTACCGATGGTAGTTCCGAGTCCTGGATGAGATCGGGGACATGACGAGGAGTCTGAAAATGGTCGAGAAGTAAAGATTGATATATTGGACGACTATATTCGGACATCGGAAAGATTCCGAGTGATTCGGTTATTTTTTAGAGTACCGGAGAGTTACGGGAATTCGTCGGGAGGTAAATGGGCCTTAGTGGGCTTTTACGGAGAAGAGGAGAGGCGGCCAGGGCTGGGCCGCGCACCCCTCCCCCTAGTCCGAATAGGACAAGGAGAGGGGGGTGGCGCCCCCCCCCCCCTTCCTTCTCTCTCTCCTCTTCCCCCCTCCCGAATCCTATTCCAACTAGGAAAGGGAGGGAGTCCTACTCCCGGTGGGAGTAGGACTCCTCCGGTGCGCCTCTCCACTTGGCCGGCCGCACCCCCCTTGCTCCTTTATATACGGGGGCAGGGGGCACCCCAAATATATACAACAATTGATCATTGATCTCTTAGCCGTGTGCGGTGCCCCCCTCCACTAGAATCCACCTCAATAATATCGTAGCGGTGCTTAGGTGAAGCCCTCCGTCGGTACAACACCATCATCGTCACCACGCCGTCGTGGTGATGAAACTCTCCCTCAAAGCTCGGCTGGATCGGAGTTCGAGGGACTTCATCAAGCTGAACGTGTGCTGAACTCGGAGGTGCCGTGCGTTCGGTACTTGATCGGTCGGATCGTGAAGATGTATGACTACATCAACCGCGTTGTGCTAACGCTTGCGCTTTCGGTCTACGAGGGTACATGGACAACACTCTCCCCTCTCGTTGCTATGCATCACCATGATCTTGTGTGTGCGTAGGAAATTTTTTGAAATTACTACGTTCCCCAACAGTGACATCTGAGCTAGGTTTTATGCGTAGATGCCATATACACGAGTAGAACACAAGTGAGTTGTGGGTGATATAAGTCATACTGCTTACAAGAATGTCATACTTTGGTTCGGCGGTATTGTTGGATGAAGCGGCCCGGACCGACATTACGCGTACGCTTACGTGAGACTGGTTTTACCGCCGTGCTTTGCACACAGATAACTAGCGGGTGTCAGTTTCTCCAACTTTAGTTGAATCGAGTGTGGCTACGCCCGGTCCTTGAGAAGGTTAAAACAACACTAACTTGACAAACTATCATTGTGGTTTTGATGCATAGGCAAGAACGGTTCTTGCTTAGTCCGTAGCAGCCACGTAAAACTTGCAACAACAAAGTAGAGGACGTCTAACTTGTTTTTGCAGGGCATGTTGTGATGTGATATGATCAAGATGTGATAAGATATAAGTTGTTGTAGAAGATGATCATGTTTTGCTGAAGTTATTGGCAATTGGCAGAAGCCTTGTGGTTGTCTCTTTATTGCATAAGATGCAAGCGCCAAATAATTGCCTTACTTTATCGCTATGCAATAGCAATAGTTGCAAGAGCAATAGTTGTCAAGACAACCATGTGACGACACATTGATATAGATCAAGATGATGGAGATCATGGCGTCATGCCGATGACAATGGAAATCATGACGATGCTTTGGAGATGGAGATCAAAGGCACAAGATGATGATGGCCATATCATGTCACATATTTTGATTGCATGTGATGTTTATCTTTTATGCATCTTATCTTTCTTTGATTGACAGTAGCATTATAAGATGATCTCTCACTAAATTATCAAGGTACAAGTGTTCTCCCTAAGTATGCACCGTTGCGAAAGTTCTTCATGCTGAGACACCACATGATGATCGGGTGTGATAGGCTCTACGTTCAAATACAACGGGTGTAAAACAGTTGCACACGCGGAATACTCAGGTTAAACTTGACGAGCCTAGCATATAACAGATATGGCCTCGGAACACGGAGACCGAAAGGTCGAGCATGAATCATATAGTAGATATGATCAACATAGTGATGTTCACCATTGAAATTACTCCATCTCACGTGATGATCGGACATGGTTTAGTTGATATGGATCACGTGATCACTTAGAGGATTAGAGGGATGTCTATCTAAGTGGGAGTCTTAAGTAATATGATTAATTGAACTTAAATTTATCATGAACTTAGTCCTCGTAGTATTAGCATATCTATGTTGTAGATCAATAGCTCGTGTTTAGCTCCCCTGTTTTATTTTGATATGTTCCTGGAGCAAACTATGTTGAAAGATGTTAGTAGCAATGATGCGGATTGGATCCGTGATCTGAGGTTTATCCTCATTGCTGCATAGAAGAATTATGGCCTTGATGCACCGCTAGGTGACAAACCTATTGCAGGAGCAGATGCAGATGTTATGATCGTTTGGCTAGCTCAACATGATGACTACTTGATAGTTTAGTGCACCATGCTTAACGGCTTAGAATCAGGACTTCAAAGACTTTCTGAACATCATGTACCATATGAGATGTTCCAGGAGTTTAAGTTAATATTTCAAGCAAATACCCGAGTTGAGAGATATGAAATCTCCAACAAGTTCTATAGCCAAAAGATGGAGGAGAATAGCTCAAGCAGTGAGCATGTGCTCAGATGGTCTGGGTACTACAATCGCTTGAATCAAGTGGGAGTTAATCTTCTAGATAAAATAATGATTGACAGAATTCTCTAGTCACCATCACCAAGTTAGTAGAACTTCGTGATGAACTACAGTATGCAAGGGATGACGAAAACGATTCCCGAGCTTTTCATGATGATGAAATCAGAAATCAAGAAAGAGCATCAAGTGTTGATGATTAACAAGACCACTAGTTTCAAGAAAAGGGCAAAGGGAAGAAGGGGAACTTCAAGAAGAACGGCAAGTGAGTTGCTTCTCAAGTGAACAAGCCCAAGTCTGGACCTAAGCCTGAGACTAAGTGCTTCTACTGCAAAGGGACTGGTCACTAGAACTAGAACTGCCCTAGATACTTGGCGGATAAGAAGGATGGCATAGTGCACAAAGGTACATTTGATATACATGTTATTGATGTGTACTTTACTAGTGTTTATAGCAACCACTTAGTATTTGAATCTAGTTCAATTGTTAAGCTTAGTAACTCGAAACGGGAGTTGCAGAATGAACAGAGACTAGTTAAGGGTGAAGTGACGATGTGTGTTGGAAGTAGTTCCAAGATTGATATGATCATCATCGCACACTCCCTATACTTTCGGGATTAGTGTTGAACCTAAATAAGTGTTATTTGGTGTTTGCATTGAGCATGAATATGATTTGATCATGTTTATTGCAATACGGTTATTCATTTAAGTTAGAGAATAATTGTTGTTCTGTTTACATGAATAAAACCTTATATGGTTACACACCCAATGAAAATGGTTCGTTGGATCTCGATCGTAGTGATACACATATTCATAATATTGAAGCCAAAAGATGCAAAGTTAATAATGATAGTGCAACTTATTTGTGGCACTGCCGTTTAGGTCATATTGGTGTAAAGCGCATGAAGAAACTCCATGCTGATGGGCTTTTGGAATCACTTGATGATTGCGAACTATGCGTTATGGGCAAGATGACTAAGACTCTGTTCTCCGGAACAATGGAGCGAGCAACTGACTTATTGGAAATAATACATGCTGATGTATGCAATCCAATGAGTGTTGAGGCTCGTGGCGGGTATCATTATTTTCTGACCTTCACAGATGATTTGAGCAGATATGGGTATATCTACTTCATGAAACATAAGTCTGAAACATTTGAAAAGTTCAAAGAATTTCAGAGTGAAGTGGAAAATCATCATGACAAGAAAATAAGGTTTCTACGATCTGCTCGTGGAGACAAATATTGAGTTACAAGTTTGGTCTTCAATTAAAACAATGTGGAATAGTTTCACAAATTCGTGCCACCTGGAACACCACAACATAATGGTGTGTCCGAACGTCATAACCGTACTTTATTGGATATAGTGCAATCTATGGTGCTTCTTACCGATTTACCACTATAGTTTTGGGGTTATGCATTAGAGACAGCTGCATTCACGTAAAAAAAGGGGCACCATCTAAATTCGTTTGAGACGACACCGTATGAACTGTGGTTTGGCAAGAAACCAAAGTTGCCATTTCTTAAAGTTTGGGATTGCGATGCTTATAAGAAAAAGTTTCATCCTGATAAGCTCAAACCCAAATCGGAGAAATGTGTCTTCATAGGATACCCAAAGGAGGCAGTTGGAGAAATGTGTCTTCATAGGATACCAATTAGTGACGAAGCTAATGATGATGATCATGTAACTTTAGATCAAGTTACTACCGAACCTCGTAGGTCAACCAGAATGAGATCCGCACCAGAGTGGTACGATAATCCTGTTCTGGAGGTCATGTTACTTGACCATGACGAACCTACGAACTATGAGGAAGCGATGATGAGCCCAGATTCCGCAAAATAGCTTAAGGCCATGAAATCTAAGATGGGATCCATGTATGAGAACAAAGTGTGGACTTTGGTTGACTTTCCCGATGATCGGCAAGCCATAGAAAATAAATGGATCTTCAAGAGGAAGACGGACGCTGATAGTAGCGTTACTATCTACAAAACTCGAATTGTCGCAAAAAGATTTTCGACAAGTTCAAGGTGTTGACTACGATGAGAGTTTCTCACTCGTATCTATGCTTAAGTCTGTCCGAATCATGTTAGCAAATGCCGCATTTTATGAAATCTGGCAAATGGATAAACAAATATGCATTCCTTAATGGATTTATTAAAGAAGAGTTGTATATGATGCAACCAGAAGGTTTTGTCAATCCTAAAGGTGCTAACAAAATGTGCAAGCTGCAGCGATCCATCTATGGACTGGTGCAAGCATCTCGGAGTTGGAATATACGCTTTGATGAGTTGAT
Source organism: Triticum aestivum (assembly GCF_018294505.1). Taxonomy (NCBI): domain Eukaryota; kingdom Viridiplantae; phylum Streptophyta; class Magnoliopsida; order Poales; family Poaceae; genus Triticum; species Triticum aestivum. Next base: position 585,428,721 of record NC_057803.1, on the reverse strand, counting down.
CAAGCATATAGTTTTATACAGACTTGTGGTGAAGCCTGTATTTACAAGAAAGTGAGTGGGAGCACTACATCATTTCTGATAATTATATGTGAATGACATATTGTTGATCGAAAATAATGTAGAATTTTCTGGAAAGCATAAAGGAGTTTTTGAAAGGAGTTTTTTTCCAAAGAAAGTCCTTGGTGAAGCTGCTTACATACTGAGCATTAAGATCTATAGAGATTGATCAAGACACTTGATATGTTTTTTCAATGAATACATACCTTGACAAGATTTTGAAGTAGTTCAAAATGGAACAGTCAAAGAAAGAGTTCTTGCCTGTGTTACAAGGTGTGAAATTGAGTAAGACTCAAAGCCCGACCACAGCAGAAGATAGAAAGAGAATGAAAGTCATTCCCTATGCCTCAGCCATGGGTTCTACAAAGTATGCCATGCTGTGTACCAGATCTATTGTATACCCTACCACTGAGTTTGGCATGAGAGTACAATAGTGATCTAGGAGTAGATGACTGGACAGCGGTCAAAATTATCCTTAGTGGAATAAGGATATGTTTCTCGATTATGGAGGTGACAAAAAGGTTCGTCGTAAAGGGTTACGGGGATGCAAGTTTTGACACTGATCCATATGACTCTAAGTCGTCATCTGGATACATATTGAAAGTGGGAGAAATTAGCTAAAGTAGCTCTGTGCAGAGCATTGTAGACACAGAAATTTGCAAAATACATACAGATCTGAATATGGCAGACACGTTGTAACGCCCTCGATGCGGCTATATCTCCTACGTGTCGAAGCACGACTTAGAGGCATAACCGCATTGAAAGCAATGTTGCAAGTAAGGTAATCTTCACACAACCCATGTAATACATAAGGGAAAGAGATACATAGTTGGCTTACAATCGCCACTTCACACAAGTACATGAATAAAGCATTACAACATCCAAATACAATCAAGGTCCGACTACGGAACCAAAATAAAAGAAGAACCCCAAATGCGACAAGGTCCCCGATCGACCCCAACTGGGCTCCACTACTGATCAACTAGAACGAAACAACAGAAGGGACAAGATCTTCATTGAGCTCCTCCTAAGCTTGGTTGCGTCATCTACACGGACTCATCGGCACCTGCAAACTGGTTTTGGAAGTATCTGTGAGTCACGGGGACTCAGCAATCTCGCACCCTCGCGATCAAGACTATTTAAGCTTATGGGTAAGGTAAAGGTATGAGATGGAGCTGCAGCAAGTGACTAGCATATATGGTGGCTAACATACGCAAATGAGAGCGAGAAGAGAAGGCAACCGCTTAAGGAATGCAAAATCCGGGAACATAACACCGATATGATGGAAACTAGGGCGGCAAGAGTGGAACAAAACACCAGGCATAAAGGTCGAGCCTTCCACCCTTTACCAGGTATATAGATGCATTAATTAAATAAAAGGTATTGAGATATCCCAACAAGTAAACATGTTCCAACAAGGAACAACAACTCAATGTTCCAACAAGGAACAAACTTCAATCTTCACCTGCAACTAACAACGGTATAAGAGGGGCTGAGCAAAGCGGTAACATAGCCAAACAACGGTTTGCTAGGACAAGGTGGGTTAGAGGCTTGGCTCAACAATATAGGAGGCATGATAAGCAAGTGGTAGGTAGCGCATCATAGGCATAGCAAAAGAGCGAGCATCTAGCAAGCAAAGATAAAAATGATTTCGAGGGTATGATCATCTTGCCTGAAATCCTGCAAGGAAGAAGAACGAGTCCATGAAGAAGACAAATGGACATAGACGAACGGGTCCTCACAAACACGACATTACTGGATCCAACCCGAAGGAGCAAACACCGGAAAGAAGCACACAACATAGTAAACAACCAACACATGAACAAGGTATGATATGCGGGATGCGGTATGTGATGCATATGCATGATTTGCAAGGGAATGAATGAACATGGCCTCAACTCAGAAATCCAAGAGTGCCACTAGAAAGAGGAGATGATTTCGGTCGAAATCGATATAAAGATCACCGGAATCGGGTGCATGGTTTGGAAATGGCAAGCAAAACAAATATGGCACCGGTCTGCGATAAACCGCAAGTAGCCACCTAAATGCATCAAAATAATTATGCTACATCACTCAAACATGGTGACAAAATACATGGCAGGGATCCACTCATGATGCTTGACAACAAATGAACACTGAGCTATGGCCAATTCATCCATTAACAGGTTCAAACAAGTATGGAAAAAGTGCAAATGATAAACAGGTTTCAGACTTAGTGAAATTAACACAAGCCTGGAATTTAATATCAGGTACCACACTTTAGAGCATGCAAACTATATGCTACAAGAACTTAACATGGCAAAGTAAAGCATGGCATGGAGCTACTCAAAGAGCTTAACAAAAGTCCCTTAGTGACCTTGAGCCAAAAGGGATCAGAAAATACAATTACAAGCATGTGAACATGGCAAAAACATAATCAGATCTCAGACTTAGAGAAAAACTGGAGCATGCAAATCAGTTAACGAGTAGGCATGTTCACGAGCTCGATGCACTCACTACGGAGCATGGCATGACAAACTAAGCATACACCCATCAAGAATACATATCATATAAGCTATACATGGCAAGAACAACAACATAGCATGCACGGATCAACAACAACATCCTCGGCAAAATCGCTAACAAGTAGACAATCTGCCAGGAATTACGAAATAGCAAAAGTAGAGCTCGATTGACTCAAGCTAGGGTTCTCCATAAATGTAAACAAAGACATGGATGGATAGAGCACCACAATATTAACAAATCATCCTTATTGATCATCCTCAAAAGAGGCACGAATCACTAGCAAACAACATGAACATATGGCATATTGATAAAACAGATCAAGGACTTAGAGAAATCCTAAGTCTCTAAAATCAGCATTAACGAATGCACCACTTTGCAAGCTTGTGCTAGTCACCACACATATCACAAAAATACATGGATAACACCTTGGAAAGATGGTATGGCATATAACAAAACACATGTAGAGCTCATGAGCATATCATACACACATTAATCATGGCAAAAATGACAAATAGCTATTTGGTGCAACAGATCTGACAACTAACTCAAATAGCTCTCTTCCAACAGCATTTCGGGCATCAAGATGAGCTCAAATGAAAATGATGCAATGAGATGAAATTATGTACTCTCTGAGGCGAACATTTGGATGTGCTACATGCGCAAATCGGAGCTACGGATGCGGAGTTACGACATGATTAACATGTGCATTTGAAACTGGAAATCTCGGGGACTTACAAGAAATTATACCCTCGAGGTAAAAGTCAACGGCACAGAATCCGAGGTTTGCCGGCGCGGTTCTCGCCGGAGATGGCGGGGAGAGAAGTGACCTCGCCGGAGATGGCGGATCCGGGCCGGATCTCGCCGGATCCGGCCGGATCTTGGCGCGAGGCGGCGTAGGGAGGACGGCGGCGACTGTGGCGCGGGGTCCGGCGACCCAAGGCGACGACGACGGCTCTCCGGCGGCGAGGGCGCGAAGGCAGCACGGGCAGGTCGCCAGCGAACATGGCGGCGGCGGAGAGGCATACGGCGGCGACCCCTGAGGCGGCGGAGGGAGGCGCCGCTCGGGCGCCTCGCGGGTGGCGGCGGCAACGTCCTGGGCCGGGAGGGACCGAACCGGGCCCCGGCGGGCTTCGGCGGTGGTGGGAGGCGCGGCTGGACAGGTGGCGTTGTCCGGTTGGTGGAGGGCGGCGGCCGGCTGACATGGCGAGGCCGGATTGCCCGGAGCGAGGTGGCAGCGGCGGCTGGACATTGTCCGATGCGGTGAGGACATGTCTGGCGGGCGAGAGGGGAAGAGGATTAGGGTTTCATCCGCGAAAATTTCGGGGGAGGCCACATATATATAGGTAGAGGGAGCTAGGAGAGTCCAAATGAGGTGCGGTTTTCGGCCACGCGATCGTGATCGAACGACCGAGATGATGGAGGAGGTTTAGGTGGGTTTTGGGCCACTTTGGAAGGGTGTTGGGCTGCAACACACGCGAGGCCTTTTCGGTCCCTCGGTTAACCGTTGGAGCATCAAACGAAGTCCAAATGGTATGAAACTTGACAGGCAGTCTACCGGTAGTAAACCAAGGCCGCTTGGCAAGTCTCGGTCCAATCCAGAAATGTTTAACCCCCACACACGAAAAGAAGGTAGAAAGGACCACCGGAGGAGATAGGAGCGCCGGAATGCAAAACAGACAATGAGGAAAATGCTCGGATGCATGAGACGAACATGTATGCAAATGAAATGTGCATGATGACATGATATGCAATCAATGACATGCAAGCAAAGACAAGGAAACAACAGCGAATAACTGGAGGACACCTGGCACATCGGTCTCGGGGCGTTACACCCGTTGACTAAACTTCTCTCACAAGCAAAACATGATCACACCTTAGTACTCTTTGGGTGTTAATCACATAGAGATGTGAACTAGATTATTGACTCTAGTAAACCCTTTGGGTGTTGGTCACATGACGATGTGAACTATGGGTGTTAATCACATGGTGATGTGAACTATTGATGTTAAATCACATGGTGATGTGATCTAGATTATTGACTCTATTGCAAGTGGGAGACTGAAGGAAATATGCCCTAGAGGCAATAATAAAGTTATTATTTATTTCCTTATTTCATGATAAATTTTTATTATTCATGCTAGAATTGTATTAACCGGAAACATAATACTTGTGTGAATACATAGACAAATAGAGTGTCACTAGTATACCTCTACTTGACTATCTCGTTGATCAAAGATGGTTATGTTTCCTAGCCATTGACATGAGTTGTCATTTGATTAACGGGATGACATAATTAGGATAATTATGTGATTGAATTGACCCATTCCGTTAGCTTAGCACTCGATCGTTTAGTATGTTGCTATTGCTTTCTTCATGACGTATACAAGTTCCTATGACTATGAGATTATACAACTCCCGTTTACCGGAGGAACGCTTTGTGTGCTACCAAACGTCACAACGTAACTGGGTGATTATAAAGGTGCTCTACAGGTGTCTCCGAAGGTACTTGTTGGGTTGGCGTATTTCGAGATTAGGATTTGTCACTCCGATTGTCGGAGAGGTATCTCTGGGCCCTCTCGGTAATGCACATCACTTAAGCCTTGCAAGCATTGCAACTATTGAGTTAGTTGCGGGATGATGTATTACAGAACGAGTAAAGAGACTTGCCGGTAACGAGATTGAACTAGGTATTGAGATACCGACGATTGAATCTCGGGCAAGTAACATACCGATGACAAAGGGAACAAAGTATGTTGTTATGCGGTTTGACCGATAAAGATCTTTGTAGAATATGTGGGAGCCAATATGAGCATCCAGGTTCCGCTATTGGCTATTGACCGGAGACATGTCTCGGTCATGTCTACATTGTTCGCGAACCCATAGGGTCCGCATGCTTAAAGTTCGATGACGGTTATATTATGAGTTTATGTGTTTTGATGTGCCGAAGGTATTTCGTAGTCCCGGATGAGATCGGGGACATGAAGAGGAGTCTAAAAATGGTCAAGACGTAAATATCGATATATTGGACGACTATATTCGGACATCAGAAAGATTCCGAGTGATTCGGGTATTTTTCGGAGTACCAGAGAGTTACCGGAATTCGCCGGGAGGTCTATGGGCCTTAGTGGGCTTTTACGGAGAAGAGGAGAGGCGATGATGGAGTCATGTACCTAGGGTAGGGTCACAGGCCTGATCTAAGTACCCTGCCCAAGGACACCCTTAGAAGAGATCACCTTCCAGTCGACCTACGAGGGACTCACTCGACTGACTTGAAGGACTCGACCACGAAGACTCACTCGACCACCAGAAGGTCAAGAGGCACTCTGCACTGCAACGGTCTGTAATTGAGTAGACTTTATGATAGTAAAGACACTTTATGTGGGGCGTTACCAGTAACGCCCCGGACTTAATGTACCTTAAACCCTTCATTACGTGGGTTGGCTGGGGTCCTGGCGCACTCTATATAAGCCATCCTCCTCCACAGGCAGAGGGGTTCGGCACCCTGTAATCCATATACACATAATCCACTCGACCGCCTCCGGGCTCCGAGACGTAGGGCTTTTACTTCCTCTGAGAAGGGCCTGAATTCGTACATCTCTTGTGTTTACAACCTCTCCATAGCTAGGACCTTGCCTCTCCATACCTACCCCCCACTCTACTGTCAGATTTAGATCCACGACAGTTGGCGCCCACCGTGGGGCCGGTGTTTTAGCGATTTTGTGGAGAAGTTGCGATTCTTCCGAGTACTTTCCTCATGGTAGCTGCTGGAGTTTTGGTCGAGGGTCGAGAGATTCTTCTCGGTGCTCTCACCTTCGTCGCCGACGACTCCGCCTGGCTCCAGGAGGCTCCACTCGACGTCGATGCGCTCCCCGTCCGCGGTGCGACGCATTTTCGCGCATGTGTTCGCGGCGTTCTGCTGCGGCAACCGTCGACCCCATATCGGTCGACTCCCCTATCGACCACCCTCCCGGTCTCCCGCCAGCGCAAGCGCTCAGGTCGGTCGAGGCTTCAGCGGTGGGTGAGACACGCGGTGGCTCGCCAGACGGCCACCACCCAAGTTGCGGCAATCGAGCCCGACGAATCTCTCTACGGCCTGTTCGATCTGTCGACTGGCTCCGTAGAGACTGCATCCGAATGCGATAGCAGTGATCCAGCGGCGGAAATCCTGATGGTCGACGGGCCTCGCAGCCCCCCTGGCTTCGCCCGTGATGGTGGGGCAGGCGACGGAGGCGACCCCGCACGAGACCACGAAGAGTACCAGCCCGAGCCACTCGACTCTCTGCAAAGAGAAGAACTTCACCGCAGGAACATGGATGCCATGCATACTCCCATCGCAGGAGAAACCCCCGAGGCTCGCGCCTTGGAGGAGGCACATTTGGCCAATTTGGCCGAACGCGCTTGCCTGGAGAATCTTCAGCGAGCACTCGACGAGCGCGCGCGGCAATGAGTTCTCGACGCCAATCGACGTCAACTCTTCCCGCCGACTCAGGTATATCGAACCCCAATCCAGAATTTAGCAGCTGCGACCCGTATAGCAGAGTCCATCCAGCCCTCTCAGTCAGAAGCTGGCAGAGGCTTGATGCAGATCAGGGATCTGCTCCGGGCAGCAGGAGATCAGAATTCAGCCGTGTCGCAGTCGCGCAACAGAATTCACAGTCGATCCGTCGCTGCGAATACGGTTCAGTCGGCTTACAGTCCCAGATCACCTCCGCGGCGTGAAGGGCACGAGAATCGGCGAGACCAATATGGAGACCGACACGACCGAGATGATAGGCGTCGAGTGCCCACTTCCCCTCCGAGGGGTGGGTCTTACGCTCCTCGGCAGCAAGATGACAGACGTCAGCTCAGTGCGGGGCGAAGAGTTCCAGTCGACCCCAGAGAACCAGGCTTTGACGCGCGATCCATTATCGTGCAAGGCTTGGTCGACCGGAACAGAGCCCATCGAGGTGGACTCGACAGAGATGCGCCCACGAGCAGTCGAGTGCACGTTTCTGGTCCGGAATGTTTCAGCAGAGCTATCAGAGCCGCAGTGATTCCTCCCAATTTTAGGTTGGCAACAGGAGTCAGCAAGTTCATCGGTGAGTCTAAGCCTGAAACTTGGCTTGAGGACTACCGAGTGGCGGTTCAGATTGGTGGTGGGAATGACGAGGTGGCCATGAAGCATTTGCCCCTCATGTTGGAAGGTTCTGCCAGAGCGTGGTTGAATCAGTTACCTCCTAGCAGCATTTACACTTGGGAAGATCTGTCTCGAGTGTTCGTCAGAACGTTTGAAGGAACTTGCAAGCGACCGGCTGGATTGACGGAGCTGCAAGTCTGCATGCAGAAGACCAATGAGACTCTCAGGGAGTATATTCAGAGATGGATCACTTTGCACCATACTGTGGAGAATGTGTATGATCATCAGGCAGCCTGCGCCTTCAAGGATGGTGTCAAGAACAGAGAATTGAGTTTGAAATTTGGTCGAACCGGAGACATGACCTTGAGTCGGATGATGGAAATTGCTACCAAGTACGCCAACGGCGAAGAAGAAGACCGACTCCGAAGCGGCAAGCACAAGCCGAGCCAGTCGGAGAAGGGAAACACCAGTCGAAAACAGAAGCGGAAGGCTGAACCGGCAGCTCCTGGAGAGGCTCTGGCCGTGACTCATGGAAAGTTTAAAGGGAAACCAAAAGGATCCTGGAACCCTAAGAAGGTAAAGGATAAAGAAGGGAACGACATGATGGATATGCCGTGTCACATCCACACGAAGAAAGACGAAGAGGGGAATATCATTTACCCAAAGCATACCACTCGCCAATGTCGACTCTTGATCCAGCAGTTTCAAGGAAAACAGTCTAAAGACAAGGAAAAGGAGTCGGACAAGGTCGAAGACAAGGAGGACAGTGAGGAAGGATATCCGCATGTCAACTCCACTCTGATGATCTTTGCAGATGTGGAAAGCAAGAGTCGATTGAAAGTCATTAACCGCGAGGTGAACATGGTTACCCCAGCAAAAGCAAATTATCTGAGATGGTCCCAAACACCCATCACATTCGACCAATCTGATCACCCGACTCATATTGCCACCCCTGGGAGGCAAGCTTTGGTGGTCGATCCAGTTGTCGAAGGCACTCGACTGACAAAAGTGCTGATGGACGGTGGTAGCGGGCTGAATTTGTTGTATGCAGACACACTGAAAGGAATGGGCATTCCGATGTCCCGACTGAGCACCAGTAACATGAGCTTTCATGGAGTTATACCAGGGAAGAAAGCTGAGTCACTCGGCCAAATAGCTCTGGACGTGGTGTTTGGTGATTCGAAACATTTTCGCAAAGAGAAGTTGACGTTTGAGGTCGTGGATTTTCAGAGTGCATATCATGCCATTTTGGGGAGACCAGCTTATGCACGGTTCATGGCTCGACCATGTTATGTGTACCTCAAATTGAAGATGCCCGGCCCCAAAGGAGTGATCACTGTCACCGGTGATCGGAAAAAGGCAGAAGAGTGCTTTCAGAAGGGCTCAGAGATTGCTGATTCCCAGGTGACAGCGGTCGAGTTTGAAGAATACAAGCAAAACGCAGATCCGAGTGATTTGCTGCGATCCAAGAAACCCGCCACAGAATCTGCATTTCAGTCGTCCGGTGAGACGAAGCCTGTTCACATTCACCCGACCGACCCCGATGCAACCCCCACCCACATCTCCACAACACTCGACCCGAAATAGGAAGAAGCGCTCATCCAGTTCCTCCGTGAGAACTGGGACATTTTTGCATGGAAGCCCGCTGACATGCCAGGTGTTCCCAGGGGACTGGCTGAGCATCGCCTAAGAGTTGACTCATCAGCAAAACCAGTCAAAGAGCATCTTCGGCGGTCCGCCGTCCAGAAGAGAAAAGCCATTGGTGAGGAAGTGGCTCGACTGTTGGCGGCAGGATTTATCCGAGAGATATACCACTCCGAATGGCTCGCTAATGTCGTCATGGTTCCTAAGAAGGACAAATCGCTCCGAATGTGCATTGATTTCAAGCACATCAACCGGGCCTGCCCGAAAGATCATTTTCCTCTCCCTCGCATAGATCAAATTGTTGACTCGACCGCGGGATGCGAGAGATTGTCTTTTCTAGACGCCTACTTCGGGTACCACCAGATCCGTCTGTACGGACCCGACGAGGTAAAAACAGCTTTCATCACTCCATTCGGGTGCTTCTGCTATATCACCATGCCATTCGGCCTCAAGAATGCCGGAGCCACATTTATGCGAATGATTCAGAAGTGTCTACTCACTCAAATCAGTCGGAATGTGGAAGCGTATATGGATGATATCGTCGTCAAGTCACGAAAAGGTTCCGACCTGCTCGCTGACCTCGCCGAAATATTTGCCAACCTCAGAAGGTATGATATCAAGCTCAATCCATCAAAGTGCACATTCGGAGTTCCTGGTGGCAAGTTACTCGGTTTTCTCGTTTCCGAGCGAGGGATCGACGCTAATCCAGAAAAGATCGGCACTATTCTCCGAATGAAACGCCCTGTGCGAGTGCACGATGTCCAAAAGCTTACTGGATGCTTGGCCGCATTAAGTCGATTCATCTCACGACTCGGTGAAAAGGCATTGCCTCTTTACCGACTAATGAAGAAGGCAGACAAGTTCGAGTGGACTCCAGAAGCTGATGCAGCGTTTGCCGAGCTAAAAGCTCTGCTCTCCACCCAGCCGGTGCTTGCTGCTCCAATCAGCAAAGAGCCTCTGTTGCTTTATATCGCAGCCATAGGACAAGTCGTCAGTACAGTGCTTACGGTCGAGCGGGAAGAAGAAGGAAAAGCTTTCAAAGTTCAGCGCCCAGTGTATTATTTGTCTGAAGTCTTGACTCCATCCAAGCAGAGATATCCTCATTATCAGAAGCTTGTGTATGGAATATACATGACCACAAAGAAGGTTGCTCATTATTTCTCTGATCATTCCATCACAGTCGTCAGCGACGCTCCACTATCAGAGATTTTGCACAACAGAGATGCAACTGGTCGAGTGGCGAAATGGGCGATTGAACTTCTTCCCCTTGATATCAAGTTTGAAGCAAAGAAAGCCATTAAGTCCCAGGCAATAGCAGATTTCCTCGCCGAGTGGATTGAACAGCAGCAGCCGACTGAAGTTCACTCGAAGCATTGGACCATGTTTTTTGATGGCTCTAAGATGTTGAATGGTTCCGGTGCTGGGGTTGTCCTGCTTTCCCCCAGAGGAGATAAGCTCAGATATGTGCTCCAGATTCACTTTGATTCCTCCAACAATGAGGCAGAGTATGAGGCCCTCTTATACGGATTGCGCATGGCCATTTCACTCGGCGTCCGTCGCCTGATGGTCTATGGCGATTCAGATTTAGTGGCCAACCAAGTGATGAAGGAGTGGGACGTGAGAAGCCCAGCCATGACTGGATACTGCAGTGCAGTGAGGAAGCTGGAAAAGAAGTTCGAGCGGTTGGAGCTCCATCATATACCCCGACTGAAAAATCAAGCAGCTGATGATCTAGCAAAGATAGGTTCCAAGAGAGGAGCCATTCCGAGTGGTGTGTTCTTGGAGCATATACACACTCCGTCAGTCAAAGAAGATCCTTTCACCGAAGAAGCTCCACAGCCCAAGAGTGCCACGGATCCGACTGAGGTTGAAGTCCCAGCAGTGGTCGACTTGGTCATGGAGGTCTTGGTGGTCATTCCCAACTGGACAGTTCCGTATATCGCGTATATCCTGAGAAAAGAGCTTCCAGAGGATGAGGAATAGGCTCGACAGATCGTCCGTCGATCTAAAGCCTTTACCGTAATCAAAGGACAGTTATATAGAGAAAGCGCGACTGGAGTTGGTCAGAAGTGCATAACACCAGAAGAAGGTCGAATCATCCTTAATGATATCCACTCAGGGACATGTGGTCATCATGCGTCCTCTCGGACCATCGTGGCCAAAGCATACCGAGCCGGATTTTACTGGCCAAAGGCGAATGAGATGGCAAAGGAAATAGTGGATAAGTGCGAAGGATGTCAGTTCTACTCGAATATGTCGCACAAGCCTGCATCAGCTCTGAATACCATTCCACTCGTCTGGCCTTTCGCAGTATGGGGGTTGGACATGGTCGGTCCTTTGAGAACAGGTCGAAGTGGCTTCACGCATGTACTGGTGGCAGTCGACAAGTTCACCAAGTGGATTGAGGCTAAACCAATCAAGAACCTTGACGCCGGTACTGTTGTTAGCTTCATCAGGGAACTGATATTCAGATATGGAGTCCCGCACAGCATCATTACGGATAATGGGTCGAACTTTGACTCAGAGGAATTCAGGGATTTCTGCAACTCTCAAGGCACACGAGTTGACTACGCTTTAGTCGCCCATCCGCAGACGAATGGACAAGCAGAGCGAGCCAATGGCCTAATTCTCAAGGGATTGAAACCCCGACTGATGCGTGATCTCAAGCATGCAGCTGGAGCGTGGGTCGACGAACTTCCCTCGGTGCTTTGGGGACTGCGGACCACACCTAATCGATCGACCGGAAGAACTCCATTCTTCTTGGTCTATGGAGCTGAAGCAGTCTTGCCGAGTGATCTTCTCCACAATGCTCCTCGAGTTGAGATCTACAACGAAGCAGAAGCTGAACAAGCGCGGCAGGACGCAGTCGACCTTTTAGAGGAAGAAAGGGAGATGGCTCTGATCCGATCGACCATCTACCAACAAGATTTGCGTCGTTTCCACGCCAGAAATGTGAGGGGTCGAGCCTTCCAGGAAGGAGATTTAGTTCTCCGAGTGGATCAGAAGAAACATCACAAGCTTGCTCCTTCTTGGGAAGGACCCTTCATCGTCACCAAAGTTCTCCACAACGGGGCGTACCGTCTTTACAACGTCGAACATAATATCGACGAGCCCCGAGCTTGGAACGCGGAACTACTCCGCCCATTTTACACTTAAGTTTATCACTCGGATGAGTTGCAATAAAGTACTCCTGTAGTTCATGGATTTCAAAATAATAGTGTCATAGTTCCTCCATAATTTTTGTCACTTTTTATTTTGTCCAATAAAATTTTCCCCTCAGTGGGTGACTTAGCCGCGAATCCGTTTCGCCTAAGTTTGTAAAAATCCTTACCGAGTGGTGAGCCAGACTCCCACTCGGAGGCTTAGCTGCGAATCCGTTTCGCCTAAGATTAAATAAAATCCTACCGAGTGGTAAGCTAGACTTCCACTCGGGGGCTTAGCTGCAGTCGAAGTACTCGCCTAAGTTATAAAAATCCTACCGAGTGGTAAGCTAGACTTCCACTCGGGGGCTTAGCTGCAGTCCAAGTACTCGCCTAAGTTATAAAAATCCTACCGAGTGGTAAGCCAGACTTCCACTCGGAGGCTTAGCTGCAGTCCAAGTACTCGCCTAAATTATCAATATCCTACCGAGTGGTAAGCCAGACTTCCACTCGGGGGCTTAGCTTCAGCCCAGTGCTCGCCTAAGATATAAAAATCCTACCGAGTGAAGAGCAAACCTCTCACTCGGGGGCTTAGCTTCAGCCCAGTGCTCGCCTAAGATATAAAAATCCTACCGAGTGAAGAGCAAACCTCTCACTCGGGGGCTTAGCTGCAGCCCAGTACTCGCCTAAGATATAAAAATCCTACCGAGTGAAGAGCAAACCTCTCACTCGGGGGCTTAGCTGCAGCCCAGTGCTCGCCTAAGATATTAAAATCCTACCGAGTGAAGAGCAAACCTCTCACTCGGGGGCTTAGCTGCAGCCCAGTGCTTGCCTAAGATATTAAAATCCTACCGAGTGAAGAGCAAACCTCTCACTCGGGGGCTTAGCTGCAGCCCAGTGCTCGCCTAAGATATAAAAATCCTACCGAGTGAAGAGCAAACCCCTCACTCGGGGGCTTAGCTGCAGCCCAGCGCTTACCTAAGTGGATTAAGGAATAAGTCGACTGCAGTGAGTGTCTTGCTTTGAACCTGCAAAAGACATTTCAAGCCAAAAGCAATCATATTCAAACATCAAATTCAAGTTCGGAACGATACCTAAAAGAACCGAAAGTGCTCAGGCGCTAAGCCTGTTAAGGTTTATCGGTTACAACTCCACTCGGCATACCGAGGAAAATTTAAAGCGTCGAGCTTAAAAGAAGTTTTTTACCCCTCCTGTGGAGGGCTGGAAGGTGCAACAAACTCATCAAGATCAATTCCATCTGCGATCCGAGTGGCAGCAGCAATGAAAGTTTCCATAAAGGACCTGAAGTCGTGTTTCTTGGTGTTGGCCACCCGGAGGGCCACCAGCTTGTCTTCTCGCGCATCTTTGCAGTGGACTTGGGCCAGACACAGAGCAACATCTGCACCGCACCGAGCCGAGGACTTTTTCCACTCCTGCACTCGACCAGGGACCGTGTTCAAGCGAGCCATCAGCAACTCGAGGTCGTTCTGGAGTGTCTCCCTGGGCCAGAGCGTTGAGTCGATGCGAGATGTGGCGACCTTCAGCCTTGCAAGATAGTCCACGACAGCTGCAACACGGGACTCCAGTCGAAAAACATTCATGGCAACTTTGTCGTTCACCAGAGAATTGACGGGGTCAAGGTTTGGTTCCAACCGGCTAGTCTCTTCTTCAAAGTCTTGACAAAATTCTGCAAGGGCGATCACCGAGTCAGGCAATGGTCGAATGGAAAAATCACAGTTGAAAATGATTGTTGAGTGTAAAGGTTTACCTTCAAGCATAAGGAACAGCTTCTTGGCAAGACCACTCAGGAAGGCCTCCAGATCATTTTTCTTCCCAAGAGCAGCTTTCAGATTGGTATTTTCTTGTTCAAGCTTGGTGACTGAAGCTAACTTCTAGTCAGCAAGCTTGATCTTCTCAGCTAGTTCAAGGTCTTTTTTCTGTTGGGCCTCCTTCACCTTACCTGCAAGTTACAGCAAGATCAGATTTTGAAACAAATGAAGGGAAAAAGCAGTCGTCGAGGTCTCACCAAACATACCTTTGGTCTCCTCCTTTGCCTTCGTCAGATTCTCCTGAACCAGCTTCAAATCCAGCTCGAGCTGAATGTGCTTGTTTTCCAGCTCAGTGTAGCGAGCCGCAAGGTCACAGGATCTCTGCGAAGAATCAATCGACTAAATGTCAAAGATAATTCACTTCCGAGTGGAAAAGGAAAAATCATGCGTTTCTAAGACTACAGCCGAATACAAGCATTCGACCGTAGTCTCGGGGACTACACCCAGTGGGTGCACTCAGCGTGCCCCCACTAATCCTATTGAAGACAGAGTCGACCAGTTGACCTCAAAAAAAAAACAAGATGTATTCTTTAAGACTGTAATCGACTGCAAGCAGTCGACCACAGTCTCGGGGACTACACCCAGTGGGTGCACTCAGCGTGCCCCCACCGGTTTGCGAAATCCATTCGCCATAGTCGAATGACGGAAAGACTGAACTTATAAAGCCTAAGGCCGACTACCAGTAGTCGACCTTGGGTGCACTCAGCGTGCCCCCGCTAACACGGAGTTTAAATCGACACACCCAGTGGGTGATTACTATAAATCCTGGAAAGAAAAGTTTTTGATAGCATATCCTAACAAAACAAGCGGTGGTCGACTGACCTGAACATTGCTTTGAAGGGCGGAACTGGCGTCGTAAGCTGCCTGGCTCGCATCCCGGATGGTCTTCAACTGCTCCATCATGATCCCTGCCTAGCGTATCGCCTCCTTCGCGGCGCCAGCTTGCTCCTCTGGGACGTAGTGCGTCGTGAAGAGGGAGGGCTGCAGAGCACTCGTCAGTGGATCTGCGAAGGACACAGTGTGTCGAGTGGTGTTCTCCTCCTCCGCGACCAGAGTCTCAGGCACCGTCACATCCTGGGGCACCCTGCCGGCAGACGTTTTCCTACTCCTTCTGTGCTTCAGCAGTTCCTCATCTTCATCATCATCAGGGAGAGTGATAACAACATTGGATGGAGCTACAGAAAAGAATCAGAATTAGAGATCATGAGTCAGTCGACTAGAAACGGTGTTAAGAGTATAGTACCAGGTTTTGAGGTTGCTGCGTCCTCCATCTCATGGTCGTCAGCCCGGGCTGAGGTCTCAGAAGTAGTAGCACTGCAACTCCAAAGAATCAGTCGACTAACTCCAGCACCAACCAGAGATAAAGTTCGCACAAAACAAGAAGACTTAAGCAGCATGATTACCCTGATATGGTGGGGATGGACACCTTCATCTTCGGCAGGAGCTTGGTCGGCTTTGACGGGGCCGCCCTGGGCTGCTTTGACGCCTTTTCAGTCGGCGCCGGAGAGGTGGTCCAAGGGCGCTTGGTCGACTGTGTAACAGTCGCAACCCCCTTGCCACGTTCAGTCGCAGGGTCATGGACAAGCTTCGACCGCCTTTCCGAGCGCGGTGGTGCGACCTCCTCCTCCTCCTCTTCTTCGTCCTCATCATCATCATCATCGTCGTCATCGTCATCATCATCATCCTCAGCGGCGTCGAAGTCCCACTCCTCCTCCTGGCTCTCGCCCCCGCTCGCTTCTCCCTCCTCAGTCGGAGCCTGTGCTCCATTGGGCATCGAGTACAGCTCAGTGAGGACCTGATGGACATCAAGACAAAGATCAGTCGACCGATCGGCAGAGAAAACAGAAATAAATGTGACAAGAATACAATGGGAAGTGGAGCAGACATACCTTGTTTGGATCACTGTGGTGGTCGAGTGGAGGAATCCTTCTGGATCCACGAGGGTTATCCTTGTTCCCAGTAACAGCGGCCATCCACCTTTCCAGAGTGGCATCGTCGACTGCTTCTGGATTGACCCGAGTCTCATCCTCAGTCCCGCGGTACAACCACATGCAATGGCTCCGGAACTGAAGAGGCTGGATACGACGCCTAAGAAAAACCTCCAGGAGATCCATACCCGTCACTCCCTCCCGAACCAACTGAACTACACGCTCCATCAGCATCTTCACGTCAGCTTTCTCCTCCGGAATCACCTTCAGAGAGGAGGGCTTGTTCACTCGGCCCATGGTGAACTGAGGGAGTCCACTCGACTGCCCCGGCGTCGGCTGATCCTGGCAGTAGAACTAGGTCGACTGCCAGCCTCTGACTGACTCGGGAATGTCATGGCTGTGAAGGTGCTCTTGTTCCTCACCTGGATCCCTAGACCCCCACACATTTGGACAACTTGGGTTTTTTCGTCGCCTGGGCTCGCCTTCTTCACGGTCTGAGAGCGACACGTGAATATGTGCTTGAACAAACCCCAATGCGGTCGACAACCCAGAAAACTCTCACACATGGACACATACGCGGCAAGATAGGCGATAGAATTCGGGGTGAAGTGGTGGAGTTGCGCTCCAAAGAAGTTCAAGAAACCACGGAAGAAAACACTCGGCGGCAAAGAAAATCCGCGGTCGACATGGGTAGCCAGAAGCACGCACTCACCCTCTTCCGGCTGGGGCTGCCACTCTTTCCTCGGAAGCCTTGCAGCTCCATGAGGGATCAGGCCCTCGTTGGCCATGTCGAGGAGATCCGTCTCCGTGATGGTCGATTGGATCCAATCTCCCTGGACCCAGCCTTTCGGCAGGCGAGATCTAGACGAAGACCCGCCACGACTGGTGGATCTCCCCTTCGCCTTCTCCGTCGCCGACGCCTTCTTCATGCGTTCCAGCGCCGCCGTCTTCTCCTTGACCATGGCTGCCGGCGAGACGCGCGAGGAGAAGTTGTGCAGAGGCGAGAGCGAGCGCGTTGGGCGGAGACGAAGGAAGCAGAGAGAGGATGCTGAGGCACTGCTCAAAAAACCCTCGCCGGGCGCGTTTATAAGATCCCTTCCGAGTGGATGACAGGTGGGCCCGGTCGATCTAATCATATCCTGAAACAGTTGCGCGGACGTGATACGTGGCGAAAAAAGCGGCGCGGGGATCGAGGCGTCTATGCCCTGTCCCATCCGAGCGCCGCGGTCCGCCCCGCTTCGCGTGCTTCCCCAAATTTCGTATCCCGCGGAATCCGCGAACGGCAGATCGGTCTGCCAGACGCGGGATTTCCTGCGATCCGTCGCTCGGAAATCGGCGAAGTCCAAAAGATCACTCGACGAAGGAAAAGAATGGATCGAGTCGACTGAAGAAAAGTTGCTCACTATCAACAAAGAGATTTTTTGGTTCAAAACAACGCACGACCAGTATGCGAAGGCTAATCAAAAACAACATCAACTCCTTCATCACTCAAGCCTCAATCCATTCGGGGGCTAATGATGGAGTCATGTACCTAGGGTAGGGTCACAGGCCTGATCTAAGTACCCTGCCCAAGGACACCCTTAGAAGAGATCACGTTCCAGTCAACCTACGAGGGACTCACTCGACTGACTTGAAGGACTCGACCACGAAGACTCACTCGACCACCAGAAGGTCAAGAGGCACTCTGCACTGCAACGGTCTGTAATTGAGTAGACTTTATGATAGTAAAGACACTTTATGTGGGGCGTTACCAGTAACGCCCCGGACTTAATGTACCTTAAACCCTTCATTACGTGGGTTGGCTGGGGTCCTGGCGCACTCTATATAAGCCATCCTCCTCCACAGGCAGAGGGGTTCGGCACCCTGTAATCCATATACACATAATCCACTCGACCGCCTCCGGGCTCCGAGACGTAGGGCTTTTACTTCCTCCGAGAAGGGCCTGAATTCGTACATCTCTTGTGTTTACAACCTCTCCATAGCTAGGACCTTGCCTCTCCATACCTACCCCCCACTCTACTGTCAGATTTAGATCCACGACAGGCGGCCAGGGCTGGGCCGCGCGCCCCTCCCCCTAGTCCGAATAGGACAAGGAGAGGGGGGCGCCCCCCTTCCTTCTCTCTCTCCTCTTTCCCCCCTCCCGAATCCTATTCCAACTAGGAAAGGGGGAGTCCTACTCCCAGTGGGAGTAGGACTCCTCCGGCGCGCCTCTCCCCTTGGCCGGCCGCACCCCCCTTGCTCCTTTATATACGGGGGCAGGGGCCACCCCAAAGATATACAACAATTGATCATTGATCTCTTAGTCGTGTGCGGTGCCCCCCTCCACTAGAATCCACCTCAATAATATCATAGCGGTGCTTAGGCGAAGCCCTGCGTCGATAGAACACCATCATCGTCACCACGCCATCGTGCTGACGAAACTCTCCCTCAAAGCTCGGCTGGATTGGAGTTCGAGGGACGTCATCGAGCTGAACGTGTGCTGAACTCGGAGGTGTCGTGCGTTCGGTACTTGATCGGTCGGATCGTGAAGACGTATGACTACATCAACTGCGTTGTGCTAACGCTTCCGCTTTCGGTCTACGAGGGTACGTGGACAACACTCTCCCCTCTCGTTGCTATGCATCACCATGATCTTGCGTGTGTGTAGGAATTTTTTTGAAATTACTACGTTCCCCAACAACGTCTCCAATGTATCTATAATTTTTCATTGTTCCATGTTGTTATATTATCATTCTTGTCTGTTTTACAATCATTTTATAGCAACTTTATATCATTTTTTTGGAACTAGCCCGGACTGACGTTGTTTTCAGCAGAACTACCGTGGTGTTGTTTTTTTATGCAGAAATGAAAGTTCTCCAAATGAGCTAAAACTTTTAGACAATTTTTTTGGAACAAAAGAGACCCCCGAAGCTTCGTGGGAGGGCCAGAAGAGCCACGAGGAGGGCACAACCCACCAGGGCGCGCCTGGTGGGCCAGGCTTGCCCCGGTGGGTTGTGCTCACCTCGAGGCCCATCTTCGCGTGAAACCGACGCCAAAAAATCCTATAAATAGAGAAACCATTAGAAATAACCCTAGATCAGAAGTTCCACCGCCGCAGGCCTCTGTAGCCACCGAAAACAAATCTAGACCCCGTTTTGGCACCCTGCCGGAGGGGGGAATCATCTCCGGTGGCCATCTTCATCATCCCGGCAGCCACCATGATGAGGAGGGAGTAGTCCACCCTCTGGGCTGAGGGTTTGTACCAGTAGCTATGTGTTTAATCTATCTCTCTCATGTTCTTGAGATGTCATGATCTTGATGTATCGCGGGCTTTGTTAATATAGTCGGATCATGTGGTGTTTTCCTCTCTTTATCTTATTGTGATGAATTGAGTTTTCCCTTTGAGATTTCGTTTTATCGGATTGAATACTTTTATGGATTTGAGAGAACTTGATATATGTCTTGCATATGAATACTCGTGATGACAATGGGGTATCATATTAATTCACTTGATATATGTTTTGGCACTCAACTCACGGATTCCCGCGGTGACATTGGGGTAATCTACACATAGGGGTTGATGCACGTTCTTGTCTTTGTTTCTCCGGTATAAATCTTGGGGCACTCTTTGAAGTTCTTTGTGTTGGATTGAATATTATGAATCTGAAATTATTTGGTGTTATTTTAGTAGGAACTCTTAGATAGATCGATCAGAAAGAATAGCTTCGAGGTGGTTTCGTACCCTACAAACGATTTCTTCTTATGTTCTCCGCTAGATAGGAACTTTGGAGTGATTCTTCATCGCACTTTGAGGGGTGGCTATATGATGCAATTATATTAGCACTGTTGAGAGATTGCACTAGCGAAAGTACGGACCCTAGGCCTCATTTCCAAGCATTGCCATACCATTTTGTGCGCGTTTACTATTTGCTACCTTGTTGTTTTTATTTATTCAGATTATAAAAATATATTTTTACCATCCATATTACACTTTTATCACCATCTCTTCGCCAAACTAGTGCACCTATACAATTTGTCATTGTATTGGGTGTGTTGGGGACACAAGAGATTTTTTGTATTTGGTTGCAGGGTTGTTTGAGAGAGACCATCTTCATCCTACACCTCCCACGGATTGATAAACCTTAGGTCATCCACTTGAGGGAAAATTTCTACTGTCCTACAAAACTCTGCTCTTGGAGGCCCAACACGTGTCTACAAGAACAAAGTTGCGTAGTAGACATCAGGCCCATCGCCCTTTGCGCTCCTGCATGTTGCATGGACGGCCAGGATCAGTCCTGGCTACCTCTTTATACAAAGCAGGTGCTTACCGGACCACCTGCGTGTCTATCACTCAATTGCTGACGTTCGAAGAGCTTTCAGAGAAACGTACGACGCAGAGTGCCCATACTTATTCCTGAGTGGTGGTTAGTGTGAAAAGGCCAGAGGCCTACTCAGATCACATATCCAAACCGTTAGTGTCTTGGTAGCGCACGGTAACGATCAATGACCCACGATATTTGGTCCCATCACCCCGTCTCATGGACTTACGGCAAGGGGTAAGAATGCCCGACTGTGCCGCATAGTTATCTCACGGGTACCCTCCAGGTCAACTCGACTCCACATCACTCTTCACATTCCTCTCGCAGATACTCCTCGGGGCCGACTCGACTTCATCATGGTTGTGGGGTAAAGTCAAGTCACCGTGTGTCCATAACACCAAGGGGGAATTCGAGGAATCACCCTCGATGGATTCCACTTGATGTAACCGTCAAGGTGAACTAAGGAGGAATCACCCTCGAAGGTTCACACTTGAGGTGTTGCACGACAGAGTTATTATCGAGAGTGGTGAAGGAAGAATCACCCTCTGAAGACCACGACCGATTAGCTACACTACAGAGATCTCATCAGAAGTGCTATACGAGGTATCACCCTCGGCACTCGATAGTAACTCTGCAGAGTCATACAACTAAGGGGGAGTGAGGTGATGTGTCGGGCTCTGGACGTCGATCACGTTGATCGAGTCATCTAGTAATCCAGCGGGGGCAACAGGGACAAAGTGAGGGGTCACTGATGGATCACTAACCAACCTATATACTAAGCATATAGGATAAGCAGGTAAGGTACAAAAGCATGTTACAAAAGCAGCCTATGCATTATAATAGGAACAATCAATTATAGTAGCAGAATCTAATGCAAGCATGAGGTGTAGTCATACTCGGCAGCAGCGTCAATCTCGGTGTCTACCGGAGAGAGGAGGGGGAAGAAACAATAAATATAAAGCAAATAGATTCATCACTAAACATGACATGGCAATATGCATTGCTAGGAGTGACCCAACGCAGTACTACACGTTACAGGTGAAGCGGGAGAACATCTAGGAATGTTTTCCCAGCATTTAGTATTTTTCGGACAGATGAATCGAAGGGGAATGATCCATGTTCATCATGTTAGAGGCATGTGACAAATGAACGGATTGCATATTCAGATTCATTACATTTTTCTGAGCAACTTTCATATATAAATTATTCGCATCTGACTTGTAGATTAATTTATATAATTTTTCAAAATTCTAAACATTTTTTGAAATTTACTGGATTTATTTTAATTCAATAAATAGCTAAAAGCTAAATTCACCTAGCACAGTGTATACAATGGCTGACAGGTGGGGCTAGTTGACTAAGTCAACTGCCTAGTTAGCACCCAGTCAGCATAGGCTGACATGTGGGTCCAGCCTGCTGAGTCAGTGGCTGACTGGGTCAACCCTATCCACTGTAACAGTGCCAGGGGCCCCACATGTCATACTCAGCAGGGTTAAACAGGTCAAATTTAAACCAGGGTTAGTTAAGCTGCGGGAACTAGCTGTCAGTGGGGGATTAGGGTGGGTGGTTAGTGGCTAATTAACCGCTTGAAGGCGCCACATCATCAGGTCAATGCCGGCGAGGCCAAGCGCGCTGGAGTTGGCCATCCGGCCATTTTCGATGACAAGAGGAAGCACATGTGCCAGCGTTGGATAGCTAGGGGCCACGCACATGGAATGGTGGTCGCGGGATGGACGGGGGTGCGGTGTAGCGCCATCGACGACGACTTCAGCAATGGCACCGCTCGGGCGTAAGCGACCATCGACGCGAGGGGAACGGCTGGGCATGGCCAAGCGCAAGAGGGCGCGCAAGAGGGCGTGTCCGGGCGAGCAAGGCGTGGCCCTAGACGGCCAGGGCACAGCAGGGGACGGGTGAGTGCGCACAGGATTGAGCCCCGGCCATGGTAGCTGTGAGCTTCGGTCACGACAGCAGTGACGGTTAGGAGGACGAATTCGAGGCGCGAAGAGAGGGGAAGGGAGTGGGGGCTCACAGTGGGGTTGTAGGGGGACGACAACGGGCTCGGGGTGGGCTGAATAGGAAGGTGCGGTGGCGGCGACCTCCGGCGACCAAAGGGGAAGGTGGGGTCGGGCGCGTCGTCTTGGTGCGCCTCCGGTTGGTCTGGCGCGCACAGTCGACGAGGAGAGGCACGCCGAAGCACCTGGGCGTCTTCATGGGCAGCATTAAGGCCAATGGTCATGACGCCGACGAGGCATGGCGACAGACTCGCTCAGGTGCGTGCGGCACGGCGGCTTTGAGGCGGAGAGGGCAAGAGGGAGAGCGAGGGGGACTGGTGAGTGGGAGGGGTCGAGGTGTTGAGGGGAGGGGGGGCTCGGCGCCCTTATCCCCTCCTAGCGTCGCTGGCGAGGCGGTTGGGCGGGAGCGCGCCCGGGCGCCCATTCGGAGGAGCAGTGAGAGGGGAGGGGGCGACCCCGCGGCGGCGCTGGGCCGGTCGACTGGGCCCGTTGGGCTAAGGCCCAGTGGGGGCAGGGGGTTTTCTTTTCCTTTCCGTTATTTTTGTTTTCCTTTTTAATTTATTTTTGTTTTCTATTTCTTTTTAGAACAAATATAGTTTTATAAAATATAAAACTTCCACCTAAATTAGTATCTTAAATTAGGCTAATGCAACAAAAAATTTGGCACTTTAATAACATAGTCACGGATTGGGATAAATTAAAGAACATTTAAATAATTTTTAGCCTCTTTTTAAAAAAAATTAGGGCATTTAAACAATTTATAAAATGTTGGTTTCTCCATGACAATTATCCAGGGAATATTTGCAACAGTATGAACATTTTAGTTTTCATGGTTGTGAATTTTTTTATTTCACTTATTATTTGAGTTTGACTTGGATCTTTATCAAGCGCAATTTGACTTAGTCAAACCATTAATGTGAAGTTACTGTAGCATGACACTCGGGGTGTTACATGGACCACCAGGCATGAAGATTGTGAAGAAAAAAACTTGGACCATCTGGTTGGTGGAAGCATACGCGACCACTATCGATGGGGTTTGTATTGTCTTAGTAGGGTTCGAAGCAACTTCTCTGGAAGCAGATTTGAAATTATTTTGGAGCAAATTGTATTTTCTTCGGAAGCAAGTTCTACTTTTTTTTAAATGCATTGTATGATGATGGAAATAATTTTTATTTTGTTGGAGTCACAATTGTCGATATACATTCAAAACAATTCTCAGGTGCATGAAACATATATTTTTTCTGCTCAAACAATACACTGGACACAGCTTCTAACTACAAGACTAAAACAGTCTCAAACAATTGTAACAAGACTGAAGCAATCTCCAGTTTCCATTAAAATTCCTCTTTTGATGTTTGGCCTGAGACATGCTATACTGCTTTTGTAGCTTCTGTGCGGGAAAACGGTCGTGTGTAAGGCTGGGGTGTATGATCCGTTTGGCCTCTTTTTCTTTGATGTAGTTTTCTCTTTACTTTCTTTGTTTGATGCTTGTAAAACTGAGGGTGGTTTCTTTAATGGAAATCGGCGAGGGAGGCTCGTTGCTTCAAAAAAGAAATCTCCAGTTTCATGCAAACTCTAACCGAGACAACACGGAAGCAATTTGATCGATAGAAATAATAGTCGGTCCTATTGAAAGGGAATCTCTAAAAAGACTTGTATTATTTAGGAACTGAGGGGGATAGTAATCAATTAAGTTTAGAACAAATCACATATTACTTGCTATTCAATACTAGTTCAATACAAACCATGTTGTTCAAGGAACATAAATACTCCCTTGGTTCCAAATTACTCGTCGTGGTTGAAAGTATGTATCATGAATACAACGAATTTATGGATGACGCAAAGCAGCTAACAGAGAGTCCTGAAATTCTTTGTGGCGGTGCTCAGCAAGGGGGTCGACAAGGAGGGTACGTGGCGAGACTAGGGTGGGACGGTAACCGCCATAGATGTTCCACCAATCTTTGTTGGGCAGTTGGGTTATCTTGTCCCATTCCAACAAAGCAGCAACCTTATGATGATGGTCGTCGTTCTAGGTGGTGTTGTACCTGTAGAGACGGTCACTCATCCTGTAGCATAGCACCCCGTCACGGTCGTTGAATCCAGCGCCGCTCGGCTGGTCTTCACCGTCATTGTCGTCGCCGCCGTGGACCATGTGGAAGGTGTAGCGTAGTTCCCAGTCAAGCAAGGGCGCCGTGCCATCCTTCTTGTCTTGGTCGAGATGCAATACCCAAAAGGTAGAGCATGCGCTGGGCGATGACGTGCACCGCGACGCACAGCCGGCCGCGCAGCTCGAAGGCGAGCTTCTCCCCCTCGTACATGGGGAGGGGGTAGGTGCAATGCGCCTCGGTTGCCACGTCCATCGTCAATATCCCCTCGCCACATGTTAAGTAGATCTTGCTGTCTACGAGCGCCGGAGACGGTGCCGAGACCGCTCGACATTGGAGCGGGTCCAGGAACCTGCGCCACAGCTGGTCGCCGCCGCCGCCTAAGGTGCGCACGTCCATGTAGCAACAGCCATTGGGCGGGAAGGAGAGGCGGAAGAGCTTGTACCGGCGGGTGGAGGGCTGAACGACGAAAAAGGATTTCCCCCGCTTTGTATTCCAAAGCAATCAACCGATACAACCAAACCCCAGGGCGTAGCTGACCTCCTGTACACGAGCAAAGTCTGTGCTTGCACGTCGCCACCGCCGACGGAGCCGTGGAGGGCGCGGAAGGAGGGGTCGGCGACTATGCGGCGCCACCGTCGGCAGACGCAGCGGCAGCGGGCGACGTCCCTCGTCGGCAGCTTCGCAAGGATGTTCCGCACGATCGATTTCTCTTCTGAGATCGAAGACATGGTCGGTACTTTCCAATTTCCAATCCAAGGAAGGAAGACGATTCGATCCTGAACGTCATCGTCGCATCGCATATATATACTCAATCGTGGCCGGCCTTTCCGGAACCTAACCGACTCGGTACGATTTTATTGGGACGCCGTGTGATTTACTTACCATCGTGGGATCTTTTTTCTAGTCTAGATTACTCCCGTAAATCACGGTAAAGAGAGCGGCGATGGCGTGGACGGGGTCGCCTGCTCCCAGTACGTGCATGAATCGGAACGCGAGACACAGGCCGGATACACCCAGGGCAACAGTGCCACACGCAGACGGATCCGTGTAAAGTAACGTGGTCCAACGTGCCCCTGTTCCACTGGTACAGGTTTCTTATCGCGGTACATAAGGACGATCGTCAGATGCGGCCCGCAAACGGCGTGTCTCCAACGGATAAGCGTGTGTTACATTGCCCCAATTTTTTGTTTTCGGTGTTAGCCATTAATTGTAGCTAGACTAGCATATGGATATTATATCAACCATGTGACACATGTGATAAGCAATCCAAGTTATTCAAAAAAAAACATCTGATATTACCAGGCAACTCTAAGACGCCGACGCATTTCGTTCACGCGTATCCGTTCGAGTCGAATGAAAAAAAAACATCGGCCCAATGCGCCGACGCAAACCCAAAACCCGTCCGCTCGTTATCCGTCTGGACACATTTCCTGGCCCGAAATTAACACCTGATTTACGTCCACACGGACTCGAGACGGATGCGCCGCGGGTCCACTTGGTGTCTGCTTCGGGCTCACGTGTCGGCCGCCCAACCACCACCGCGGTCCTACTAAATGCCCAACTACCACCTCATAGAGGCCGCGCCGGCCGCGCGATCGCTTCTACCTCCCGGTGCACCGAGCGCGGTACCACTGGGAATTCCGCGTCCCATTGCCATGGTCAGACGTGAACATCCCCACGGCTAGCACCTTGACCCCCACAGTATCCCGGTGTCGCGGTTACCGCGCGCGCAAACGGATGAGGTGCACAAGTGACATGCCCTCCTGACACTGGAGCAACGCCGCGACCCAGCGTTCGTGCCAGACTCCCCCAACTGGGAAGTCTAGTTCGCCACCGAGCACAACACTGCCCGCCACGACGCCGTCCACATCGACGCCGGCATCCCTCCATCACCCCCGGTGGTGGCGCTGGAGGACGAGGAGGCGGAGGCGACGCACCAGGCCGCCCTCGAGGAGCCGCTCCAACGTGTCCTCAAGGATACCTAACGCGAGAAGGACGTGCGTTGGCTCAGCATGCAAGAGACGGCTCCAGTTCTTGACCATGGGGGACTACGTCTACCCCCCGCCACCACCGCCTCTCCCCGAGCCCAAGGACGAGACCGAGCTCACGCCCACGCTGCCGCCGGCCGACCTCGACGAGTGGTACCTGTGGCAAGGGTACATTCGCGAGTGGGTGAGAGCGCCGTCCGTGTGACTGGGCGCGACGCCGGAGCAAGAGGCGACATACCTCCAGCAATGGAGGGTGAGGGAGTCCTGGATTAGGGGGTGTTCGGGTAGCCGGACTATACCTTCAGCCGGACTCCTGGACTATGAAGATACAAGATTGAAGACTTCGTCCCGTGTCCGGATGGGACTTTCCTTGGCGTGGAAGGCAAGCTTGGCGATGCGATATTTAAGATCTCCTACCATTGTAACCGACTCTGTGTAACCCTAACCCTATCCGGTGTCTATATAAACCGGAGGGTTGTAGTCCGTAGGACGAAATCAACTCCATACACAACAATCATACCGTAGGCTAGCTTCTAGGGTTTAGCCTCCTTGATCTCGTGGTAGATCTACTCTTGTACTACCCATATCATCAATATTAATCAAGCAGGAGTAGGGTATTACCTCCATCGAGAGGGCCCGAACCTGGGTAAAACAAAGTGTCCCCTGTCTCCTGTTACCATCCGGCCTAGACGCACAGTTCGGGACCCCCTACCCGAGATCTGCCCGTTTTGACACCGACATTGGTTCTTTCATTGAGAGTTCCTCTGTGTCGTCGCCTTTAGGCCCGATGGCTCCTTCGATCTTCAACAACGATGCGGTCCAGGGTGAGACTTTTCTCTCCGGACAGATCTTCGTCTTCGACGGCTTCGCACTACGGGCCAATTCGCTTGGCCACCTTGAGCAGATCGAAAGCTACGCCCCTGGCCATCAGGTCAGGTTTGGAAGCCTAAACTACACGACTGACATCCGCGGGGACTTTATCTTCGACGGATTCGAGCCACAGCCAAGCGTGCCGCACTGTCTCGATGGGCATGATATAGCTCTGCCGCCGAACAGCGCCTTGGAGGCCGCACACGCATCGGTTTCGACCATTGATTCGGAACCTACTGCGTCGATCGAGGATCAGCGGTTGGACGCTGCCTCAGGGGCTGCGATCTCAAAGGCGATCAAGCTGAACTCCAGCCCCGCACTCCGCGTGGCCCGTGACTCCGAGGAGCCGGATTCCCCTCCGAACTCTGAGCCCCCCGCACCCCTACCAATCGAATCCGATTGGGCGCCGGTAATGGAGTTCACCGCCGCGGACATCTTTCAGCATTCGCCTTTTGGCGACATCCTGAATTCTCTTAAGTCTCTCTCTTTATCAGGAGAGCCCTAGCCGAACTACGGTCAGCAAGGGTGGGATACCGACGGTGAGGAAATTCAAAACCCACCCACCACCCAGTTTGTAGCCACTGTCAACGATTTAACCGGCATACTTGACTTCGGCTCCGAAGACATCGACGGCATGGACGACGATATAGGAGACGAACAGGAACCAGCACCTGTAGGGCGCTGGAACGCCACCTCGTCATATGGCATATACATGGTGGATACTCCAAAAGATGGAGATGGCGATGGAACAATGGGGGATGACGCCCCCAAGAAACAGCCGAAGCGCCGGCGTCAGCGGCGCCGCTCTAAATCCCGCCAAAGCAAAAACGATGATTCCGGAACAGGAGATAATACTACCCCGGATAGCACCGAAGAACACCCACCCCAGCAAGATTCGGCACAGGAAGATGGAGAAGCCAGCCCTCATGAGAGAGCGGCAGACCGAGAGGTCGAGGATGATAACTATACGCCTCCCTCCGAAGACGAGGCAAGCCTCGATGATGACGAATTCGTCATACCATCAGACCCCGCTGAACAAGAGCGTTTTAGACGCAGGCTTTTAGCCACGGCAAGCAGCCTGAAGAAAAAGCAGCAACAGCTTAAATCTGCCCAAGATTTGCTAGCTGACAGATGGACTGAAGTCCTTGCGGCCGAAGAGTATGAACTCGAACGCCCCTCCAAGAGTTACCCGAAGTGCAGGCCGCTACCCCGATCAGAGGAGGAAGCACCTACATCACCAGCGCATGACATGGCAGACCGGCCACCTCGTGGCCGCGACAGAGAGGCCTCTCAGCCCTCCAGCCAAGCCATGCCCCGACGCCGCACAACTAAGGCACAGGAAAATGCGCCCAACCTGCGAGACATACTGGAGGACAAGGCAAGACAGACAAGATCGATCTACGGATCACGCAGGTGCCCTACGGTATGTGACAATGATCTTCACGCCGGATACAACAAATTCGGCCGGGCCGAACACAACAGAGATAGCTCTTCCGAGCTGCATCGTGATATAGCCCAGTACAGAGGCGCCGCACACCCGCTATGCTTCACGAATGAAGTAATGGATCATAAAATCCCAGAGGGCTTTAAACCCGTAAACATCGAATCATACGATGGCACCATAGACCCGGCGGTATGGATTGAGGATTATCTCCTTCACATCCACATGGCACGCGGCGATGATCTACACGCCATCAAGTACCTCCCGCTCAAACTTAAAGGACCGTCCCGGCATTGGCTTAACAGCTTGCCAGCAGACTCAATCAGTTCTTGGGAGGACCTGGAAGCCGCATTCCTTGACAACTTCCAGGGCACTTACGTGCGACCGCCGGATGCCGACGACTGAAGCCACATAATTCAGCAGCCAGAAGAATCAGCCAGACAATTCTGGACATGGTTCCTAACAAAGAAAAACCAGATAGTCGACTATCCGGACGCAGAGGCCCTAGCAGCCTTCAAGTATAACATCCGCGACGAGTGGCTTGCCCGGCACCTGGGACAGGAAAAGCCGAAATCCATGGCAGCCTTCACGACACTCATGACCTGCTTTTGCGCGGGTGAAGACAGCTGGCTAGCTCGCAGTAACAACTTATCAAAGAACCCTGGTAATTCGGATACCAAGGACAAAAGTGGCAGGACACGTCGGAACAACCAAAAACGCCGTGTTAACAGCGACAGCAATGAAGACATGGCAGTCAATGCCGGATTCAGAGGCTATAAATCCGGTCAGCGGAAAAAGGCATTCAAAAATAATACTCAGGGCCCGTCCAGTTTGGACCGAATACTCGATCGCTTGTGCCAGATACATGCCACCCCCGAAAAGCCAGCCAATCACACTAACAGGGATTGTTGGATGTTCAAGCAGGCAGGCAAGTTAAGAGCCGAAAACAGAGACAAGGGGCTGCACAGCGACGACGAGGAGCCCAAGCCGCCGAACAACAATGGACAGAAGGGCTTTCCCCCACAAGTGCGGACGGTGAACATGATATACGCAACCCACATTCCCAAGCGGGAGCAGAAGCGTGCGCTACGGGACGTATACGCGATGGAGCCAGTCGCCCCAAAGTTCAACCCATGGTCCTCCTGCCCGATCACTTTTGATCGAAGGGACCATCCCACTAGCATCCGTCATGGCGGCTTCGCCGCATTGGTTCTTGACCCAATCATCGACGGATTTCACCTCACAAGAGTCCTTATGGACGGCGGCAGTAGCCTGAATCTGCTTTATCAGGACATAGTGCGGAAAATGGGCATAGATCCCTCAAGGATCAAACCCACAAGAACGACCTTTAAAGGCGTCATACCAGGTGTAGAAGCCAACTGTACAGGCTCAGTAACACTTGACGTGGTCTTCGGATCCCCGGATAATTTCCGAAGCGAAGAGTTAATCTTCGATATCGTCCCGTTTCGCAGTGGCTATCACGCCCTGCTCAGACGAACCGCATTCGCAAAATTCAATGCGGTGTCGCACTACGCATATCTCAAACTCAAGATGCCAGGCCCTCGAGGAGTAATCACGATCAACGGAAACACCGAACGCTCCCTCCGTATGAAGGAGCATACGGCGGCTCTCGCATCGGAGGTACAAAGTAGCCTTCTTAGGCAATTCTCCAGTCCGGCCATTAAAAAGCCAGACACTGCCAAGCGCACCCGGAGTAACCTACAGCAGGACCGCCTGGCACACTCTGAGCAAGCGTAGCAATGCGGCCCCAACCCCAGCTTTCGCGACCTAGCGAAACCAGTACCTCGCGTACATAACTACGCCCTTGAAATACCATGGGCACATGGGAAGGGGCACAATAACGGCACGCCCAAAATACGGCTTAAAACGTACCAGGGGCTACCGGATTCTTTTTTTAATTTTTTTCTTACTTTCAGGACTCCATACTTCGGATGACCTGTTCGGCAATTCGATTGCCGCACAAACGTGCAAGATCCAGGGAGGCAGACAAGCCATGCCGCATTATGGAACTCTCAGGTGGTTTCTGTTACGAGCGGTATACCTACTTTATATATAATTCTGCGGCCTGCCCCTGGTCAGGACATACTGAATAGTCCAATATCTTTTGCTTACCACACCATTTGTATCGTTCGGCTTTGATAAATAGCCTCTCCATAAACAATGCTTAGTTTTTTGTCTTTTTTTGCATTACTCTTTTCATATATATGTTCATTAATGACATGTCGCATTCGTACATTGTGGTACGGCAAGTACGCCAGGGGCTTCAGTACCCTTTAATATGGTGTGAGAAGTCCGTACACTTTCACAAGTGCGGCACCCCGAACTTATAGCACTACATGCATCGGCTCCGAATCATGATTTGGGTCAATAGTTGGGTTTGCCCGGCTCCTATGTTTTGGTGTCTTACGTTCCGCTATATCGGCTAAGGTAGCACTAGGAGAACCACTGCGATTGTGCCCCGGTTGAGCTGGGTTAAGCACCTCAGTGGAGAAAGCTAAAACTGACTATCATGATGAGGCGAGAGACCGGTCGCTGTTTGAGAGGTTTTTCGAGTCCCTAAAGGCTTATGCCGCTTCGAGCGAGGAGCTGGATAACCCCAGCCAAGACGTGGATAGCGCCCTGAACTCGGTCTTCCGAACTAGGGGCTTCGCCGAAATTTAAAATTATAAAGTTCTATGGCTAAGTGAGAGTGTTCAAGCATTATAGTCCGATTGCCTGGTTCGTCGTGCTGAGCGCCTCCCTTGAAGGACCCAACCATGGGAAAAAGAGCGCCCAGGTTTATCACCGAACACCCCAGCACTAGTGGCATGGGGGCAGAAGCCGACGACTGGCCATCTCTCAATTTTTTATAAACGGCCGCACAGAAAATAATATTTTAAATTCAATAAGCATTGCTTAACGCATATGAACAAGTTTTCAGCGCACAGGATAGACACGAGCGAATTCATTCAAAAATTACATCCTTGGTGCACTCATCCGCCACAAGGCGGGCACCAGCAAGAACATCCTTATAGTAGTTCTCCAACTTGAGATGCTCCTTCCCCGGCGGCGGCCCGTCCGTCACAAGCTTCTCACCGTCCAGCTTACCCCAGTGCACCTTTACACGGGCAAGGGCCCTACGGGCACCTTCGATGCAGACGGAGCGCTTGATGACCTCGAGCCTTGGACAGGCCTCCACCAGCCGCCGCACCAGCCCGAAGTAGCTCCCAGGCAGGGCCTCTCCGGGCCACAGCGGAACTATGAAGCCCTTCATGGCCTGTTCGGCCGCCTTGTGGAGTTCGACCAGCTATTTTAGCTGGTCGCTCAAGGGCACAGGGTGTCCGGCCTCAGCATACCGAGACCAGAACACCTTCTCCGTCGAGCTGCCCTCTTCAGCTTGGTAGAATGCGGCGGCATCGGATATGCTGCGGGGAAGATCTGCGAATGCCCCTGGAGAACTCCGGATTCGGGTAAGTAACAAGTAGTTTACTTTTATATTTCTACTTTGCATAAAGAATGCCTTACCCGCTGCTATCTTTTTCATATCCTCCAACTCTCGGAGGGCCTTTTGGGCTTCGGCTTTGGCAGACTTGGCAGTCTCAAGGGTCGTCGCGAGCTCGGACGCTTGGATCTTCGACTCAAGCTCCAAACTCTCATGTTTTTTCATGAGAGCCTGAAGCTCTTGCTGCACCTCGCCGACCTGAGCCCCAAGTATCTCTCGCTCGGTGCGCTCCGCGACCGTCTTCTTTTCGGCCTCGGATAGCGCCTGCTTGAGGGTCGCCACCTCAATCGTGGCCCCTATAATAAGCAGCACAATCCTGTTATTTTTTTGCAATCATGCCTCTCTATAGGCACTTTTTTATAAGGTATTTCTTACCTTCTTTCTCCTCGAGCTGCTGCTTGGCAAGGCCGAGCTCTTGCTCGGACCGCTCGAGTCCCTGTTTCAGGGCATCCACCTCCGCAGTCAGTGCGGCGGTGGCTAGCAGCGAAGCTTGCATACGCATATTGACTCTTCATTATTAGACTCCTGCGAAATTTAATAGATCCTCTATTCGGCTTTTCTTTCCGAACGCCAAACAGAGCATCAGGGGCTACTGTCTATGCAGTAATATTTTTACATATTTTTACTTACCTCGAAGCCTGTTAGGAGGCTAGCGCAAGCTTCACTCAGCCCGCTCTTGGCGGACTGAACCTTCTGGATCACCGTACTCATAATAGTATGGTGCTCCTCGTCGATGGAGGCGCCTTCAAGCACCTCCAGCAGATTGTCCGGCGCCTCCGGTTGGACGGAGGCTGCCGGCTCAGAAGGCTTGCTCCTCTTGGAAGGAGTTCTCCTGCCGCGGTCCGGAATTGTTGAAGATTCCGGCACGGTGTCCGGCTTAAGGCCGTACTTGGAGCCCTGGGGGGTCTTGTCCCCTTCACTCCTGGGGTCCGGGAGGTCGCCTTGCGGCTCCTCCAGGACCACCTCCTCCTGCCCCGGAGCTTGTTGCGACGCCACTTCGGCGTCATCCGCAGTGCGGGGGGAGACAGCGGGCGGAACAGAGTTCACGTCCGATGAATCCAGGGAGCCGCTCGACGACTCGTTGAGTTCGGCCCGGGGCGGGCTGCGTGATTATATTCGACATTAGGGGAAGATGTGCAACAAAAGGAATATCATGAGTTACTCTGGTATCTGAACACTTACGATTTTGCCGGATGCCTGGCCCAATCTGGCCACTCCTCTTCGCCCTCGTCGGCGTCGGGGGCGTAGTCCGGCGGAGGGGTTTTCCTCTTCTTGGACCCTTCGCCCCCCCCCCCCCCCCGCTGGGGCAGCCTTCCTTTTCTTTCCTCCCCCCGCTGGAGGGGGAGAGGTTTCTTCTTCCTCCTCTTCGTTTTCACGGGAAGAGGGCATCTCGGACTCGTCGGATGACGAGTCCGACGGCACCACATTACGGGTACTCTTTCGAGTCCCTGTGGTCTTCTTCTTCTTGGCCTTCTTTTCCGGCACCACATAAGGCACCGCAGCCAGCAGCTTCACTAGTAGAGTTGGGGCTGGGTCTTCGGGTAACGGAGCCGGACAGTTAATTGGTTCGGCTATCGCCCGCCAAGCCTGTCAAGGTAAGGGAGTTTAGATCCCGCATAGAGTCAAACTATGAAAAAAGCTTAACATCCTGTAAAAGGTGTAGATTGTTGGGGAACGTTGCAGAAAATTAAAATTTTTCCTACGGTTTCACCAAGATCCATCTATGAGTTCATCTAAGCAACGAGTCAAGGGAGAGAGTTTGCATCTACATACCACTTGTAGATCACGAGCGGAAGCTTGCCAAGGGGATGGTGATGATGGAGTCGTACTCGAACGTGATTCGGATCACCGATGTCCAAGTGCTGAACGGACAGCACCTCCGCGTTCAACACACGTACGGGACGGGAGACGTCTCCTCCGTCTTGATCCAGCAAGGAGGAAGGAGAGGTTGAGGAAGGTAGCTCCAAGGGCAGCACGATGGCGTGGTGCAGTTGGAGCAGCAGTATTCCGACAGAGCTTCGCCGAGCACGTACGGAGGAGGAGAGGTGTTGGGGAGGGGAGGGGCTGCGCCTTGAGTTGTGGTATATTGCAGCCCTCCCCTCACCCCTCTATATATAGGGGAAGGGGCAAGGGGGGCTGGCCCTCTAGGGAAAACCCTAGGGGGGGGGCGGCGGCCAAGGGGTGGGGGGCTTGCCCCCCAAGCAAGGGGGGTGCGCCCCCTTTAGGGTTTCCCCCCCAACCCTAGGCGCATGGGCCCAAGGGGGGGGGGGCGCCAAGCCCACTAGGGGCTGGCTGCTATCCCTACACAGCCCAAGTGGCCCCCCCCGGGAGGGGTGGTCCCTCCCGGTGGACCCCCGGAACCTTTCCGGTGGTCCCGGTACAATACCGATATGACCCCGAAACTTTCCGGTGCCCGTTTAACAACTTCCCATATATAAAACTTTACCTCCGGACCATTCTGGAACTCCTCGTGACGTCCGGGATCTCATCCGGGACTCCGAACAACATTCGGTAATCACATACTTGTCTTCCTGATAACCCTAGCGTCATCGAACCTTAAGTGTGTAGACCCTACGGGTTCGGGAGACATGCAGACATGACCGAGACTCTCCGGTCAATAACCAACAGCGGGATTTGGATACCCATGTTGGCTCCCACATGCTCGTCGATGATGTCATCGGATGAACCACGATGTCGAGGATTCGATCAAACCCCGTATACAATTCCCTTTGTCAATCGGTACGTTACTTGCCCGAGACTCGATCGTTGGTATCCCAATACTTTGTTCAGTCTCGTTACCGGCAAGTCACTTTACTCGTACCGTAATGCATGATCCCGTTGCCAACACCTTGGTCACCTTGAGCTCATTATGATGATGCATTACCGAGTGGGCCCAGAGATACCTCTCCGTCATACGGAGTGACAAATCCCAGTCTCGATCCGTGTCAACCCAATAGACACTTTCGGAGATACCTGTAGTGCATCTTTATAGTCACCCAGTTACGTTGTGACGTTTGATACACCCAAAGCATTCCTACGGTATCCAGGAGTTACACGATCTCATGGTCGAAGGAAGAGATACTTGACATTGGCAAAGCTCTAGCAAACGAACTACACGACCTTTGTGCTATGCTTAGGATTGGGTCTTGTCCATCACATCATTCTCCTAATGATGTGATCCCGTTATCAATGACATCCAATGTCCATAGCCAGGAAACCATGACTATCTGTTGATCACAATGAGCTAGTCAACTAGAGGCTTACTAGGGACATATTGTGGTCTATGTATTCACACGTGTATTACGATTTCCGGATAATACAGTTATAGCATGAATAAAAGACTATTATCATGAACAAAGAAATATAATAATAACACTTTTATTATTGCCTCTAGGGCATATTTCCAACATAGATGGCATACCTTGCTAGCGTGACGCTGCGAGCTGTATCCGCGGTCCTCAGAGGCGGATGCGGGAGCATCGACGCCCTTGAATAGCATCTTCCAGCATCCTCGTACGTTGTGTCGAAGAGCCTGCTGAGGGTTTGATGCTGCGCCGGGTCGAACTCCCACAGATTGAAATCCCGTTGTTGGCACGGGAGGATCCGGCGAACGAGCATAACCTGGATTATATTAACTAGCAGGACTGGCTTGTTCACCAGGGACTGGATGCATGTTTACAATCCAGTCACCTCTTTTTCGTCACCCCACGACAGGCCCGTCTCTTTCCAGGACACAAGCCGCGTGGGGGTCCGGATCGGAACTCGGGGGCCGCGGTCCATTCTGGATCGCGTGGCTCAGTGATGTAAAACCACCCGGATTGCCATCCCTTTAGGGTCTCCACAAAAGAGCCCTCGAACCATAGGGCGTTGGCCATCTTGCCCGCCATGGCGCCTCCGCACTCCGCCTGGCTGCCGCTCACCACCTTGGGCTTGACGTTGAAAGTCTTGAGCCAGAGGCCGAAATGGGGGCGGACGCGGAGAAAAGCCTCGCACACGACGATAAACGCCGAGATGTTGAGGATGAAGTTCGGAGCCAGATCGTGGAAATCCAGGCCGTAGTAGAACATGAGCCCCCGAACAAATGGGTGGAGTGGAAAACCCAGTCCACGGAGGAAGTGGAGGAGAAATACCACCCACTCATGGGGCCTTGGGATGGGGATAAGCTGCCCCTCCTCGGGAAACCGGTACGCGATGTCCTTGGACAGATGCCCGGCCTTCCTTAGCTTCTTGATTTTACCCTCCGTAACGGAGGAGACCATCCATTTGCCTCCTGCTCCGGACATTGCTGGAGAAGGTTGAGGTGGGAAGTGCGGGCTTGGGCGCTGGAGCTCGGGTGCGCGAGAGATGGGTAGGCAAGGGAGGAAGAAGGCGTAGGTAAAAAGGGTGGATCCTTATCCCTTTATATAGGCGGATGCGGTTATGCGTCCCCACCCGCCTAATAAAACTCGCTTGCCTCCCGAGCGCCGTGATAAATGGCGCGGTTGGGTTACCCACGTCCGTATTGATAAGAATCCCGTAAAAAGGGTACGCGATCTCTGCTTTGACAAGACGTGCCAAGAAAACCGCCTCGCAAAACATGCTGAGGTGGAAAAGTAAAAAAGATTCGAGTAAAGGGCTTGGCTGTAATGTGATGGCGCACTGCAAAATACGTCAGCAGATTTGATTTGTGTTAATATTATTCTCTCTATGGCAATATGTGGAAACTTATTTTGCAGAGCCGGAC
This sequence comes from Triticum aestivum, assembly GCF_018294505.1. Taxonomy (NCBI): domain Eukaryota; kingdom Viridiplantae; phylum Streptophyta; class Magnoliopsida; order Poales; family Poaceae; genus Triticum; species Triticum aestivum. Next base: position 585,391,560 of record NC_057803.1, on the reverse strand, counting down.
ACTACTCTTGGTGTTTACAATCTTTTATGAAGGACTGGGAGGAGGAACCCGCCTTGCAATGTCGAAGACAATTTGCGCGCCAGACTCGTCGTCATTGAAGCCTGGTTCAGGGGCCACTGAGGGAGTCCTGGATTAGGGGGTGTTCGGATAGCCGGACTATACCTTCAGCCGGACTCCTGGACTATGAAGATACAAGATTGAAGACTTCGTCCCGTGTCTGGATGGGACTTTCCTTGGCGTGGAAGGCAATCTTGGCGATGTGATATTCAAGATCCCCTACCATTGTAACCGACTCTGTGTAACCCTAACCCTATCCGGTGTCTATATAAACCGGAGGGTTGTAGTCCGTAGGACGAAATCAACTCCATACACAACAATCATACCATAGGCTAGCTTCTAGGGTTTAGCCTCCTTGATCTCGTGGTAGATCTACTCTTGTACTACCCATATCATCAATATTAATCAAGCAGGAGTAGGGTATTACCTCCATCGAGAGGGCCCGAACCTGGGTAAAACAAAGTGTCCCCTGTCTCCTGTTACCATCCGGCCTAGACGCACAGTTCGGGATCCCCTACCCGAGATCTGCCGGTTTTGACACCGACAGAGGGCCTTAGCGCTGGCGGAGGAGCGGGAAGACGGCGAGCGGCGCATGCAGATGAAGCACGAGGAGGAGGAACGTCGGCAGCGCTGGGCATACGAGGAGGAGGAGGAGCGCCGGGAACACGAGGAGGAGGAGCGCGCTCGCCACGCTCGTCCTAATCCTTGTAATGTGGGAGTTGTGGAAACACTGAGATGTGATAGTGTTCAATGGAGTAACCCCCTCGACCATTAGGGTGATTCGCTCGGTGATGGCCGAGGGGAGAACGTGGGCAACAGCGGGCCTCCTAAAGGCGGGCGCGGATGCCTTTCTTAGGGCACTAGCGGTAGGTTTAGGTGAGATAGAATAGCGTGCATATCTCCTTGATGGTGGAGTTGGGGTTGTAACTTATGTTGTAACTGCCAATGTGGAGGGGCTCTCTACCCCATCCCTTCTGTAATATATAGTACGCACACTGGTGCGTATTCGAGAAAAGAGAATGTGCAGAGGGAGTGTCGGCTCCAGCAAGTCATCGGCAACCTAATATTAATATCATACAATTCAATAAGGTAAAATTACAAGATCTTGATTCGTCAATTGCTTGATAAGTTTGTCAATTCTCAATTGCATTACATTAGTGAAATTGAATGTTATGAAGTATGAACTCTAAACCACTCTCTTTGTACTATCCAGAAAGTAGAAATAGCACTCTTCTTTTCATAAATAAATGAGGATTATATTTTTAAACGTTTGGATCATGAATGCACCTGCAAAGATACATGTAGGGATGGATGGCAAGATTTTTACTCAAGTGAAGTTTCCTTGCATTTTTAGAGAAAAGGCTGACGCCCGACTTTATAGATAAAGCCAACAGGCAAGGTTCAGGAACAAATACCAACAAACGACAAACGACCATCGGCCAAAATAGTGAGAAGTACGGTTACAAGGCATACGAGCCTGAAACGGCACGCAGGACAACTACCTATGCCCCGAGGGCCACACTACCAAAAAAGGCTAACTCAGCCGGCAGAGGTAGGGGTGGACCGAAGCAAGGAAGACGTCGTTGAGTGCACCCTAGCGGTCAGGACTTCAGTTGAGATCCTGCTCCTTAATCAATGATTTGAACATATAGTCAGCGGGTTTGGCAGGAAGAATATTCGATAGTAAACTTATTCCTGATAGTCCACATGACCCAGGACCTGGCCGAAAAGCCGAACCAGAACAAACGTCTGGTTTGACCTCAAAGCGAGCTAGAGGAGTAATGGAGATCGGAGAAGGAGGAAGGAGACCAGTTCACACCCATCCAATCTCGCAGTCCGCACCAAAACAGTTTAGCAAGATGGCAGTTGAAAAGCACATGGTTGTTATCCTCTTTAGCTCTGAAAGCTTACAAAACGCAGTCCAAGTCTATTTCGTTTGCGGATTTGGTCCGCCGCGGGAAGCCTACCGCGGATCGCTTGCCACATGAAATTTTTGATCTTGAGAGGGATCTTACAATGCCAGACATCCTTAAATTTTGAGCTCGAGGACCCTACTATCAATCTAGAGTACAGAGACTTGACAGAAAACCAGACAGAGGCCGAATGAGGCTAGGAAACTTGGCCTGCCTCCTCCGAGAGCAGTGGAAATAGCTCAGCAAGGTGTTGCCACTGAATCAACTCTTCAGGAGAAAGAGAGCGTGACGAAGATGCAAATCCCAGCCACCGAGCGCAAGATCCGAGATGGAAATCTCAGCACGAGAAACATAAGAGAAACTAGCTGGGAACGCAAAAAAAGAGGCTTGTCGCCACACCACCAGTCTGTCCAGAACCGAATATTGACACCATTACCAACCACAAATTTAACCTGAGATCAAAAGGTATCCATTGTCCTAACCAAATCGCGCCAAAACTGAGAGCCTCCTGCTGCCGAAGCAAACATCAGATTACCAGAGGGGAAGTATCTGGCCTTAAGGATGTCACACAACAACGTGCCCTCCGTGGTTTTGAAAATCCGCCACCACCACTTGACAATGAGGCAGGTATTCATGACCGAAGTATTCATAATACTAGGACCACCCGTGCCTTTCGATTTACACATCAATTTTCACTTGACCAGATGGTATTTGCCCTTATTCTCAGTAGAATTCCAAAAGAAAGCGCTACGGTGCTTGTCGAAGCCCGCATGAGTTCCTTTGGACAAAAGATAGAATCCCATTAGGTACATAGGAAGAGAGGAGAGGCAAGAGTTAATAAGACAGACTTTGCCCGCGCTGGAGTTGTACCGCTCATGCCATGACATTACTCTATTACTAACTTTAAGAACAATCGGGGAAAAGTCCTTTGAAAGAAGGCGCTCTGTAGAGACAGGGAGGCCCATGTATTTAAGAGGAAAAGAACCCAACGAACAGTACCATCAAACAAAAAAAGGAGCTGATATAGAGGATGAACAAACAAGAAATACTGGGAAAAGGGGGGGGAGATGGTCCACAATCAGCTAGAACCTTTCTTTCATCACATAGAATTTGTTGGTACCATTGCTCATCGAAAAGACAAAAGTGAGAGGTGGTTTACAACCATGTCTCAAAACAAACATGAATGAACAAGTTTCTCATGATTTACATAACGTGTATTCGAAAATGGCATTTGTTTTTCCCCTTGGGGACCTACTACTAGCACCAATACCGGATGGGGCTATTAAGCCCCCCCCCCCCCCCCCCCCAATAGCACACGGCTGCAAAAACCTGTGTGTGAGGACCACATCACCCACGGTGTGCGAGTGTGATAGTTGGATCATCACTCACAACCCGAGAAGGTAAACTATGTGCGACGACATGCAAACAGTTCATCTGAAAACAACGTGTTTGATGTATGGATCCATCACACATGTAATTTAAAACGACTCTGTGTAGGCTATAGCAGAAAGTTCTCCAAAGAAAAATGTGGCAAACAGGTTGATTTTCAGAATTGTGTGTGATGATTATTTCTCATCACATACAATTTCAACACCTGATGGGAAAACTAAATTGTGTGCCTAGACCTAATGGATGTGAAACTATTTAAATACAATTATGAAGATCTAATGGATGTGAAACTATTTAAATACAATTATGAAGATCTAATTGTGTGATCTGTCCGGGTACAATGATGAAGATCTAGCGGTCGTGATCTGTTTAAGATCTAACGGTCATGATCTATAAATCATACTCCCTCTGTCCCAAAATATAAGAACGTTTTGAACACTACATTAATTCTTGCAAAAACAACACTTTCATATACTTCTTCCGTCCCATAATATAAGAACGTTTTTAACACTATATTAGTGTAAAAAATGTTTTTATATTATGGGACGGAGGAAGTATATGAAAGTGTTGTTTTTGCAAGAATTCTAGTGATCCATCCATCTTTCTTCCGTATTGTGCTTTTAGTACATACACAGATGGATAGATAAATTCTTTGCAGACAAGAGTGATCAGGGAGCGAGGATTTCGGCGCGTCGGCTGATCATGTCGACGGTTGGGCGAGAGGGCGACGTGTGCTGCTATTTTCAACGATCTTGCTACTGATTGGTCTCCCCGACGGAACGTGCAAGAGTCTGCTGCACGTAGCCGTCCGGTGGCTGCGGTTTATCAGTGCTCGCTGAAGAGACGTCAGGCCATCAGCTAACGTTTACGTGGCCAAAATGTGCTCGACTACTCGTCGATCGCCGGGAATGGAAAGCTGAAACTAGCTTTGCCTACCCTGGGCCTGGACTCTCGCTGAAGAGGCACATCAATGGTTTCTTGGATTTGTTTCTCTTCTTCCTGCCTTGCCAATCATCCCAGAGAATGGATTCATGTCACGGGAAGGAGACGCCAGCGAGACAACGAGAGCATGCATGCATGGTTTCAACTTTCAAGTCAGACTCTCTGACCGCGATCGATCCAGGGCATGCACCGGCCGGCCCGTCTCTTTTCCGTCTTCAGTCCCACTCTCCAGAGGCAGACAGCACACGCATGTCACCGACACATCAACCATCATCGATCGATCCCCGCTTATCGCCTGCCCGGCCGTGTCAACTCGAGAGGAAGAAGATTTCTACCGGGTGTCTGCAACCCGTGCAGCGTCGCCGTCTACCGCTTCAATGATCCGCGTTGCTTCCGTGCCTCCGTCAACCATATCCGTGCGAGCTAGGTACGTACCCGTCAGCCTGTGTAGCAAGTGTGCTGCTCATTCCCCGCAAAAAGGCAATGTGTATTGTCCATTCCGTTGACATCTAGGAGTATGGACAACGCTACACCTACGTAAAATATTTTCTGTAACTTACAAAGGATCCTAGCTGGAAAGATTTTATTGGTTAGGAAAAGTGAGACGGGCTGAAGAGAATTATTGTTAGGAAGGTTATGTTACCTTGCGTAGACCTTTTCCTAGATATATAGAGCATTATCGTTAGTTAGGAATGGAAGATTTAGTAGCTTTAAGTAGAAATTATGTGGATGTAGCATTTTTGCTAGGAGTATTTAACAGGTACCTGAAAAAGAAATACCATTAGCTAGTTTTCCTCGTAGCCGTTAGATCAGGAATGAGCGGCAAGATCACCTTCCATTGTTCATCTTCTTTCTTTTTCTTCCCTCGTGGCCTACCCAGCACTAACCGCCTGCCTCCCCCACCCCCCTCCTCCCCGATGGCGGGCTCTACCGCACACCACCTCGCTTCCCCATTAATCTTCAACACCGCCGTGTTGGCCACCGCCCCGACCATCCATACAAGCCCCTCGACTTACAACAACTCTGGGATACGCACATGAACGACTCTCTCCGAGCATGTATACCATGGGACCGTTCAGATTCCAATTTTCCGTGACAATGATCTTTGTGTGCCCCTCCATGTAGTATCGACTTCTTCAGCAAGTGGTGGCGGCAATACAAGTTGACTTCGCCTAAGTGGTGCTCGTCCATTAATGGGTCTCGACCTCCTAGTTTAAAACCCTAGATTTGACTTTCGATGCTTGCACATGCCAATGGCGGTGCTGATGTGGTTGTGTCCTTGTTGAAGGCGTTGCCTTATATTGCTCGGGCGTGCTCAAGGATGAAATATTACTCGGACGTGCTCACGGGTGAAAACCGAATATCTGGCCTCCCGCGGCCAGTGGCTCTACCGCGGTCTGCTCGCCTTGCCGCCCCTGAGAAGCCTCTACCCCCCCCTCCTCTCTCCAACTCCAAGGGTAGCAACGACTCTGCACCCATGACACGAACAATCAACCCTCGGACTCGCTCCCACCGTCGCTCATTCACTGTTCACACTCATCATGGAGTCTGCGGCCTCCCCTTCTAGTTCTCAGGATACACTTCTCTTCCTACTAAAATCCAGTGACGCTTTCGAAATTCTTTAAGGTATATGAGAAACATCAAACGCGCAATAATATACTCTACTTTTAATAAAGTAATTCTTCTTCTCGTGTTCACACATGCGGCACATACATGCATGCGTGCAATATCCCCTATATAAAGGATCCATATGCTTGCCTTACCACTCACTCAGAACTGCACTCACTCATCCTCCATAGCTTAGCTCAGCTACCACCAGTGCCTTAGACACTCTTGATCTTGAACAACCATAGCAAGCAATGGTCTACTCCAAAACCATAGCTTGCATGTTCACCATGCTGCTCCTTGCTCCGGCCATCATGGCCACGGACCCTGACCCTCTCCAGGACTTCTGTGTGGCCGACCTCGACGACAACGCAGTCCGGGTGAACGGATACCCGTGCGTGCCCCAGTCGGAAGCCGGCGACGACTTCCTCTTCTCCTCCAAGCTAGCCAGGGGCGGCAACACGTCCACCCCGAACGGCTCGGCCGTGACGAGGCTGGACGTGACGGAGTTCCCCGGCGAGAACACGCAGGGTATCTCCATGAACCGCGTGGACTTCGCGCCCGGGGGCACCAACCCGCCGCACATCCACCCGCGCGCCACCGAGATCGGCCTCGTGGTGAAAGGCGAGCTCCTCGTGGGCATCATCGGCAGCAACGAGTCCGGGAACAGGCTCTACTCCAGGGTGGTGCGCGCCGGCGAGAACTTCCTCATCCCGCGCGGCCTCATGCACTTCCAGTTCAACACCGGCGACACTGTGGCCACCATGTTTGTCTCCTTCAACAGCCAGAACCCCGGCATCGTCTTCGTGCCGCTCACGCTCTTCGGCTCCGACCCGCCCATCCCCACGCCGGTGCTCACTAGGGCTCTCCGGGTGGACGCCGGGGTGGTCGAACTTCTCAAGTCCAGGTTCGCCGGTGGGTCTTTCCAGGCCTCCTAAGAGCCTGCCCAAGATGATCAATACATAATCCGATCTGCATGCTACGCTAGCGAAATTTAATACTAGTTCACAGCACGAGACTTGTATATAAGCTTCTGGTTAAGCTCGCATGCATGCAGTTGTAATACGATTGAATAAGTTAGCCTCGCAGTTCTGGCCGTCAAAACCGACACGAGGAATTGAAATGTATTACTTTCTATTGCCATATTTCCTCTATATATTGAACGCTATATACAAATATTAGTTCTTATATTTGCCCAATTACTTTTTTGCAATTCATTCTCAGCTCAGTATACGTAAATGAAATCGGAACCCACTCACACAAGACATAATAAGGTTCAGTGAAATATTTCAGTGACATGTGAGTTAATTGAAGGGATGTGTTGTCACGAAGCTAAATGTACCAGTCGATGCACCTGTATATTTAAAAATCATAATTTCTCAGTGAAAACGTACTATTTCAAAACAATGGAGCAATTCACCCCATGCCGTAAAACATGATTTTTTTTTTTGTACGGCTGGCGAGTGGCGAGTGATTATATTCTTTTTCATAAAAACCTGCTACTCCCATTTCAATGTGCATGATTTTTTCTGTAATTTTTAGAACTTGAAATTACAAATATAGCTCAGTCACAAGAAATTGGATTTACGTGTACCATTTCCCTCTTGCCTCGGACGGCAAACCCTATTTGCGGCACGTTGTGGCAAATAAGGGAGCCAAAGCCTGAAGCTTCTGCATGAGTGGTTGTGTTCGAAAGTGATTTTGCTTCTTTATTTCTTCTGCTACCCTTTTTCTATTTCCTTTTTTCCTTATTCTCATTTATCATTTTTTTCCTCTTGTTTTGCTTTTGTTTTTAGTTTTCATTTTACTAATTTTAGGTTATTTATTTAATTATTGATATTATTATTTTTTACTTTCAAGAGACATGAACATTACCTTTGTTTTACATGAATTTAAATATTTAATTTTATATTCCTTTTTAATACCACACATGAATATTCTCCTGCAATATAATTATTTATTTGAAACAGATGGATGTTTCTTTTCCATAGCATGAACATCCTTCTATGACATATGAGCGTTTTTTAATCACACTAGATGATACCCCGGCCATGCTCCGTGATTCTTGTTTGTCGTTTCTATTTTTCTGTTGTTGTGTTTTTGCTTTTAGTTTTCATCATAGTAAATTTAGGTATTTATTTGACTCATGATATTATTTATTTATTTTCATGATACATGAACGCTGCATTTATTATACATGAATTTCTGAATTAATTTTTTATTCCTTTTTAGTAAACACGTGAATATTTTCATGTGAAATATGTCTTTACTTGAAACATATCTATGTTTCTTTCCATAGCATGCACATCCTTTTTATGATATATGAGCATTTTTTTAATCACACTAGATGTCATCTCATGCATTGTTGGAGATACCTTGTTGGAAGAAATGCATAAATAGATTCTACAAAAAAAAACTCATACTAATGCAAAGCCAATGTAAGAGTGATCTCTATTTGCATTTTTAAATACAACAAATAAAAAATTGAAGCAGGTAATTAAATTATATATAAAAAGAGAATAAATGTATTGCAGTTAACGAAATTTCATTTTCTAACAAAATTGCGAAGGATGAACTATATAGGAACGCTCGTGTCCAACACATGTAGTATGCATGACAACATAAAATTAATGAAAAAAATGTTAATTATAACTAGAATGCATGACTTGCTGATGTTGCAGAGTTACATGGATAGAAAAAATAATTAGTGCAAAAAAAGTAACTTATGACTAACATGTATGACTTGTTGATGTGTCGTGGTTGCATGTATATATATGAAAATATATAGTGGGTTGCAACTATTTTTTTAAAAATTTATGTCTGACATGCATGAATTACTGATGTGGAAGGGCCATATGGATACCAAACATAACTAGTGCAAACAATATAACCTAGCGTAATCCAAAACAATAAGGTGCGCATCAAAGGCACCTCGTCAATTTTACTGTGCTAGTGAGAGAGAAAAAAAAAGTAAAAAAGCGCAGGACGTCGGTGCCTTCTTTTCTTTCTACGCAACCTCCCCTTTCCTCCCTTCCCTAGGCTGCCGCCGCCACTGCCCCAGGTCCTCCGCCGCCCGGCACCACAGTACGCCGCCTCTATCCCCGCCCCGAGCTCCGCCGCCTCCACCACCGGCTCCTCGCTGTAGTGCCAGCACCGGCCCGAACACCAGCTTCCTCACCCCTCCCTTTCTTCCCCGAGTACGGCAGCGGAAGGAGGGCCGCGACGCCGCTGCCGAGCACGGTGTGACCACTTTCGTCTGATCTGTCGATTTGCCAGACTCAGGTCGACATCGCGGCCGCTGTCCAAGGTGAGGAAGAGGAGTGCGGCGGCGAGCTCTTCGAGTCCGGGCCCTCGCTGCTCGTCTTCCTGCTCATCATCCAGGGCGGCGGCATGGACCTCTCCTGCTACGGCGAGAGGCTGCTCAGCTCTGCGCGCTTCGCGCGCTCCCTCGACCTCCCCCTCCCCGGCCCCAACCCCTTCCTGCTCGAGGTATCGCGTTGCTCCCTCCCTCCCTGCCATCCACCCTTCGTCCTGTGTTGCATCCAGCCATCCAGTGATATTGATTGGTTGCTTTTCATTGTGCCATGCGCCTGTAGGTTCCAGTTTGAGCTGCTGATGCGGCAGCCGCTGGATTTGATAAAAGGGCCTGCAAGCTGCAGAAATTTGGGAAAAAAATACATGATGAGCCTATTAAACATGGTTTCTGTTTCACGTGGATCCTACTTAGTACAATATCCAACAATTTAGGCAATCGGACACTGATTTCAAGCCATGGTTCATCATGTTGCATATATTTGTACCGGATATTAACTCAGTTTTTTGTTAAATAAGCTACCTTTGTAGCTTCCATCATTTGGAAGATAAGTTTTTTTAGTTTAATAACTATAAGTTACTTCTGTCAGTTGTAATGGAATATTCATGTTTTGGACTTTGGCCATAATTTGCAGAAGGAAATGGATACTGCTGTCATTCAGAAGGACTTGGGCCTTCCAGTTGGAGAAGCAATATTCGGGAAAACAGTATGCTTTTCGTGTATAAGTTACTTTTATCTACTTTCCACAAGAAAAATCCCATTTGAGTAGAAACTTGTATTTACTATGCTAGATACTTATCCTGGGGTTCGGAGCCATTGGCATGGAAATTGCCAAGAGACTAAGACCATTTGGAGTGAAAATTCTTGCTACAAAAAGAAACTGGTCATCAAATACAGTGTCTTGTGGTAAGCTGCAGTAGTTGCAGTATCATTCCCTTATTAGATGTTGTGTTATCTTCCTCTCTCAAAATATTGCTATTGCAGATCTTGATGGGCTGGTTGACAAGAAAGGTGGTCCAGAAGATATGTACGAACTCGTTCGAGAAGCTGACATAGTTATAACTTGCATGACGTTAAACAATGAATCAGTTAATTCTTCTCTTTGTTCATTTATTTAATAAAAATTCTGCCAGTAATATCTCTATTTGACTTCAGTTAGGCGGTTACTAAGCTATAAATATTTATAGGTTGGGATTGTGGATCACAAGTTCCTGTCAGCTTTGAAAAAGGTACATGTATTTTTCTCCAATATACTTGTCTGCATCGTAGGAGATTTACATCTTCTCATTTCTTAAATCTTCTTCTGAGATTTATTTATTTTACGGAATAAATAAGCCATCATTCTTGATTCATCCTGTAAGAAGAAAATTTGTATATGAGGAAACATTAATCTTAGAATAGTGTTGGAGGATCAGATTGTGCTGGTGTATTCATTGGAATAACCATCAGAAAATGCCAAAGTGATCCCAGGAGCATATGTTCTTGTTTCAAAGAACAAGCGTGCTGCTCCAAGTTTTCAAAAGGAAAAGATATCAAGAATATTCATAGACGTTCGTGGAATGATACTGTATGTACAGCTCTTTTGGTAAAGTCTATAAAGAAATGCATACATATAGCCTCGTGTGTTCCCCGCAAAAAAAAGCGTCGTGTGTTCCCCGCAAAAAGGGTGCCGTGTGTGTGCACCACTGCAGATCAAGGTTTTTTCCGAGTGGTAACCGAACAGAACTTTCGCTGACCCCCAAGAAACAGTGTAACTGTTCGACTTTTTTGAAAAAAAAATGAATTCAAATGCTAAGACTGTCAAATAGGCTCTGTATGCATATGTTATCACAACTCACTGCCTCGTGTGGTGGTGAGGTCCATAACTTACACCCTTGGAGGTCTTGGGGATTCCCCTATTGTCCCATCAATGTTTGCAGCTTCTTCAGCTGTAAATGGTGCATAGCAAAATAGTGCAGCAGCGAGGGTTAAAACCCACACCCCACACGGAAAAAAGGCATGTGCGAGGTGACCAGTGGAATCCGTGAGAGTATGTGTGTGTGCCAGGTTAAAATTACATATTGTGACGCAAAAAAAATCAAGAATTTGTTTGAATACATTCAGACGGAATAATTCTGAGATTTCCGAGATTTATCGCAATTCGGTTCTTCCGGCCCATTCCAAAAAAGAAAACCGGTATCGGAAAAAAAACTTGCTGCAGAAACACATGTGACAGGCATAACCGACCCCAATCGGCACAAATTATGGGATGTTTTAACTATTTAAATTAGGAAGATATCTTGTAACCTGGCCCTTACGCCAGCAGAAATAAGATATCCTGTTTTTTATTGTTTGGCTCTATGTAAAGAAGATCCTCTTAGAATATATTAATGAAACAAGAAATAATCAGCCTTATCTTCGAGCCTGTCCTCCACTATCAACCTAGCCATACCAGGCTGGCGGTATTATCCATCATGAACTAAGGTTCATGGCATAGAGTTGATATTTTAGTATTTCTCTCCTTGCACACACATAAATGGACATATTTCATGACAAAAACTTACAGAGTGCATATATTATTTTGCAATCTACATATAGGATCTGTTTTTGATTTTTGGAAAACTGTGAAGTATGCACCTGACAGCAGAACTCCCATTCTCAATAACTGCCATGTTCTTGTAGGGATCATATCTCATCAATATTGCCAGAGGGCGCCTACTGGACTATATGGCTGTGTTTAATCACCTTGAGTCAGGTCATTTAGGTGGTTTAGGCATTGATGTTGCTTGGACGGAGCCATTCGATCAAGAGGATCCAATTCTGAAATTCCCAAATGTTATTATAACACCACATGTTGCAGGAATCACAGAGTTGGTTTGCACTTGTTTCTTTGCAATACACAGAGTTGGTTCTCATTTACCAATCATGTAGTTGTCGTTAGTAGTTATATCTTGACAACTCCTATAGTGACATTATACTATTTGTGTTAAAAGAACTTCTAGATTCAGAAGCGCCACATTTATTTATTTATTTTTGAGCCAACTGTGACGTTTTAATATCATTAGGTAGCATCAATTACATTAGCCTCTATAATACGTCTGGTGGATCATCTTTTCAAACAAAACTAGCACTAGAATCATATGATTTATGAGCTACCTCATTGGCTTCATGAGCACACTGTTTAAACATTACAGTGCCAATTTGGATGATCAGCTTTCCTGGCCACAGGCCTGGTATGAAAAGGCAGTATTCTGTTGGAAGAACTTTTTTTCTCATGACTAAAAGCATCAGTAAACAATAACATATATGCTTAAACAAAATGGTTTATTCTTTATCGATATTAGCCACTTAGCAACCTCCTCTTTCTCTTTGCGCATAAATTCATGATTTTGTGGATTGTTGCTTCCTTTTTCGATATCCTAGAATTACTTTGAACTGAAGGACACCTCATTCAACCCCTGCTTAGATAGGCGTGTCATGTGCATTATCATTTCATTCTTAATAAAGGAAGTCACCACCATCATCATTAACTGTGTGTATTATCATTGAAATCTTCGACGCAAAAGAATTAAAGCTGGCTGACTTGTGTGACCATTTACCATTTCCTCTCGTACTGAATTTTGCTCTGCCTTTGTGTGCAGGTTGTTGGTGATGTTGCCCTCAAGCTTCACGCGGGGGAGCCATTCACCGAAATAGAATTTGTGAACTAGGCAAACTGAGTAGATGGTGGCATTGTTGATTTAATTTAAGACGTATAACTAGACCCAGAATCCACCCTTCGTCCTGTGTTACATCCAGCCATCCAGTGATATTGATTGGTTGCTTTTCATTGTGCCATGCGCCTATAGGTTCCAGTTTGAAGCGGACACCGTCGTCGTCCCTTAGATTCCCTCCTCCACCGCAGATCGACTCCAGTTGCGTCGACTCCCGCCGCCGCCGGGGTATACTCCGCCAAGATCGCGCCACCACCGCTGCCGCCACTGGTATTTCCCTGCTCCTCTCTCCTTGCGCTAAACTGTACAAAATATATTATTTTCATGGGCAAACTTATAGAAGTAGAATGGTCCTTTTTACCTTGGAGACATTGTCTTGTAGTTGAGGTTGGAGATGCAGAGCTTGGTGCAGCATATGGATAAGGCACGCCCAGTTTGACTTGTAGGTGTTGTTGATTTTATCATGCACTTCCATACAAAGATTAGAAGTAGAAGGTGTTCTGCTTACATTTTCCATGCAAAAAAAAATTGACATTTTCATAGCATTACTGAATACAATTGTATTTGCATGACATTTATACACATTACTGAATGTACATCGCTGAAATTGAGCTCTTATGTACTCAGTGTCAGATACAAAGTTCAAGTATCAGTTCATATAAGGAATAGGCATCCTAACTTTGTAAAAGTAGATATGATAAACATAGGAACTTACTTCTGGTACTAATCCTTTGATGCTTTTCTTTTTATTGCCACCAGTATAAGATTAAGCTGGACAGCAAAATCTTGGATAGTATGTAACACCCTTTCTGCATATTCAGAATCTGTATGCAAACACACTCAATTTGATCTAACTTTTGTTGATAGGCATAAACCACTACACAACATTATATGCTAGGAACGACGGGATGCACGTCAGAAAAGTTGTCATGAATGATGCTTCAACGGATGCTGCAGTCATCTCATCTCCGTCAGTCATGATGAAAAAACATATGATAATCCCCATAATCCAGTGTCAATATTACTGATTTCTCCATGTGCTATGCAGCTTACAGGCATGGAAAGAGAATAGGAAAAACGATATACTTGCAGCTTCAGGTTTTCTCTAAACTTTTGTTTGCTATCTTACTTAATCACATGTTCAATTGATAATACACAAATATTTGTCTACTTTCAGGCAGCATTGAGTTTGCTGCACATAGTTAGTTCCCTAGGGAATGTTCAGTCTGGTGAAACATGTTAAGAAGAAGTATGGAAATCTGCCTGTGTTCATTACTAAGAATGGTAAGTCGCTGAAGATTGTATAGTTCCCTGCCGATAAGATTTTTGCCCTTAAATAAATTGTCAGTGATAATTAACTACTTATATATGGCAGGCATGATAGGTTGAAATATGTCTTCAAGATGATAAGAGGATACAGTACCACAACGAATACATGTTAGATGCTATAAGGTGATTTCATTTCTCTGTGCATATGCTAGAACTGAACCACCAACACTGAGCATCATCAATGTGTGCCACTGTAATCGCTGACCAGATTGGTACTTAAGTGCTCGATATGCAGCCTGAACTACTGCAGGTACTTTATGTGGTTCTAACTATCCATGTTTATATTTAAATGTCAATAAGATCAGTATGGATGTGGAGCCATGGTTCTGCTCACTAGCGACAATGTGTATTCTTGCAGTTAGAATGGAGTTGTTTTAAATACTAGACTATCTACAGGACTGAGCGCTACAGGTGCAGAGGATAGTTCTTTCGATTAATTGTCGTGTTGAGGCAAGTGCACAGCGGACCTTTTCTCCATATACTTGACTGTGTTGTTGACGCAGGTACACACCCTCCTCTCTTCTTCCTGATATTTTCCTTCCCCTTTCTTCCAGTGCCCTACTTCTAGACCATCTCATCTATGTAATCATGAAATTTCATTTTTCTAACATTTAATTCAGGTCTATGAAAATAAGTTGAGTAGTCTGACTAGAGGATGACAGAGGACGTCGAGATTTTGATCCAGCAGCCTTGCCCCCTTTCGTACGGCGTGCCGCCTGCAGGAGGTTACGTTCTAGATCTTCAGAATTTTTAGGTACTCACTCTCCCTTGATGCTCTTTGATCGAACCTACTTTGCAGGAAAGCGTGCCAGTAGTAAGAAGTTTTAGCAAGTCTGTTATTGAAAGTGCTGTAGGCACTGATGTGATCCGAGGTGACCAACCTGAGCAGCAGTTTAGTGAAGGTATACTCAGACCCGAGGATCCTAGAAAATTATAAATTATAGTTGTTTGCATAGCCAGATCATTGATGGGTGCATATTATTGTTTACACAAGCAAACTTAGTTGAGTAGTTCATTGATTAATTTGGACTAACTGAATGTGATCTTCCCAATCTAATATGTGTACTTCTAGCTCTAAGGACTAGCAAGAGTTAAATATTGCAGGTTGTAAATGATGAAACTCATATAACTGAATGTGAAGGAAGTACCGAGAGTTGCTAATTTCGTATTTTTGGTTTGTACAACTCAGGTGTTTGATACAGTTCTCCTAAAAAGGGAGAAGTGTCTGAGATGATTTCTTCTTTGCATGATATTACAGTGTCCTCCCATATTTTCTGGTTTTTGTAGGCATGTTAAAATGTTGTTGTTCCTTTTGACCACACTAATGTGTCTGTCCACTCACCAGTCACCACGCCTAACTATTTTCTATTTATTTTTTTGTAGGAAATCTACTTGCCCCTTCAAGCTATGAATATTTTAGAGTATATTTTAAGGTTGTAAAGACTGATGTGTCGGCTAAAGCTTAAAGATCATAAATTCATTGTTTACCCTACCAAGTTTATTTCTCATTGAAGATTATTCTAGAAACTATATTATAAGCCCATTGCTACTTTTTACATGTAACTTATGGTATATCCTCATATATGTCAAGACTATAAAACAAGTGTCTTCGTCCTGCTCATACATCTTTCCATTATGATCTGCGTTAACCTCTCCCATTGCCTTGAGGTGCAAAGTGAATATGTTGATATTGATGTCATTTTATTCTTGACTAGATAAGGTCTAACCTTACTCTTGAATTTTCTTGGGGAAGTGTTCCAACCAAATGATGTGTGCACCCAATCATACAATAATGACCAATTGGTTGTAAACTTGTAGCAACCTGATAAGCTTTGTCCCATCCATTAGCAGGATCGGTGTTTCTCTTAGACATGTAAAGAAAGGTTACATGAGTTGAGATTAGGGATCAAACAAGACAGAAAAATGTACTGAGTCAAGATAGGGCCGCATAGGAACGCCTCAGGAGGCCCGCCATTGGCGGGCCCCAACCACTAGTCTGCATGACACTTGGTGATGTTTGGGCCTGGCATAGCCACAAGGTACGTACATGCTCATGGCCTCGTTAATGTTTCATTATCACATTGGGCTAGGGGTGGTTAGTGTGACCATATCAGGCCGATACTCTTCTTTTATCGAATTACACCATTGAAAGACATAGATTGGGGCGCGGCTAGGTCTTGCTTTATGCGAGGCAATAGCACTGCTCACCTTTTTTTTTAGGGCAAACGCTAAGCTTTATTGATCAAAATCTACATGGAGTGGTATAAAATTCGGATTGTAAGAGTTGACCAATCAAACGTGGTGCCCCACATCGAGAGATAGTGCATACTTAGCTAACCTATGAGCATCACCGTTTGAAGAACGACTTTCAAAAACAAAATTACAATTAAAGTCCGAAGAGCGAAGTAAAATTTCTGTAATCACCGAACCATAAGAACCCTGATTACGAAGCTTGATATCATCAACAACCTGCTTGCAGTCTGATGCGACTATTAGGTTCCTCAAGAGAAGATCATCCGCCAAAGCCAGTCCTTCTCTACAAGCAATCGCCTCCAATGTGGGTGGGTCGGTGATCCCTGGCAAGACCAACGCCGAACTGCCCAGATAATTGCCCGCCTGGTCACGGCATACCGCCGCCGCCGTCCCACGTCGATTTCGGTAGACCGCTCCGTCCACATGGATCTTCACAAATCCCTTCGGAGGTGCTTTTGGCCTTGCATGTACCGCCGGAGTTGTTCGAGGAGCTCCCTGCAAATTGCGTTGTGGCTTTGCATGAACCAATTCTAGCTCTCGGATGAAGCTGCTGACGAACAAGAAGATGGCCTGCGGGCTTTGGGTGATTCCTTCGTGTAATATATTTTCGCCGAGCCGTCCAGATGGCCCACAAAGTCGCCGCCACCCGAACGAAGCTGCTATGACTCAAGGACGCCATGAGGGTAAAGAGCCACTGTTTTGCATTTGGTTCCTTCGTAGCTATCATCCAATCCACCGTTTCGCCGTCCTCCAAGGCCCATACACACCGTGCAACTGAACACTCAAGGAGGGAGTGTCTCCACGAGTCGTGCGAGCCACAGAAGCAACATGAGCTAGTAGTTGATATATTACGGTGAGCTCGAACATCCTCAGTGGGGAGGGATTGTCTTGCTAATCGCCATAGAAACATCCTGATTTTTGCCGGTACCTGCACGTTCCAAAGCTGCTTCCATGACTTCTCCTCATTACTTGTCGTCGAGGGTCCAGCCACTCCTTCGAGCCAAGCGCCCCTTCTGTTCCGTATGGCCACCATCATTCTATACACTAACCGGACTGTGAACTTACCATTCCTTTCAAAGTGCCAAGCCCAATAATCATCAAAGTTGCGGATGCATATAGGAATCGCTAGGATAGCTTCAACATCCATAGGCATAATAGTCTGTTCAACTTTTTGCTTGTCCCATGAGGCGGTGCTTAAGTTGAAATAGTCTGAAGCTAACCTGGGTGGATTAACAATCTTGCTTCCATAAGAGCGCAACATTTCATCTTGGGGTATCCAGTTGTCCAGCCATACATCGGTACTGTTATCATTACCGATGCGTTTTATCAGTCCAAGTTTCAAAACATCAACACCTTCTTTAAGCGCTCTCCATACTTGACTTGGCCGGGAGCCCAACTCGGCTTGAAGTATTGTTGTATTTGGGAAATACACACTTTTTAGAATCCGAGCGCTCAACGAGTGCGGCTGTTGGAAGATCCTCTAGCCCTGTTTAGCTAACATTGCGAGGTTAAAAAGTTCAAAGTCCTTGAAGCCTAATCCACCCATAGCCTTGGGTTGTGTCATCGCCTTCCAAGAAACCCGACTAGGTTTTCGGTGCCCCTCTTTGCTGCCCCACCAGAACTTCCTTATCAGCATGTTGAGATGTTCACATAATCCCCGAGGAAGTTTAAAGCAAGACATGGAGAAAACAGGAATAGCTTGCGCCACTGATTTTACCAGTACTTCCTTGCCTGCTGTGGATAGAGTCTTCTCAATCCAGCCTTGTATTCTACTCCATAATCTGTCTTTCAAGAACTTAAAGGCACTGTTCTTTGAAGATCCCACATCTGAAGGCATACCGAAATATTTCTCATTTAGGGATTCATTAGGGACTTGGAGTGTTTGCTTGATCTCATCTCGAACACTTCCCGGAACACCCTTGCTGAAAAATATTGATGATTTATCATAGTTTATACGTTGGCCCGTTGCTTGACAATACATATCCAAGACCTGGTTAACCTCATTCGCTCCCACACTATTTGCCTTGAAAAACAGCAGGCTGTCATCTGCAAAAAGAAGATGGTTTACATGCGACGCCGAGGGTGCCACTTGTACTCCATTAAGGTTTGATGACTCATCTCGAGATTTTAACATGCACGAAAGGCCCTCTGCTGCTAACAAGAACAAGTATGGAGAGATTGGGTCTCCCTGTTTAATACCTAGTGAAGGGATAAATTGTTCCAACTTCTTACCATTAAACATTACCGAGAATTTCTCCGACGGGACCATGCCCATGACGATATCCACCCATCTCTGTGTAAAGCCGAGTATAATCATAATAGCTCAAAGGTAAGCCCACTCGACCCTATCATAGGCTTTCGTCATATCCAGTTTCAAAGCACAATGCTGATTTTTCTTCGCCTTATTTCTCTTCATGAAATGTATGCATTCATCAGCTGCAATTATATTGTCAGTGATAAGCCTGCCCGAGACAAAGGCCGACTGCTCCGGGGAGATAATCTCAGGAAGGACCACTTTCAGACGGTTCGAGATCACTTTTGAAGCAATTTTATATAGGACATTGCATAAGCTAATTGGACGAAATTGAGTTAACTGGTTCGGCTCCTTTACCTTTGGGATCAAAACTAAGATAGTCTCGTTGATGCACTCGGGGGACTCATTGCCTTCAACTAAGTTAGCACCATCTTAGTGACTTCTTCCCCACACACACCCCCAATGTCTCTGAAAGAAATGAGCAGGAAAGCCATCAGGGCCAGGTGATTTCGTGGGGAACATCTGAAACAGGGCGTCCTTCACCTCTTGCTGTGGGTAGGGCGTATCAAGCTGAGCATTCATCTCATCCGTGACTTTCCGTGATACGGTCCCGATTACTCTCTCCATGTCATGAACTCCCTTAGAGTTGTATAAGTGTTGGTAGAACGAATTTACCATCTCCTCCATCTCTCTAGTATCCTCCGTGAGGCTGCCTCAGGCCGTTGGAGTGCCTTAATCTTATTCTTCCTTCTTCTTCTACTCGCTCTCAAGTGGAAGAAGTAAGTGTTTTTGTCCCCATGAGATGACCACTCAATTCTAGCCCGCTGGCGCCACAAGATCTCTTCACGGTGGTAAAGTTCCACCAATCGATCCATCACCTTCGTCTCTAGATGATTCGGCCCTGACCTTCCTGGCTGAGCACGCAATGCATCAAGTTCAGTTTTTAGTTTTTTTATCTCTGCCAAAACTGATCCGAACTCTGTTCTGTCCCAGGCTAACAATCCTTTAGAGAGGTTTTCCAATTTTTCTTGCAGCTCCCCCACTGTGGCTGCGGATGATCTGTTCCAATTCTCATTTACCATATCCATAAAATCTGGGTGTCATTCCCACATGAGCTCGTGCCTAAAGGATTGTGGCCGGACATTAAAAGCATTCTCATCGGCCAAAGTTAGGAGGATTGCTGCATGGTCCGAGTTGGCCGTGTTCTTGTGTTCAAGATTTGCTGATGGGAAAGCCAAAGACCACTCTGGCGAAGCAACACACCGATCCAGCCTCACCCTGGTATAGGTGCCACCTGTGACCCTCTTTTCAGACGTCCATGGAGTCCCTGATATCCAATATCTGCTAAACCACAAGTGTCGATTGCGTCCTGGAATGCATCCATTTGGGCCTGACTTCTGTTGCCTACACCATCATGTTCATCTGCTCTTAGGACTTCATTAAAATCTCCCAAGGTCGCCCAAGGCAGAGAGCTCGAGCTAGCAATGCCTCTCATCATGTTCCAAGTTTTGAAACGCTCGTTTACTTGGGCCTCCCCGTATACAAAGGTAAATCTTGCGTCAACACCTAATAAGGAATCCACTTCAACATCCACATGATACTCCGAATAACCAATAATTTCAACCTTTATTGAATCGTTCCAAAACACGCCTAAACCACCGCTCCTGCCAGAGCTACTAACAGCAAAACCTTTATCATAACCAAGTGTTTCAGCTAAATTTTCAACACGACTACCCTCTAACTGAGTTTCAACAATGCATGTAATAGAGGGGGCAAACTGCTTCGCCATATTGCAAAGCTCTCGAACTGCCGCGGGTTTGCCAGCACCACGGAAGTTCCACACAAGGACTCATTGGGCCCGGCGGCGCCCGTCATTGGGGCCCGCCTTAGTTGGTTTTGTTGTTTCATTGTTTCCCTCGACTCCTTCAGAAGCTTTAACTCTCTTCGGCTCCCTCTTGGGAGGGGGACTCGTGGGGTTTGTAGCTGATGGCACAATCGCTAGAGGATTGTCAAAGATTTTGAGCTAGTGTTAGATACCGCTGCCTTGGCCTGCGTCCTTCCTGTCGCCTCGCTTCCTGTTCGGTTCAGACATGTCAATATCCCCCTCCAACCCTGTCTGTTCTCTGTTTGCAATTTCCATGTCCATTGACCTCGGTTTCTTAGCTGGCTCGGCTGCTGTTCGTCCTCCTTGTGCACTTCTGCCCCCCCCCCCTGCGACCACGACCCCCTCCAGGGCCTGTTCTAGTCCGCATTGCCCACGACGCACGCAGATCTTTGAAGTACATAGACGATGGTGGATGGATCCCATCCCCGTGCTCCTTGAAATGGCCAAGATGCCCACATACTGCGCACCAGTTCGGAAGTTTTTCATACCGAACTCTATAAATCTGACGTGTGCCATCTCTCACCATTGTGACAACATTCTTCAAAGGTTTTAGCACGTTAATTTTAACCCACACCCGATAAAAATTGCCTGCAAAATCTTGGGAAAGCTTTTCTGAGAATAGGACTTCCCCCACCCTGCTAGCAAGAGCATCAACCAGGTGTGCATATTTGTCCGGCACGTCATGGATCTGAATCCAAAAGTCAAGCGTGTCCAATGGTACCATAGAGGGATGTGTTATGCCATCATACTGTGCTAGGATGACTGCGTTCCCACGGAAGTTCCAAGGGCCCTCCTGCATCACCCGTTCCCAATCTCCCAAGAAAAGGAACTGAACTGTATAAAGGTTATCCTCCAACAGACGGAACTTGCAGTCCTGGGCAAGATCCCAAGCAGCCCGCATGTTTTTAAAGAACCAATACCGACTGTATGATTTCTTGATATGCATCCAGTGTTCGGAAATGTAGTAATTTCAAAAAAATTCCTACACACACGCAGGATCATGGTGATGCATAGCAACGAGAGGGGAGAGTGTTGTCTATGTACCCTCATAGACCGTTCGCGGAAGCGTTATATCAACGCGGTTGATGTAGTCGTACGTCTTCACGTCCGACCGATCCAAGTACCGAAAGCACGACACCTTCGAGTTCTGCACACGTTCGGCTCGGTGACGTCCTCGACTTCTCGATCCAGCAAGAGGGGCGAAGTAGTAGATGAGTTCCGGCAGCACGACGGCGTGGTGACGGTGTTGGTGATGAACAATCTCCGCAGGGCTTCGCCTAAGCACTACAAAAACTATGACGGAGGATAAACTAGAGGGGACGGGGTTGCCGGCACACGGCTTGGTGTTTCTTGATGTGTCTTGGGTGCTATCCCTACCCCTCTATTTATATGTTGAGCCTTGGGGTCGAAACTTGGAGTAAAAGCCTCCACAAAGTCGGTTTCACCCGAAAGGCAAGAGTCCTTCTCGGACTCCAGGGCCAGACGCCAGGGTTCCCGGTGTCTGGACCCAGACGCCAGGGACCCTGGCGTCTGGCCCCTGGACTCCGCAAAACTTCCTTTTGCGCTTTCCAAAAACCTTGTGGGCTTTCCCCTT
This sequence comes from Triticum aestivum, assembly GCF_018294505.1. Classification (NCBI taxonomy): domain Eukaryota; kingdom Viridiplantae; phylum Streptophyta; class Magnoliopsida; order Poales; family Poaceae; genus Triticum; species Triticum aestivum. The sequence goes on along the minus strand of NC_057803.1, from coordinate 585,369,334 downwards.
TGGCCCAAATAAAGTGCTCTCGTACCCAAACATTTCGGGAAACATCCGGAACCCCTTCCGGTGAATTCCGGAACCCTTCTAGTGACCAAACACTATTATCCCATATATCAAACTTTATCTCCGGACCATTCCGGAGTTCCTCGTCATGTCTGTGATCTCATCTCGGACTCCGAACAACATTCGGTCATCAACATACATAACTCATATAGTACTATATCGTCAATGAACGTTAAGCGTGCGGACCCTACGGGTTCGAGAACTATGTAGACATGACCGAGAAACCTCTCTGGTCAATAACCAATAGCGGGTCCTGGATGCCCATATTGGCTCCTACATATTCTACGAAGATCTTTATCGGTCAGACCGCATAACAACATACGTTGTTCCCTTTGTCATCAGTATGTTACTTGCCCGAGATTCGATCGTCGGTATCTCAATACCTAGTTCAATCTCATTACCGGCAAGTCTCTTTACTCGTTCCGTAATACATCATCCCGCAACTAACTCATTAGCTGCAATGCTTGCAAGGCTTATAGTGGTGTGCATTACCGAGTGGGCCCAGAGATACCTCTCCGACAATCGGAGTGACAAATCCTAATCTCGAAATACGCCAACCCAACAAGTACCTTTGGAGACACCTATAGAGCACCTTTATAATCACCCAGTTACCTTGTGATGTTTGGTGGCACACAAAGTGTTCCTTCGGTAAACGGGAGTTGCATAATCTCATAGTCACAGGAACATGTATAAGTCATGAAGAAAGCAATAGCAACAAACTAAACGATCAAGTGCTAAGCTAATGGAATGGGTCAAGTCAATCAAATCATTCTCCTAATGATATGAACCCGTTAATCAAATGACAACTCATGTCTATGGTTAGGAAACTTAACCATCTTTGATCAACGAGCTAGTCAAGTAGAGGCATACTAGTGGCACTCTGTTTGTCTATGTATTCACACATGTATTATGTTTCCGGTTAATACAATTCTAGCATGAATAATAAACATTTATCATGAAATAAGGAAATAAATAATAACTTTATTATTTCCTCTAGGGCATATTTCCTTCAGTCTCCCACTTGCACTAGAGTCAATAATCTAGATTACACAGTAATGATTCTAACACCCATGGAGCCTTGGTGTTGATCATGTTTTGCTCGTGGAAGAGGCTTAGTTAACGGGTCTGCAACATTCAGATATGTATGTATCTTGCAAATTTCTATGTCTCCCACCTAGACTAAATCCCGGATGGAATTGAAGCATCTCTTGATGTGCTTGGTTCTCTTGTGAAATCTGGATTCCTTCGCCAAGGCAATTGCACCAGTATTGTCACAAAAGATTTTCATTGGACCCGATGCACTAGGTATGACACCTAGATCAGATATGAACTCCTTCATCCAGACTCCTTCATTTGTTGCTTCCGAAGCAGCTATGTACTCCGCTTCACACGTAGATCCCGCCATGACGCTTTGTTTAGAACTGCACCAACTGACAGCTCCACCATTTAATATAAACACGTATCCGGTTTGCGATTTAGAATCGTCCGGATCAGTGTCAAAGCTTGCGTCAACATAACCATTTACGATGAGCTCTTTGTCACCTCCATAAATGAGAAACATATCCTTAGTCCTTTTCAGGTATTTCAGGATGTTCTTGACCGCTGTCCAGTGATCCACTCCTGGATTACTTTGGTACCTCCTTGCTAGACTTATAGCAAGGCACACATCAGGTCTGGTACACAACATTGCATACATGATAGAGCCTATGGCTGAAGCATAGGGAACATCTTTAACCTTCTCTCTATCTTCTGCAGTGGTCGGGCATTGAGTCTTACTCAACTTCACACCTTGTAACACAGGCAAGAACCCTTTCTTTGCTTGATCCATTTTGAACTTTTTCAAAACTTTGTCAAGGTATGTGCTTTGTGGAAGTCCAATTAAGCATCTTGATCTATCTCTATAGATCTTGATGCCCAATATGTAAGCAGCTTCACCGAGGTCTTTCATAGAAAAACTTTTATTCAAGTATCCCTTTATGCTATCCAGAAATTATATATCATTTCCAATTAGTAATATGTCATCCACATATAATATCAGAAATTCTACAGAGCTCCCACTCACTTTCTTGTAAATACAGGCTTCTCCAAAAGTCTGTATAAAACCAAATGCTTTGATCACACTATCAAAGCGTTTATTCCAACTCCGAGAGGCTTGCACCAGTCCATAAATGGATCGCTGGAGCTTGCACACTTTGTTAGCTCCCTTTGGATCGACAAAACCTTCTGGTTGCATCATATACAACTCTTCTTCCAGAAATCCATTCAGGAATGCAGTTTTGACATTCATTTGCCAAATTTCATAATCATAAAATGTGGCAATTGCTAACATGATTCGGACAGACTTAAGCATCGCTACGGGTGAGAATGTCTCATCGTAGTCAATCCCTTAAACTTGTCGAAAACCTTTTGCAACAAGTTGAGCTTTATAAATAGTAACATTACCGTCAGCGTCAGTCTTCTTCTTGAAGATCCATTTATTCTCAATTGCTTGCCGATCAACGGGCAAGTCAACCAAATTCCACACTTTGTTCTCATACATGGATCCCATCTCAGATTTCATGGCCTCAAGCCATTTTGCAGAATCTGGACTCACCATCGCTTCTTCATAGTTCGTAGGTTCATCATGGTATAGTAACATAACTTCCAGAACAGGATTACCACACCACTCTGGTGTGGATCTTACTCTGGTTGACCTACGAGGTTCAGTAACAACTTGATCTAAAGTTTCATGATCATCATCATTAACTTCTTCACTAATTGGTGTAGGTGTCGCAGAAACCATTTTCTGTGATGAACCACTTTCCAATAAGGGAGCAGGTACAATTACCTCATCAAGTTCTACTTTCCTCCCACTCACTTCTTTCGAGAGAAACTCCTTCTCTAGAAAAACTCCGAATTTAGCAACAAAAGTCTTGCCTTCGGATCTGTGATAGAAGGTGTACCCAACAGTCTCCTTTGGGTATCCTATGAAGACACATTTCTCTGATTTGGGTTCGAGCTTATCAGGTTGAAGCTTTTTCACATAAGCATCGCAGCCCCAAACTTTCAAAAACGACAACTTTGGTTTCTTACCAAACTATAGTTCATAAGGCGTCGTCTCAACGGATTTCGATGGTGCCCTATTTAAGGTGAATGCGGCCGTCTCTAAAGCATATCCCCAAAACGATAGCGGTAAATCAGTAAGAGACATCATAGATCGCACCATATCTAGTAAAGTACGATTACGACGTTCGGACACACCATTTCGCTGTGGTGTTCCAGGTTGCGTGAGTTGTGAAACTATTCCGCATTGTTTCAAATGAAGACCAAACTCATAACTCAAATATTCTCCTCCACGATCAGATCGTAGATACTTTATTTTTCTTGTTACGATGATTTTCAACTTCACTCTGAAATTCTTTGAACTTTTCAAATGTTTCAGACTTATGTTTCATTAAGTAGATATACCCATATCTGCTTAAATCATCTGTGAAGGTGAGAAAATAACGATATCCACCACGAGCTTCAACATTCATTGGACCACATACATCTGTATGTATGATCTCCAACAAATCTGTTGCTCTCTCCATAGTTCCGGAGAACGGCGTTTTAGTCATCTTGCCCATGAGGCACGGTTCGCAAGTACCAAGTGATTCATAATCAAGTGGTTCCAAAAGTCCATCAGTATGGAGTTTCTTCATGCGCTTTACTCCGATATGACCTAAACGGCAGTGCCACAAATAAGTTGCACTATCATTATCAAATCTACATCTTTTGGCTTCAATATTATGAATATGTGTATCACCACTATCGAGATTTAGCAAAAATAGACCACTCTTCAAGGGTGCATGACCATAAAAGATATTACTCATATAAATAGAACAACCATTATTCTCTGATTTAAATGAATAACCGTCTCGCATCAAACAAGATCCAGATATAATGTTCACGCTCAACGTGGCACCAAATAACAATTATTTAGGTCTAATACTAATCCCGAAGGTAGATGTAGAGGTAGCGTGCCGACCGCGATCACATCGACTTTGGAACCATTTCCCACGCGCATCGTCACCTCGTCCTTAGCCAATCTTCGCTTAATCCGTAGCCCCTGTTTTGAGTTGCAAATGTTAGCAACAGAACCAGTATCAAATACACAGGTGCTACTGCGAGCATTAGTAAGGTACACATCAATAACATGTATATCACATATACCTTTGTTCACTTTGTCATCCTTCTTATCCGCCAAATACTTGGGGCAGTTCCACTTCCAGTGACCAGTCTGCTTGCAGTAGAAGCACTCAGTCTCAGGCTTAGGTCCAGACTTGGGTTTCTTCTCCTGTGCAGCAACTTGTTTGCTGTTCTTCTTGAAGTTCCCCTTCTTCTTCCCTTTGCCCTTTTTCTTGAAACTGGTGATCTTATTGACCATCAACACTTGATGCTCCTTCTTGATTTCTACCTCCGCGGCTTTTAGCATCGCGAAGAGCTCGGGAATAGTCTTATTCATCCCTTGCATATTATAGTTCATTACGAAGCTTTTGTAGCTTGGTGGCAGTGATTGAAGAACTCTGTCAATGACACTATCAACAGGAAGATTAACTCCCAGTTTATTCAAGTGATTATGATACCCAAACATTTTGAGTATATGTTCACTGACAGAACTATTCTCCTCCGTCTTGCAGCTATAGAACTTATTGGAGACTTCATATCTCTCAATCCGGGCATTTGCTTGAAATATTAACTTCAACTCCTGGAACATCTCATATGCTCCATGACGTTCAAAACGTCGTTGAAGACCCGGTTCTAAGCCGTAAAGCATGGCACACTGAACTATCGAGTAGTCATCAGCTTTGCTCTGTCAGACATTCATAACATCTGGTGTTGCTCCTGCAGCAGGCTTGGCACTTAGCGGTGCTTCCAGGACGTAATTCTTCTGTGCAGCAATGAGGATAATCCTCAAGTTACGGACCCAGTCCGTGTAATTGCTACCATCATCTTTCAACTTTGCTTTCTCAAGGAACGCATTAAAATTCAACGGAACAACAGCACGGGCCATCTATCTACAATCAACATAGACAAGCAAGATACTATCAGGTACTAAGTTCATGATAAATTTAAGTTCAATTTAATCATATTATTTAAGAACTCCCACTTAGATAGACATCCCTCTAATCCTCTAAGTGATCACGTGATCCATATCAACTAAACCATATCCGATCATCACGTGAGATGGAGTAGTATCAATGGTGAACATCACTATGTTGATCATATCTACTATATGATTCACGCTCGACCTTTCGGTCTCCGTGTTCCGAGGCCATATCTGTTATATGCTAGGCTCGTCAAGTTTAACCTGAGTATTCCGCGTGTGCAACTGTTTTGCACCCATTGTATTTGAACGTAGAGCCTATCACACCCGATCATCACGTGGTGTCTCAGCATAAAGAACTTTCGCAATGGTGCATACTCAGGGAGAACACTTATACTTTGATAATTTAGTGAGGGATCATCTTATAATGCTACAGTCAATTAAAGCAAGATAAGATGCATAAAAGATAAACATCACATGCAATCAATATAAGTGATATGATATGCCCATCATCATCTTGTGCTTGTGATCTCCATCTCCGAAGCACCTTCATGATCACCATCATCACCGGCGCGGCACCTTATTCTCCATCGTAGCATCATTGTCGTCTCGCCAATATTATGCTTCCACGACTATCATTACCGCTTAGTGATAAAGTAAAGCATTACAGGGCGATTGCATTGCATACAATAAAGCAACAACCATATGGCTCCTGCCAGTTGCCGATAACTTGGTTACAAAACATGATCATCTCATACAATAAAATTTAGCATCATGTCTTGACCATATCACATCACAACATGCCCTGCAAAAACAAGTTAGACGTCCTCTACTTTGTTGTTGCAAGTTTTACGTGGCTGCTACGGGCATAGAAAGAACCGTTCTTACCTACGCATCAAAACCACAACGATAGTTTGTCAAGTTGGTGCTGTTTTAACCTTCGCAAGGACCGGGTGTACCCACACTTGGTTCAACTAAAGTTGGAGAAACTGACACCGCCAGCCACCTGTGTGCAAAGCACGTCGGTAGAACCAGTCTCGCGTAAGCGTACGCGTAATGTCGGTCTGGGCTGCTTCATCCAACAATACCGCCGAACCAAAGTATGACATGCTGGTAAGTAGTATGACTTATATCGCCCACAACTCACTTGTGTTCTATTCGTGCATGTGACATCTACGCATAAAACCTGGCTCGGATGCCACTGTTGGGGAACGTAGTAATTTCAAAAAAAATCCTACGCACACGCAGGATCATGGTGATGCATAGCAACGAGAGGGGAGAGTGTTGTCTATGTACCCTTGTAGACCATTCGCGGAAGCATTATATCAACGCGGTTGATGTAGTCATACGTCTTCACGTCCGACCGATCCAAGTACCGAAAGCATGTCACCTCCGATTTTCTGCACACGTTCGGCTCGGTGACGTCCTCGCCTTCTCCATCCAGCAAGAGGGGCAAAGTAGTAGATGAGTTTCGGCAGCACGACGGCGTGGTGACGGTGTTGGTGATGAACAATCTCCGCAGGGCTTCGCCTAAGCACTACAAAAACTATGACGAAGGATAAACTAGAGGGGACGGGGTTGCCAGCACACGGCTTGGTGTTTCTTGATGTGTCTTGGGTGCTAGCCCTACACCTCTATTTATATGTTGAGCCTTGGGGTCGAAACTTGGAGTAAAAGCCTCCACAAAGTCGGTTTCACCCGAAAGGCAAGAGTCCTTCTCGGACTCCAGGGCCAGACGCCAGGGTTCCCGGCGTTTGGACCCAGACACTAGGGACCCTGGCGTCTGGCCCCTGGACTCCAAAAACCTTGTGGGCTTTCCCCTTTGGCCCAAATAAAGTGTTCTCGTACCCAAACATTTCGGGAAACATCTGAAACCCCTTCCGGTGAATTCCGGAACCCTTCCGGTGACCAAACACTATTATCCCATATATCAAAATTTATCTCCGGACCATTCCGTAGTTCCTCGTCATGTCCGTGATCTCATCCCGGACTCCGAACAACATTCGGTCATCAACATACATAACTCATATAGTACTATATCGTCAACAAACATTAAGCGTGCGGACCCTACGGGTTTGAGTACTATGTAGACATGACCGAGAAACCTCTCTGGTCAATAACCAATAGCGGGACCTGGATGCCCATATTGGCTCCTACATATTCTACGAAGATCTTTATCGGTCAGACCGCATAACAACATACGTTGTTCCCTTTGTCATCGGTATGTTACTTGCCCGAGATTCGATCGTCGGTATCTCAATACCTAGTTCAATCTCGTTACCGGCAAGTCTCTTTACTCGTTGTGTAATACATCATCCCGCAACTAACTCATTAGTTGCAATGCTTGCAAGGCTTATAGTGATGTGCATTACCGAGTGGGCCCAGAGATACCTCTCCGACAATCAGAATGACAAATCCTAATCTCGAAATACGCCAACCCAACAAGTACCTTTGGAGACACCTATAGGGCACCTTTATAATCACCCAGTTATGTTGTGACGTTTGGTGGAACACAAAGTGTTCCTCCGGTAAACGGGAGTTGCATAATCTCATAGTCATAGGAACATGTATAAGTCATGAAGAAAGCAATAGCAACAAACTAAACGATCAAGTGCTAAGCTAACGGAATGGGTCAAGTCAATCATATCATTCTCCTAATGATGTGATCCCGTTAATCAAATGACAACTCATGTCTATGGTTAGGAAACTTAACCATCTTTGGTCAACGAGCTAGTCAAGTAGAGGCATACTAGTGACACTCTGTTTGTCTATGTATTCACACATGTATTATATTTCCGGTTAATACAATTCTAGCATGAATAATAAACATTTATCATGAAATAAGGAAATAAATAATAACTTTATTATTGCCTCTAGGGCATATTTCCTTCACCCGGGCCACAGCAATCCATCTAGCAGAGTCCGGCGGCGCCTCCTTCTCATCGTACACCACGTCTTCCAGATCCTCCTCGCTCAGCCCAAGCTCTGCCATCATCCTCTCCATCTCCGCAGTTGTGTCAGCACCGGACGTCCTTGCCGATGCCGAGCTATTCGCTGCCATACTCGAAACCCTAACCCGATCTGAGAGCCAACCGAGTATTGGTAAGGACCCTAAACCCTAACCCTACCTGTGAAGATCACCAAGGTCGGGCGGTGATTCCAGATCACCCCTTGCTCAGCTTGAGTTGTTCCACAGGTGGGGTCAGGGAAGGGGGGAGAAGGTCTCGACGGCGGCATGGGAATCGTCTCCGGGAGGAAGGAAAACCCTAACGAGAGGAACTTTGATGGAGTAACAACCCTTGGGAGCCAGTATTGGGTCCGCCCAGTAGTCATGTGGGTTCGACATGCTAATGTCACACATGTATTTTTTTATTTATGTTTCCTTTTGTTTATATTTTGGAAAATACTAAAAAATAACTGATTTATTTTTTAACCGCTCAATGCACATTTAAATAATATTCATGGGATGTAAAAAAGAATGTTTGCTAACATTTATAAAATGTTTGTAGCATTCAATAAAAATCATGTATATGACATTTTTTTTAAAAAATATGCAATTAATAAAAATCATGTAGCATTAAAAAATTTATGTTACATATAAGAAAATGTTTGTGCTTTTCAAAAAAAAATTGTGACATTAAAAAAATGTCACAGAGTAAGGACACCACAAGATTAAACCTACTACGAAGCACCTCTCCCACTGAAGATAAATCGATCTAATTAGCCAAAAAAGATAGATAGATCGGAGAGAAATACAATGCTATAACATCACACATAAATAAATCTCAGAAAAAAAACTCAAATATTTTCAATGAATAATCTGATTATAAACTCATAATTCATCAGATCCCAACAAACACACAGCGAGAATTACATCGAATAGATCCTCGAAGATATCATTGTATTGAAGATGAAAGAGAGAGAGAGAGAGAGAGAGAGAGAGAGAGAAAGTCATCTAGCTACTACTATGGACCCGTAGGTCCTGTGGGAATACTCATACATCATCATAGAGGCAACAAGGTTGATGAAGATTGCCTCTCCAATGGTTTCCCCCTTCGGCAGAGTATCGAAAAAGGCCTCCAAATGGGGTCGCGAAAGAACATAGGCTTGTGGCGGCGATAAAATTGTTTTCAGGTCTCATTTCGGGGGTTTGGGGATTTTAGGGAATTTATAGACCAGAGATTGGGTCAAACGGAGCCACGTAGGTCCCACAAGTGCTAATATCGCCCCCTAGGGCGTTCCCCTTGAGCTTGTCACTCTCTCGTGCATCTTCAGATCACTCATGAAGCTTTTAGGATCTCTTCTTGTCAAAAAAAATCACCGTAAAGTTGCATCATGTTTGGACTTCGTTTGGTATGGTTTTCTTGCGAAACAAAGAAATATGCAAAAAAATAGGAAACTAACACTGAGCACTAAGTTAATAGGCTAGTCCACAAAAAGATATAAAATGACATATAAAGCATGCAAGATTGATAATATAATAGCATAAAACAATAAAAATATGGATAAGTTGGAGACGTATCACGGCGCCACGTGACGCCATCAGTCCGACGGAGGAGACGAGCTTCAGACCACAGGGTTTTGGAGTGTTTTCCTATGGGACCCCATCATCAGTCCGACATGGCGGACGCGACCGGTAGCGCCCGGGCCTCCCCTTATCCGGCCTAGATTTGGGCATGAAGGAAATATGCCCTAGAGGCAATAATAAAGTTATTATTTATTTCCTTATTTCATGATAAATGTTTATTATTCATGCTAGAATTGTATTAACCGGAAACATAATACATGTGTGAATACATAGACAAACAGAGTGTCACTAGTATGCCTCTACATGACTAGCTCGTTGAATCAAAGATGGTTAAGTTTCCTAGCCATAGACATGAGTTGTCATTTGATTAATGGGGTCACATCATTAGAGAATGATGTGATTGACTTGACCCATTCCGTTAGCTTAGCACTTGATCGTTTAGTTTGTTGCTATTGCTTTCTTCATGACTTATACATGTTCCTATGACTATGAGATTATGCAACTCCCGTTTATCGGAGGAACACTTTGTGTGCTACCAAACGTCACAACGTAACTGGGTGATTATAAAGGTGCTCTACAGGTGTCTCCGAAGGTACTTGTTGGGTTGGCGTATTTCGAGATTAGGATTTGTCACTCCGATTGTCGGAGAGGTATCTCTAGGCCCTCTTGGTAATGCACATCACTTAAGCCTTGCAAGAATTGCAACTAATGAGTTAGTTGCAGGATGATGTATTACAGAACGAGTAAAGAGACTTGCCGGTAATGAGATTGAACTAGGTATTGAGATACCGACAATCGGATCTCGGGCAAGTAACATACCGATGACAAAGGGAACAATGTATGTTGTTATGCGGTCTGACCGATAAAGATCTTCGTAGAATATGTAGGAGCCAATATGAACATCCAGGTTCCACTATTGGTTATTGACCGGAGACGTGTCTCGGTCATGTCTACATAGTTCTCGAACCCGTAGGGTCCGCACGCTTAAGGTTTCGATGACAGTTATATTATGAGTTTATGAGTTTTGATGTACTGAAGGAGTTCGGAGTCCCGGATGAGATCGGGGACATGACGAGGAGTCTCGAAATGGTCGAGACGTAAAGATCGATATATTGGACGACTATATTCGAACATCGGAAAGGTTCCGAGTGATTCGGGTATTTTTCGGAGTACCGGAGAGTTGCGGGAATTCGCTAGGGAGTATATGGGCCTTATTGGGCTTTAGGGGAAAGAGAGAGGAGAGGTTGGGCGCCCCCCCAAGGCCTAGTCCGAATTGGACTAGGGGGAGGGGTTGCGCCCCCTCCTTCCTTCTCTTCTCCCTTCCCTTGCCTTGACTCCTACTCCTACTACTTGGAAGGAGGGGAATCCTACTCCCGGTGGGAGTAGGACTCCTCCAGGGCGCGCAATAGGGGCCGGCCCTCTCCCCCCTCCTCCACTCCTTTATATACGTGGCCAAGGGGCACCTAATGTTGGGGATCGTAGCAGAAATTCAAAATTTTCTACGCATCACCAAGATCAATATATGGAGTAATCTAGCAACGAGGGAAAGGAGAGTGCATCTACATACCCTTGTTGATCGCTAAGCAGAAGTGTTCAAGTGAACGGGATTGATGGAGTCGTACTCGTCGTGATTCAAATCACCGATGATCCTAGTGCCGAACGGACGGCACCTCCGTGTTCAACACACGTACAGCCCGGTGACGTCTCCTATGCCTTGATCCAGCAAGGGGAGAAGGAGAGGTTGGGGAAGACTCCATCCAGCAGCAGCACGACGGCGTGGTGGTGGTGGAGGAGCACGGGACTCCAGCAGGGCTACGTCCAAGCACTACGAGAGACGAGGAGGAAGAGGGGTAGGGCTGCGCCAACAGGGAGATTGAATCGTATCTTGGGCTGCCCCTTTGCTCAAGTATATATAGGGGGAGGGGAGGGGCTGCGCCCCCACCTAGGGTTCCCTCCCTAGGGGTGGCGGCCAGCCCTAGATCCCATCTAGGGGGCGGCCAAGGGGGGAGAGAGGGGGGTGCACCACTAGGTGGGCCTTAGGCCCATCTGAGCCTAGGGTTTCCCCCTTTTCCCTTCTCTCTTTGCCTTGGGCCCTGGTGGGGGCGCACCAGCCCACCTGGGGCTGGCCCCCTCTCACACTTGGCCCACGCAGCCCTCTGGGGCAGGTAGCCCCACCTGGTGGACCCCCGGGACCCTCCCGGTGGTCCCGGTACGTTACCGATAGCACCCGAAAATTTTCCGGTGACCAAAACAGGACTTCCCATATATAAATCTTTACCTCCGGACCATTCCGGAACTCCTCGTGATGTCCGGGATCTCATCCGGGACTCCGAACAACATTCGATAACCGCGTACATACTTTCCCTATAACCCTAGCGTCATCAAACCTTAAGTGTGTAGACCCTACGGGTTCGGGAGTCATGCAGACATGACCGAGACAACTCTCCGGTCAATAACCAACAACGGGATCTGGATACCCATGTTGGCTCCCACATGCTCCACGATGATCTCATTGGATGAACCATGATGCCAAGGACTTAATCAATCCCGTATACAATTCCCTTTGTCTAGCGGTACGATACTTGCCCGAGATTCGATCGTCGGTATCCTGATACCTTGTTCAATCTCGTTACCGGCAAGTCTCTTTACTCGTTCCGTAACACATCATCCCATGATCAACTCCTTGATCATATTGTGCAAATTATGATGATGTCCTACCGAGTGGGCCCAGAGATACCTCTCTGTTTACATGGAGTGACAAATCCCAGTCTCGATTCATGCCAACCCAACAGACACTTTCGGAGATACCTGTAGTGTACCTTTATAGCCACCCAGTTACGTTGTGACGTTTGGCACACCCAAAGCACTCCTACGGTATCCGGGAGTTGCACAATCTCATGGTCTAAGGAAATGATACTTGACATTAGAAAAGCTTTAGCAAACGAACTACACGATCTTGTGCTAGGCTTAGGATTGGGTCTTGTCCATCACATCATTCTCCTAATGATGTGATCCCATTATCAATGACATCCAATGTCCATGGTCAGGAAACCGTAACCATCTATTGATCAACAAGCTAGTCAACTAGAGGCTTACTAGGGACATGGTGTTGTCTATTTATCCACACATGTATCTGAGTTTCCTATCAATACAATTCTAGCATGGATAATAAGCGATTATCATGAACAAGGAAATATAATAATAACCAATTTATTATTGCCTCTAGGACATATTTCCAACAGTCTCCCACTTGCACTAGAGTCAATAATCTAGTTCACATCGCCATGTGATTAACACTCACAGGTCACATCGCCTTGTGACCAACATCCAAAGAGTTTACTAGACTCAATAATCTAGTTCACATCACTATGTGATTAACACTCAATGAGTTCTGGGTTTGATCATGTTATGCTTGTGAGAGAGGTTGTAGTCAACGGGTCTTGCCATATTCAGATCCCTATGTATTTCGCAAAACTTTATGTCATATCGTAGATGCTGCTACCACGTTCCACTTGGAGCTATTCCAAATTGTTGCTCCATTATATGTATCTGGTATCTCTACCCAGAGCTATCCGGATAGGTGTTAAGCTTGCATCGACGTAACTCTTTACGTCGAACTCTTTATCACCTCCATAACCGAGAAATATTTCCTTATTCCTCTAAGGACAATTTTGACCGCTATCTGGTGATCCAGTCCTAGATCACCTTTGTACCCTCTTGCCAGACATGTGGCAAGGCACACATCAGGTGCGGTACTTAGCATGGCATACCGTATAGATCCTATGACAAGAGCATAGGGGACGACCTTCGTCCTTCCTCTTTCTTCTGCCGTGGTCAAGCTTTGAGTCTTACTCAACTTCACACCTTACAACTCAGGTAAGAACCCCTTCTTTGACTGATCTATTTTGAACTCCTTCAAAAACATGTCAAGGTGTGCATTCTTTGAAAGTATCATCAGGCGTTTTGATCTATCTCTATAGATCTTGATGCCCAATATGTAAGCAGCTTTATCCAGGTCTTCCTTTGAAAATCACTCTTCAAACAACCGTTTATGCTTTCCAGAAATTCTACATTATTTCGGATCAACAATATGTCATCCACATATACTTATCAGAAATGTTGTAGTGCTCCCACTCACTTTCTTGTAAATACAAGTTTCTAGCAAACATTGTATAAACCTAAAAGCTTTGATCACTCCATCAAAGCATATATTCCGACTCCGAGATGCTCGCTCTAGTTCATAGACGGATCGCTAGAGCTAGCAAACCTTTTAGCATCCTTAGGATCGACAAAAACTTTGATTGTATCACATACAACTCTTTCTTACAAAAACTGGTAAGAAAACTTGTTTTGACATCCATCTGTCAGATTTCATAATCGAAAAATACAGCTAATGCTAACATGATTCCGACGGACTTAAGCATCGCTACGGGTGAGAAATTCTCATTGTAGTCAACTCCTTGAACTTGTGAAAAAGACTCTTTCCCACAAGTCGAGCTTTATAGAAGGTGACATTACCGCCCACGTCCGTCTTCTTCTTAAAGATCCATTTATCTCAATGGCTTGCCGATCAACGGGCAAGTCCACCAAAGTCCATATTTTGTTCTGATACATGGATCCTATCTCGGATTTCATGGCTTCTAACCATTTGTCGGAATACGGGCCCACCATCGCTTCTCCATAGCTCGTAGGTTCATTGTTGTCTAACAACATGATATCTAAGACAGGATTACCGTACCACTTAGGAGTAGTACATATCCTTGTCGACCTACGAGGTTCGATAGCAACTTGATCCGAAGCTTCTTGATCACTATCATTAACTTCCTATTCAACAGACATAGGCGCCACAGAAACCATCTTTCTATGTTGCATCACTCTCTGGTTGAAGTAAAGGTTCGACAACCTCATCAAGTTCTATCTTCCTCCCACTCAATTCTTTCGAGAGAAACTCCTTCTCGAGAAAGGACCCGTTCTTAGCGACAAACAATTTGCCCTTGGATCTGAAGAAGGTATACCCAACTGTCACCTTTGGGTATCCTATGAAGATGTGTTTGCCTGCTTTGGGTTTGAGCTTCTCTGGCTGAAGCCTTAAGCATCGCAGCCCCAAACATTAAGAAACAACAACTTTGGTTTCTTGCCAAACCAATGTTCATACGACATCGTCTCAACGGACTTAGATGGTGTCCTATCTAAAATGAATGCAGCTGTCTCTAACGCATAACCTCAAAATGAAAACGGTAGATCGGTAAGAGACATCATAGATCGCACCATATCTCATAAGGTTCGATTACGACGTCCGGACACACCATTACCCTGTGGTGTTCTAGGTGGCTTCAACTGTGAAACAATTCCACAATGTCTTAAGTGTTTGCCAAACTCATAACTCAGAAATTCTCATTGATCAGATCGTAGGAATTTGGTCTTCTTGTTATGATGATTCTTAACTTCACTCTGAAATCGCTTGAACTTTTCAAACGTTTCAGACTTGTGCTTCATTAAGTAAATATACCTATATCTACTCAAATCGTTAGTGAAGATGAGAAAATAGCGATATGCACCGCACGCTTCAATTCTCATTGGATCACACGCATCAGCATGTATGATTTCCAACAAGTTTGTACCTGAAAACGGGGTCTTAGTCATCCTGCCTATGAGGCATGGCTCGCATGTGTCAAGCGATTCAAAATCAAGTGACTCCAAACATCCATCGACATGGAGTTTCTTCATGCATCTTACGCCAATATGACCTAAGCGGCAGTGCCACAAGAAAGTGGTACTATCATTATTAACTCTACATCTTTTGGCGTGAACATGTGTATTACCACGACCGAGATTCAATGAACCATTCACATAGGGTGCATGACCATGAAAGGTATTATTCATGTAAACAGAATAACCAGTATTCTCTAACTTAAATGAATAACCGTATTGCAATGAACATGATCTAATCATATACATGCTCAACGTAGACACCTGATAACATTTATCTAGGTTCAATACTAATCCCTAAGGCAGATGGAGCGTGTGATGGTGATCTCATCAACTTTGGAAACACTTCCAACACACATCGTCACCTCGCCCTTAGACAGTCTCCGTTTAGTCCGTAGCTTTTGCTTCAAGTCACCAATAATAGCAACTGAACTGGTATCCAATACCTAGATGCTACCAGGAGTACTAGTGAGGTACACATTAATAACACGTATATACTTTGTTGAAGTTGCCAGCCTTCTTATCTACCATGCATTTGGGGTAATTCTGCTACCAGTGACCGTTCCCCTTACAATAGAAGCACTTAGTCTCGGGTTTGGGTTCAACCTTGGGTTCCTTCACTGGAGCGGCAACTGGTTTGCCATCCATGAAGTTTCCCTTCTAGCCCTTGCCCTTCTTGAAACCAGTGGTCTTGTTAAACCATCAACACTTGATGCTCCTTCTTGATTTCTACCTTTTGCGGTCTTAAGCACCGCGAACAGCTCCGGGATCAACTCCATCCCTTGCATGTCATAGTTCATCACGAAGATCTAGTAGCTTAGTGATAGTGGCTAGAGAACTCTATCAATCACTATCTTATCCGGAAGTTTAACTCCCACTTGATTTAAGTGATTGTAGCACCCAGACATTCTGAGCACATGCTCATTAGCTGAGCTATTCTCCTCCATCTTGTTGGCAAAAGAACTTGTCAGAGGTCTCACACCTCTCAACACGGGCATGAGCCTGAAATCCCGATTTCAGCTCTTGGAACATCTCATATGTTCTATGGCGTTCAAAATGTCATTGGAATCCCGATTCTAAGCCGTAAAGTATGGTGCACTAAACTATCAAGTAGTCATCAGGATGTGTCTGTCAGGTGTTCACAACATCCACAGACGACGTTGTAGGGGTTTGCACATCGAGCGGTGCATCAAAGACGTAAGCCTTCTGTGTAGCAGTGAGGACACTCCTCGGACTACGGACCTAGTCCGCATCATTGCTTACAATATCTTTCAACTTAATCTTTCTCTAGGAATGTATTGAAACAGGGAGCTACAACGTGAGCTATTTATCTACAACATATTTGCGAAGACAATTCAGACTATGTTCATGATAATTGAGTTCATCTAATGAACTCCCACTCAGATAGACATCCCTCTAGTCATCTAAGTGAAACATGATCCGAGTCAACTAGGCCGTGTCCGATCATCATGTGAGACGGACTAGTCAACATCGGTGAACATCTTCATGTTGATCATATCTTCTATACGACTCATGCTCGACCTTTCGGTCTTCCGTGTTCCGAGGCCATGTCTGTACATGCTAGGCTCGTCAAGTCAACCTAAGTGTATTGCGTGTATAAATCTGGCTTACACCCGTTGTATTCGAACGTTAGAATCTATCACACCCGATCATCACGTGGTGCTTCGAAACGACGAACTTTCGCAACGGTGCACAGTTAGGGGGAACACCTTTCTTGAAATTTTAGTGAGGGATCATCTTATTTAAGCTACCGTCGTTCTAAGCAAATAAGATGTAAAACATGATAAACATCACATGCAATCAAATAGTGACATGATATGGCCAATATCATTTTGCTCCTTTTGATCTCCATCTTCGGGGCTCCATGATCATCGTTGTCACCGGCATGACACCATGATCTCCATCATCATGATCTCCATCATCGTGTCTTCTTGAAGTTGTCTCATCATCTATTACTTCTACTACTATGGCTAACGCTTTAGCAATAAAGTAAAGTAATTACACGACGTTTATGTTGACACGCAGGTCATAAATAAATTAAGACAACTCCTATGGCTCCTGCCGGTTGTCATACTCATCGACATGCAAGTCGTGATTCCTATTACAAGAACATGATCAATCTCATACATCACATATATCATTCATCACATCCTTTTGGCCATATCACATCACAAGGCATATGCTGCAAAAACAAGTTAGACGTCATCTAATTGTTGTTGCAAGTATTTACGTGGCTGCTATAGGTTTCTAGCAAGAACGTTTCTTACCTACGCGAAAACCACAACGTGATATGCCAATTTCTATTTACCCTTCATAAGGACCCTTTTCATCGAATCCGATCCGACTAAAGTGGGAGAAACAGACACCCGCTAGCCACCTTATGCAACTAGTGCATGTCAGTCGGTGGAACCAGTCTCACGTAAGCGTACGTGTAAGGTCGGTCCGGGCTGCTTCATCCCACGATGCCGCCGAATCAAGATAAGACTAGTAACGGCAAGTAATTGACAATATCGACGCCCACAACTGCTTTGTGTTCTACTCGTGCATAGAAACTACGCACAGACCTGGCTCTGATACCACTGTTGGGGATCGTAGCAGAAATTCAAAATTTTCTACGCATCACCAAGATCAATCTATGGAGTAATCTAGCAACGAGGGGAAGGAGAGTGCATCTACATACCCTTGTAGATTGCTAAGCGGAAGCGTTCAAGTGAACGGGGTTGATGGAGTCATACTCGTCGTGATTCAAATCACCGATGATCGTAGTGCCGAACGGACGGCACCTCCGTGCTCAACACATGTACAGCCCGGTGACGTCTCCTACGCCTTGATCCAGCAAGGGGATAAGGAGAGGTTGGGGAAGACTCCATCCAGCAGCAGCACGACGGCATGGTGGTGGTGGAGGAGCACGGGAATCCAACAGGGCTTTGCCAAGCACTACGAGAGACGAGGAGGAAGAGGGGTAGGGCTGCACCAACAGGGAGATTGAATCGTATCTTGGGCTGCCCCTTTGCTCAAGTATATATAGGGGGAGGGGAGGGGCTGCGCCCCCACCTAGGGTTCCCTCCCTAGGGGTGGCGGCCAGCCCTAGATCCCATCTAGGGGCGGCCAAGGGGGGAGAGAGGGGGGTGCACCACTAGGTGGGCCTTAGGCCCATTTGAGCCTAGGGTTTCCCCCTTTTCCCTTCTCTCTTTGCCTTGGGCCCTGGTGGGGGGCGCACCAGCCCACCTGGGGCTGGCCCCCTCTCACACTTGGCCCACGCAGCCCTCTGGGGCAAGTAGCCCCACCTGGTGGACCCCCGGGACCCTCCCGATGGTCCCGATACGTTACCGATAGCACCCGAAACTTTTCTGGTGACCAAAACAGGACTTCCCATATATAAATCTTTACCTCCGGACCATTCTGGAACTCCTCGTGATGTCCGGGATCTCATCCGGGACTCCGAACAACATTCGGTAACCGCGTACATACTTTCCCTATAACCCTAGCGTCATCGAACCTTAAGTGTGTAGACCCTACGGGTTCGGGAGTCATGCAGACATGACCGAGACAACTCTCCGGTCAATAACCAACAACGGGATCTGGATACCCATGTTGGCTCCCACATGCTCCACGATGATCTCATCGGATGAACCACAATGTCAAGGACTTAATCAATCCCGTATACAATTCCCTTTGTCTAGCGGTATGATACTTGCCCGAGATTTGATCGTCGATATCCTGATACCTTGTTCAATCTCGTTACCGGCAAGTCTCTTTACTCGTTCTGTAACACATCATCCCGTGATCAACTCCTTGGTCACATTGTGCACATTATGATGATGTCCTATCGAGTGGGCCCAGAGATACCTCTCCGTTTACACGGAGTGACAAATCCCAGTCTCGATTCGTGCCAACCCAACAGACACTTTCGGAGATACTTGTAGTGTACCTTTATAGCCACCCAGTTACGTTGTGACATTTGGCACACCCAAAGCACTCCTATGGTATCCGGGAGTTGCACAATCTCATGGTCTAAGGAAATGATACTTGACATTAGAAAAGCTTTAGCAAACAAACTACACAATCTTGTGCTAGGCTTAGGATTGGGTCTTGTCCATCACATCATTCTCCTAATGATGTGATCCCGTTATCAATGACATCCAATGTCCATGGTCAGGAAACCGTAACCATCTATTGATCAACAAGCTAGTCAACTAGAGGCTTACTAGGGACATGGTGTTGTCTATGTATCCACACATGTATCTGAGTTTCCTATCAATACAATTCTAGCATGGATAATAAGCGATTATCATGAACAAGGAAATATAATAATAACCAATTTATTATTGCCTCTAGGGCATATTTCCAACAGTCTCCCACTTGCACTAGAGTCAATAATCTAGTTCACATCGCCATGTGATTAACACTCACAGGTCACATCGCCATGTGACCAACATCCAAAGAGTTTACTAGACTCAATAATCTAGTTCACATCACTATGTGATTAACACTCAATGAGTTCTGGGTTTGATCATGTTATGCTTGTGAGAGAGGTTGTAGTCAACGGGTCTTGCCATATTTAGATCCCTATGTATTTCGCAAAACTTTATGTCATATCATAGATGCTGCTACCACGTTCCACTGGGAGCTATTCCAAATTGTTGCTCCATTATACGTATCTGGTATCTCTACCCAGAGCTATCCGGATAGGTGTTAAGCTTGCATCGATGTAACTCTTTACGTCGAACTCTTTATCACCTCCATAACCGAGAAATATTTCCTTATTCCTCTAAGGACAATTTTGACCGCTATCTGGTGATCCAGTCCTAGATCACCTTTGTACCCTCTTGCCAGACATGTGGGAAGGCACACATCAGGTGCGGTACTTAGCATGGCATACCGTATAGATCCTATGACAAGAGCATAGGGGACGACCTTCGTCCTTCCTCTTTCTTCTGTCGTGGTCAAGCTTTGAGTCTTACTCAACTTCACACCTTACAACTCAAGTAAGAACCCCTTCTTTGACTGATCTATTTTGAACTCCTTCAAAAACATGTCAAGGTGTGCGTTCTTTGAAAGTATCATCAGGCGTTTTGATCTATCTCTATAGATCTTGATGCCCAATATGTAAGCAGCTTTATCCAGGTCTTCCTTTGAAAATCCCTCTAATCCTCTAAGTGATCACGTAAAACTTGCAACAACAAAGTAGAGGGCGTCTAACTTGTTTTTGCAGGGCATGTTGTGATGTGATATGGTCAAGATGTGATAAGATATAAGTTGTTGTATAAGATGAGCATGTTTTGTTGAAGTTATCGGCAACTGGCAGAAGCCTTGTGGTTGTCTCTCTATCACATAAGATGCAAGCGCCAAATAATTGCTTTACTTTATCGTTGTGCGATAGCAATAGTTGCAAGAGCAATTGTTGGCGAGACAACCATGTGACGACACATTGATATAGATCAAGATGATAGAGATCATGGTGTCATGCCGGTGACGATGGAGATCATGACGATGCTTTGGAGATGGAGATCAAAGGCACAAGATGATGATGGCCATATCATGTCACATATTTTGATTGCATGTGATGTTTATCTTTTATACATCTTATTTTGCTTAGTTCAATGGTAGCTTTATAAGATGATCTCTCATTAATTATCAAGGTACAAGTGTTCTCCCTGAGTATGCACCGTTGCGAAAGTTCTTCGTGCTGAGACACCACGTGATGATCGGGTGTGATAGGCTCTACGTTCAAATACAACGGGTGCAAAACAGTTGCACACGCGGAATACTCAGGTTAAACTTGACGAGCCTAGCATATAACATATATGGCCTCGGAACACGGAGACCGAAAGGTCGAGCGTGAATCATATAGTAGATATGATCAACATAGTGATGTTCACCATTGAAACTACTCCATCTCACGTGATGATCGGACATGGTTTAGTTGATTTGGATCACGGGATCACTTAGAGGATTAGAGGGATGTCTATCTAAGTGGGAGTTCTTAAGTAATATGATTAATTGAACTTTAATTTATCATGAACTTAGTCCTAGTAGTATTAGCATATCTATGTTGTAGATCAATAGCTCGCATTTAGCTCCCCTCTTTTATTTTTGATGTGTTCCTAGAGAAAACTAAGTTGAAAGATGTTAGTAGCAATGATGCGGATTGGATCCATGATCTGAGGTTTATCCTCATTGCTGCACAGAAGAATTATGTCTTTGATGCACCGCTAGGTGACAAACCTATTGCAGGAGTAGATGCAGATGTTATGAACATTTGGCTAGCTCAATATGATGACTACTTGATAGTTTAGTGCACCATGCTTAAACGGCTTAGAATCGGGACTTCAAAGATGTTTTGAACGTCATGGACCATATGAGATGTTCCAGGAGTTGAAGTTAATATTTCAAGCAAATACCCGAGTTGAGAGATATGAAGTCTCCAGCAAGTTCTATAGCTAAAAAATGGAGGAGAATAGCTCAGGTAGTGAACATGTGCTCAGATTGTCTGGGTACTACAATCACTTGAATCAAGTGGGAGTCAATCTTCCAGATAAAATAGTGATTGACAGAATTCTCTAGTCACCATCACCAAGTTAGTAGAACTTCGTGATGAACTATGATATGCAAGGGATAACGGAAACGATTCCCAAGCTCTTCGTAATGCTGAAATCAACGAAAGTAGAAATCAAGAAAAATATCAAGTGTTGATGGTAGACAAGACCACTAGTTTCAAGAAAAGGGCAAAGGGAAGAAGGGGAACTTCAATAAGAATGGCAAGCAAGTTGTTGCTCAAGTGAAGAAGCCCAAGTCTGGTCCTAAGCCTAAGACTAAGTGCTTCTACTGCAAAGGGACTGGTCACTGGAAGCGGAACTGCCCCAAGTATTTGGCGGATAAGAAGGATGGCAAAGTGAACAAAGGTATATTTGATATACAGATTATTGATGTGTATTTTACTAGTGTTCATAGCAAACCCTCGGTATTTGATACTGGTTCAGTTGCTAAGAGCAGTAACTCAAAACGGGAGTTGCAGAATGAACATAGACTAGTTAAGGGTGAAGTGACGATGTGTGTTGGAAGTGGTTCCAAGATTGATATGATCATCATCGCACACTCCCTATACTTTTGGGATTAGTGTTGAACCTAAATAAGTGTTATTTGGTGTTTGCGTTGAGCATGAATATGATTTGATCATGTTTATTGCAATACGGTTATTCATTTAAGTAAGAGAATAAATTGTTGTTCTGTTTACATGAATAAAACCTTATATGGTTACACACCCAATGAAAATGGTTCGTTGGATCTCGACCGTAGTGATACACATATTCACAATATTGAAACCAAAAGATGCAAAGTTAATAATGATGGTGCAACTTATTTTTGGCACTGCCGTTTAGGTCATATTGGTGTAAAGCGCATGAAGAAAATCCATGTTGATGGGCTTTTGGAATCACTTGATTATGAATCAGTTGATGCTTGCGAACCATGCCTCATGGGCAAGATAACTAAGACTCCGTTCTCCGGAACAATGGAGCGAGCAACAGATTTGTTGTAAATCATACATACTGATGTATGTGGTCCGATGAATATTGAGGCTCATGGCAGGTATCATTATTTTCTGATCTTCACAGAAGATTTGAGCAGATATGAGTATATCTACTTGATGAAACACAAGTCTGAAACATTTGAAAAGTTCAAAGAATTTCAGAATGAAGTGGATAATCATCGTAACAAAAATAAAAGTTTCTATGATATGATCGCAGAAGTAAAATATTTGAGTTACGAGTTTGGCCTTCAGTTAAAAACAATGTGAAATACTTTCACTACTCACGCCACCTGGAACACCACAGTGTAATGGTGTGTCCGAACATCATAACCGTACTTTATTAGATATGGTGCGATCTATGATGTCTCTTACCGATCTACCACTATCATTTTGGGGTTATGCACTAGAGACAGCTGCATTCACGTTAAATAGGGCACCATCTAAATCCGTTGAGACGACACCGTATGAACTATGGTTTGGCAAGAAACCTAAGCTGTCGTTTCTTAAAAGTTTGAGGTTGCAATGCTTATGTGAAAAAGTTTCAACCCGATAAGCTCTAACCCAAATCGGAGAAGTGCGTCTTCATAGGATACCCAAAAGAAAATGTTGGGTACACCTTCTATCACAGATCCGAAGGCAGTATATTCGTTGCTTTGAATGGATCCTTTCTAGAAAAGGAGTTTCTCTCGAAAGAAGTGAGTGGGAGGAAAGTAGAACTTGATGAGGTAACTGTACCTGCTCCCTTATTGGAAAGTAGTTCATCACAGAAATTTGTTCCTGTGACTACTACACCAATTAGTGAGGAAGCTAATGATGATGATCATGTAACTTCAGATCAAGTTACTACCAAACCTTGTAGGTAAACCAGAGTGAGATCCGCACCAGAGTGGTACAGTAATCCTATTCTAGAGGTCATGTTACTTGACCATGACGAACCTACGAACTATGAGGAAGCGATGATGAGCCCAGATTCCGCAAAATGGTTTGAGGCCATGAAATCTGAGATGAGATCCATGTATGAGAACAAAGTATGGACTTTGATTGACTTGCCCAATGATCGGCGAGTCACTGAGATTAAATGGATCTTCAAGAGGAAGACGGACGCTGATAGTAGTGTTACTATCTACAAAGCTAGAATTGTCGCAAAAGGTTTTCGACAAGTTCAAGGTGTTGACTACGATGAGAGTTTCACACTCGTATCTATGCTTAAGTCTGTCCGAATCATGTTAGCAATTACCGCATTTTATGAAATGTGGCAAGTGGATAAACAAAATTGCATTCCTTAATGGATTTATTAAAGAAGAGTTGTATATGATGCAACCAGAAAGTTATGTCAATCCTAAAGGTACTAACAAAATATGCAAGCTCCAGCGATCCATCTATGGACTGGTGCAAGCATCTCAGAGTTGGAATATACGCTTTGATAAGTTGATCAAAGCATATAATTTTATACAGACTTGTGGCAAAGCCTGTATTTACAAGAAAGTGAGTGGGAGCACTACAACATTTCTGATAAGTATATGTGAATGACATATTGTTGATCGGAGATAATGTAGAATTATTCTGCAAAGCATAAAGGAATGTTTGAAAGGAGTTTTTCAAAGAAAGACCTCGGTGAAGCTGCTTACATATTGAGCATCAAGATCTATAGAGATAGATTAATACGCTTGATAAGTTTTTTCAATGAGTGCATACCTTGACAAGATTTTGAAGTAATTCAAAATGGAACAGTCAAAGAAAGAGTTCTTACCTGTGTTACAAGGTGTGAAATTGAGTAAGACTCAAAGCCCGACCACGGCAGAAGATAGAGAGAGAATGAAAGTCATTCCCTATGCCTCAGCCATAGGTTTTATAAAGTATGTCATGCTGTGTACCAGACCTATTGTATACCCTGCCCTGAGTTTAGCAAAGGAGTACAATAGTGATCTAGGAGTAGATCACTGGACATTGGTCAAAATTATCCTTAGTGGAATAAGGATATGTTTCTCGATTATGGAGGTGACAAAAGGTTCGTCGTAAAGGGTTACGTCGATGCAAGTTTTGACACTAATCCAGATGACTCTAAGTCTCAATCTGGATACATATTGAAAGTGGGAGCAATTAGCTAGAGTAGCTCCGTGCAGAGCATTGTTGACATAGAAATTTTCAAAGTACGTACGGATCTGATTATGGCAGACCCGTTGACTAAACTTCTCTCACAAGCAAAACATGATCACACCTTAGTACTCTTTGGGTGTTAATCACATAGCGATGTGAACTAGATTATTGACTCTAGTAAACCCTTTGGGTGTTGGTCACATGTCGATCTGAACTATGGGTGTTAATCACATGATGATGTGAACTATTGATGTTAAATCACATGGTGATGTGAACTAGATTATTGACTCTAATGCAAGTGGGAGACTGAAGGAAATATGGCCTAGAGGCAATGATAAAGTTATTATTTATTTCCTTATTTCATGATAAATGTTTATTATTCATGCTAGAATTGTATTAACCGGAAACATAATACATGTGTGAATACATAGACAAACAGAGTGTCACTAGTATGCCTCTACTTGACTAGCTCGTTGAATCAAAGATGATTAAGTTTCCTAGCCATAGACATGAGTTGTCATTTGATTAACGGGGTCACATCATTAGAGAATGATGTGATTGACTTGACCCATTCCGTTAGCATAGCACTTGATTGTTTAGTTTGTTGCTATTGCTTTCTTCATGACTTATACATGTTCCTATGACTATGAGATTATGCAACTCCCGTTTACCAGAGAAACACTTTGTGTGCTACCAAACGTCACAACGTAACTGGGTGATTATAAAGGTGCTCTACAGGTGTCTCCGAAGGTACTTGTTGGGTTGGCGTATTTCGAGATTAGGATTTGTCACTTCGATTGTCGGAGAGGTATCTTTGGGCCCTCTCGGTAATGCACATCACTTAAGCCTTGCAAGCATTGCAACTAATGAGTTAGTTGCAGGATGATGTATTACAGAATGAGTAAAGAGACTTGCCGGTAACGAGATTGAACTAGGTATTGAGATACCGACGATCGAATCTCGGGCAAGTAACATACCGATGACAAAGGGAACAACGTATGTTGTTATGCGGTCTGACCGATAAAGATCTTCGTAGAATATGTAGGAGCTAATATGAGCATCCAGGTTCCGCTATTGGTTATTGACCGGAGACGTGTCTCGATCATGTCTACATAGTTCTCGAACCCGTAGGGTCCGCACGCTTAAGGTTTCGATGACAGTTATATTATGAGTTTATGAGTTTTGATGTACTGAAGGAGTTCGGAGTCCCGGATGAGATCGGGGACATGACGAGGAGTCTCAAAATGGTCGAGACGTAAAGATCGATATATTGGACGACTATATTCGGACATCGGAAAGGTTCCGAGTGATTCGGGTATTTTTCGGAGTACTAGAGAGTTACGGGAATTCGCCGGGGAGTATATGGGCCTTATTGGGCTTTAGGGGAAAGAGAGAGGAGAGGTTGGGTGCCCCCCCCCCCCAAGGCCTAGTCCGAATTGGACTAGGGGGAGGGGCTGCGCCCCCTCCTTCCTTCTCTTCTCCCTTCCCTTGCCTTGACTCCTACTCCTACTATTTGGAAGGGGGGAATCCTACTCCCGGTGGGAGTAGGACTCCTCCAGGGCGTGCCATAGGGGCCGGCCCTCTCCCCCCTCCTCCACTCCTTTATATACGTGGCCAAGGGGCACCCCATAGACACAACAATTGATCCTTGAGATCTATTAGCCGTGTGTGGTGCCCTCCTCCACCATAATCCTCGATAGCGGTGCTTAGGCGAAGCCCTGCGACGGTAGAACATCAAGATCGTCACCACGCCGTCGTACTGACGGAACTCTTCCCCGACATTCTGCTGGATCGGAGTCCGGGGATCGTCATCGAGCTGAACATGTGCTAGAACTCGGAGGTGCCGTAGTTTCGGTGCTTGATCAGTCGGGCCGTGAAGACGTACGACTACATCAATCGCATTGTGCTAACGCTTCCACTTACGGTCTACGAGGGTACGTAGACAACACTCTCCTCTCTCGTTGCTACGCATCATCATGTTCTTGCGCGTGCGTAGGAATTTTTTTGAAATTACTACGTTCCCCAACAGGGCTAGCATATGAGGGGTGCCAATCAGCCCGAGCGTTTGACGCCCGTCTAGGTCGGCTTTTTTTGACCGGTCACT